>NC_137883.1:29949734-30359734 GCF_963924005.1 Protomyctophum bolini
CTGTGTCTGTGTCAGGGCTGCAGACATGTTCTGTGTCTGTGTCAGGGCTGCAGACATGTTCTGTGTCTGTGTCAGAGCTGCAGACATGTTCTGTGTCTGTGTCAGGGCTGCAGACATGTTCTGTGTCTGTGTCCGGGCTGCAGACATGTTGTGTGTCCGTGTCTGGGCTGCAAGCCTGCAGACATGTTGTGTGTCCGTGTCAGGGGCAGGGCTGCAGGTGAAACTGAAGCCAGCAGGCTTTCACTCCCCAGGGAGGGTTGGACCTCGTACTGCCCGCTCACCAGATGACAAGGCCCTGCTGCCCAGATCAGCCTTCTGGGCACTAGTGTTGATTTCGTCCACTACCTCTTTTTCACTGACGAAAACTAAATGGAAACTAAAGGAAAACTAAGCTATGATATGTCTAAAACACACTGAAAATAGCCGAACTACAAGCTCACAACGTAAATGTAGTGGATTAAAAGTACAATACTGAGATGTGAAGTGAAAAAATGGAAATACTCCCGTAAAGTAAAAAGACATCAAAATCAAAATTGTACTTTAGTACAGTACTTTTCACCACTGTAAAGGGGCATCGTGGGAATCAGACTGGGAGAATGTATCTACCTATTGTTTATTAGCTTTGTAAAAATGGAGCCCCATAGCGGTCGTGTTTATCCATTGAATAAATACACATTGTCCGTTGGAAGCACCTTTTTTGAAGGTGTGTTTAAACTATTAGTGTGTAGGAGGAGTGTTTTATTTTAACATCTGCCTGCGGTCCAGTCCCACACACACACACACACACACACACACACACACACACACACACACACACACACACACGTATCAATATCATCATCACCAATATCATCAACGAGGGAGGTTGAGGAAACTTCTCTCGTTTCCGCTTTCTTTCTTCCTCTGTCTCTTTATTTCATTTCACAGGCTCCACAATGTCTGTCTGTCTGTCTGTCTGTCTGTCTGTACCCCATTGATTCTCAAGGGGGGGGGGGGTCCCAAGAAGACAGTGAAGTAACAATCTTAACGGTTTAGTTCAGATTTCTGGACTTAATGCTGTAGGAAATATACTGCAAACTGAAAAGATATTAATGGATTCCCTGAATCCTGTGGTGGGAGTTCTGGTCTTGATTAAGTAATTCCGGTCATTTTGTGGGGCTCTGGGGGTTACACATTCAAAATATAATAATCCACAAAACTAGCGTAATTTGTATTGTTGACTTTTTCTACCATATAGTGCCACGTTCCTTCAACACAGAACCCTCTGTCACATGGAACTGTTGTTGTGTCCAGTATCACTACGACAGCAGCAGCACAAAGCCATATACGGTAGTTCCAAGTGACAGAGAGGTCAAAGTTGAACGAAAGTTGCACGATTTGGTAGAAATAGGTAAACCATACAAATTATGCTAGGTTTGTGGATTCATTTATTTTTAATGAGTGGCCCCCTGTCGCCCCCACCAAATGCCCGGAACTACTTAATATTTACCAAAACCAGACCAGAACTCCCACCACGGGACTCAGGCAATCAATGAATACCTTTGCAACCAGTGACTATATGTTAATGGAAGTATTAATGGCAAGTTATTTCCAAAGTCCAAAAATCTGGCTCCAATTACACTGGCAGCCAAATCCAACCTGAATCAGATCTGAGCCACATCCAGATTCTGGAATCTGATTTGTTTAAATGAGTCATGTGACATGTCGGACTCATTTAAACCAATCGGATTTCAATCTCGATGAGGCACAGATCTGATTCAGGCTAGATTTGTCTGCCAGTGTAAATGGGCCTAATTCATTTATTTAAACTTTAAGGTGTGGCCACCAGTGCCTCCCACCAAATGCCAGGAACTAATATTCACCAAAAATCTGAAGCCCACCCCACCCCGTTATTTTGGGTGTCCTTGAGGCGCGATTCATACTCCTATTTTAGAGCCGAATAAAAGTCGGTTCGGCTCTGTAGAGCCCACAATGTGATGTCATTTGAGGTTCGGGGGGGAGGGGGGTACCGTCCTAAAGTCGGCTCTTCGGTGCTACTGAAAACTTCTGACGAGACAAAATCATTTCGGCACTACAGCAGTAAAATAGGAGTATGAATCGGCCCTGACATGGAAAGGAACAACCTACGCTTTTCAGAACATTGTTAGGATTTCGATGTAGGTCACCTACTAGTAGTAAGACAGTACTCCTCTTTCTCTCGGCGTGCCAGGCGAGGATATCCTTCAAGCAGAGCAATATTCCAGATTGCGTCATGCGGGATAATGTTGCTCTGTGTGACCTTTTTAGTTACAATAAGTACAGTATTTGGTCCCAAATCCATTCTTAATGGGTTTGGATGTTAGTCTTTGGAGACAGACTGTTGACTGTTTTGCCAATAGCTATAGGTTTTCACAGATTGTGGATGTTTAGCTTCTCAAAAGCGGTATGAATGAAGTGTGACCTCATTTGACCTTTTAAAGCACACAGTAGTAGCGTGGTGACGTTTTTGATCCTAGACCCCATTATGTGTCGCAAGTAAATATCCCCTTTTACTCTTGTAGTAAGTTTGCATATTTTGGGGAAAATGTCTAGTAAATAATAAATATCAATCCAGCAATGCAAAAACAAAATGTACTTTGCAATGCTTTTGAACACTTTTATAAGTATTCTTTAAAGCAAGTATACTTGACGGAGCAACTTTCACTTGTCGTTGAGTAATGTTTGACCAGGACGAAGATCTTTAATCTATCTATACTTTAGACTAGAGTAAGTACTTAAGAGTCTTGCTCGGAGGACACCTCGACACATTGTCAGGTTTAGGACCTTCTGCTTCCCTCTATCCATTCAGCTATGGCCGGCCGCCCACCTCTCAATGCTAGTTGTTCAATCAGTGGGTACGGAGCTGTTTGTTTATAAAGAGTGTTATTCTAACACTCAGTGGTGGAAAATAACTAAGTACATTTTCTTATGTACTGTACTTAAGTACAATTTTTAGGAACTTTTTACTTAGCTAAAGTATGCCCAATTTTCTATACTTCATACTTCTACTCCACCACATCTCAGAGGCAAATATTGTGTACATTTACTCAACTAATTGAATCCTTTAGTTACTGTGCAGATTTCGATTATTGTTACAAAACACAAATTATTAAACCAGCCCTATAAGTACTTTGGCTGTTTGAAAATAGCTGTTCTACAAGCTCACAACGTGTCGCGTCGACTCGTGTGCATGCATGCGTATGGTGTGCGTGTGTGCGTGGGTGGGTGTGTGGGTGTGTGCGTGCGTGCGTGCGTGCGTGCGTGGGTGGGTGGGTGGGTGTGTGCGTGGGTGGGTGGGTGGGTGGGTGGGTGTGTGCGTGCATGCGAGTGTGCATGAGGGCCTGTGTTTATTCAGGTGGGAGTATTATTCCAGTGATGTTCTTAGCTGTGTGTTATTGTTGGCTGCTGATGTGACATCACCTGCTAGAGGGCTGTGTGTGTCTCCTAGTGTTTTGGTTGACTTTAGCTACATTTGTGTTCGGTGGCAGTTAAGTACATTTACCTAAGTACTGTACTTTACGATGTTTTGTAAAGTAGGCTACAATACAATGTTTTGTACAATTGTACAACAGAGTATTTCCTTTTCCATTGTACTTTTAATTCACTGTATTTATTTGAAAACTTTGAAAGGTACTTTACTAGTAACTTTGATTATTCTTACAAAATATACATACCACTTCAGCCTTGTATACATTTCGCCATTTGGAAATAGCCGATCTACAAGCTCACAATGCGCATTGTGAGCTTGTAGATACCAGACCGGTGCCCGGCTGTAGAGCACCGAGTCGGTAACGATGGAAGTTGGAGATCTATGCCCCACCCCGGCTATGCAATACCCGTTGTACCCGTGTCAGAGTACCCGTTCCACCCATATGTCTGTTTCCCTTTTATGCCCATATATGGAGATTTCTGTATCAGTCTGTCTGTGTCCCTTTATTCCTATATATGGAGTTCTGTGTCCGGCATGCTCAAACATGGAGTGTTGTGATGTCGGAACAGGCCAGCTCCATACATGGATGGACCCTGGGCATAGGGGCCCTGTCCAGAGCCCGGGCAGAGGCCTTTTGTGGCGGTTCTGGACAACCGTGAGTCCGACCGACCTGACACCGGGCACTGCCCTCCCTGTGGGGGTGTGGAACGCGTGTGTCGAATTTGAAGTTCTCGAGTTGCGTAATGCAACCGTACAGAGACATGGTGCATTTATAGATGGATGGATGCTATTTTCAAACGATTTGTATATGCTTTACTTTTGCACTATTGATACTTTTACTTCAGTAAAACATGTGAGTTCTGTTTTTTCCACCACTGGTGTACTTTAGATCCATTTCTACCCAGTGGAACGGCGGTGCCAAGTGTTGCCACAGGCTGACTGCCTGCCTGGTGTGTTAAGCCATTAACCCATTCTGACCTGAGATCAGATTCATACGAGGTTTCCACTGGACACACACTGGTCTGATTAACCCATTCAGACCCGAGAACAGATTCTACAAATGTCTTGTTTCTAAAAGTTTTACATGCCATTTGACCGCAGACCCCCATTTCCAAATATTTTGTACCAGAAAGATTTGAATTAAAAATGTTCGCTGTGAAAGAATATATATACTGTATATTCAATGATTTGCACACGTTTTCACTATATCTCAAAATGAGCAGTGCCACAGTGCTACGAGCTTGTAGACCTCAACAGCTAACGTTTAAAATAATGAACACACTATAAAGGTGGTACAGTACAGATGCGTCCTCGGGTCTAAGTGTGTTAACTGAACCGGTGAATATCTGTAATGTAACCTGATGGTTTTCTCAGAGCGCTGTCATCATGTGTCACATTTCACAAGAAAAATCTTACTCTGCCAGTTTTATAATCGTAGATTAATTTAAGCACAATGAGAAAGGCTTCCCATGAGAAAGACTCTCTGCTAAACAAACATAGACACACACACACACACACACACACACATACACACACACACACACACACACCTGCACAATGTCATTTTTCTGTCAACAGTTCACACAGAACAAGATAATGTGTACGTATAGTGCTTTTATATCACTGAACATTTTGCTCAAAATGCACCTTTCGCTTTGCATAATGTTATACAACGATGGTGGAAGGCAAGTAAAGTACATTCACTCAAAGTACTTCACTTATAAGTACAACTTCTTGTTACTTTATTGTTCTCGACTACATCTTCGGGGGCAAACTGCCAATAATGTACTACAATTATTTGACAGCTTTAGTTACAAGTTACTTTTCAGATTGAAATGAATAATACAAAACACATATTATCCCGAAAAACCATAATCTTACCTTAATTGGATGTGATTATATCTAATAACGAGTGGTGCAGGTGAACAATTACATGAGTCCATCCAGAGCACACCGCAGCTGTCTTAGAGCATGCACGCACGCTGGGTCTTATGCTAGTTCTCTTTCTGGTCATTATGAGAGATAGACTTGTAGAAACAGAAATTCGAGCCATCAAATATTTTCACCTGTACCACTCGTTATTCCATATAATAATATCAGATTATGGTAAGTTAAGCACTATTTTATACACTTTGGCAATAGAGGTTATGCGCGTGACATCATCATTATACCCGGAAGGTATGTTGGGAACTCCTACTGAGTGGCAAAAAACTACTGTCTTGTGCCTTGACAGCCCATACTGTACATCCAAACAGAAAAGTCCTATCTGATTCCATTATTCAACGTTAAACTCACTTTGCCACTCGATTTTGACACTCACTTTCTATAAATCTATAAAATAAAGATCCCACTATATTTGGATGCCAATACATTTGAATACAGGCCTTTTGTTTGTACTTGAAACGTAGTATTTTACTGTATATTATTATTATTGCTACTTCTACATAAGTAAAAAAAAGTCACAGTACTTGTTCCACTACTATCAGCAACTCAACTTGGTGTCCATGTTCTTTTAATATGTGAGCAATGAAAGGCTCATGGTGGCATGTGATTTCTGTGACAATCCTTTGACATGTTGGCTGAGCTATTGGTATCTCATTAGCACACCAGATTTAATCAGAGGTATGTGCTTCAGCCCGAAGTGTGAGAGAAAGGCCTACAGTTCCAAACAGGCAAACTTAACCCGTTTCGGACGGGAACGCAACTTGGCTTTTAACCATTCTTTTAAACTTTAGCTGTTGAAAAATAGCAGATCTACAAGCTCATGTATCTTGTATATCTGCTATTTTAGAAAAATCCTGAAAATATGGAGCAAATCTTTGAATATATATATATATATATATATATATATATATATATATATATATATATATATATATATATATATATATTCTTTCAGAGCGAACGTTTTTAACTCAAATCTTTGCTTCTGGGGAGGTCCCTGGAACAACATATTTTCAGCCGGGGGTCGGCCTGCAGTTACATATATTTTTGGGGGTCCACCTTCCTTGACATGAAATAGTTTGAGAAGGACTGACACAGAAACACAGGTTTTTCAAGAAAACGGTTGTAGAATCTGTTCTGTGGTCCAAACGGGTTAATAAAGCTCCAGGGTGATAATTGATATCCCACAGCTTTGTTATGAGTGACGAGTGCTTTCGTTTTCCTCGTCGGCGTGCCACATGACAGCCCACAGGCTCTTTCTCAGAGATATCTTATCGATCATATTTGTACACAAAAGCCTTTCGAACATGCTCTGAGGGCACTTTGAATATAAGGTGATGATGAATCGGCATTCAGCGTGACTGAAAGGTTATAGCCTAGTATAGCCAAACAATGAACCCAGACATGTTGTGTACACCAACGTTTTATGTTAGACATGTTGAGTATGGGTCCCCAGCATGTAGAAACCGCCGGATGCTACCTTGCATATGTTGAGCAATTTTCATAATTGGCATAATATTTGACCATACCATTAAAAACCTATATAGAAGGCAAAATATTCATATATATTATTATATTAAATTCAAAATGTCATCATGCTTTATGTAGCATGTGACATGTCAAACTAGGGGGTTTTCATGATGCTGAATCCATTCCAAGCATAACAAAAAACACTCCTTGGGCTATAAACGGCCATAGCTACTTGTGCTGACATCATCACATTTGTGATTACGGCTTTGGCCGTTTTAGCCCAAGGAGTGTATTTTGTGCAAAACTAATGCTTGGAATGGATTCAGCATCATGGAAACCCCCTAGTTTGAAACTTTGATTTATTTTTTCCTTATGGTTGTTAATGGTATGGTGACTATGGTCACATATTATGACATGCTGGGGACCAATACTAAACATTTCTAACATAAAACGTTGGTGTATACTCAACGTGTCCGGGTTCACATTCTGGCTACTAGACTAAAATGGGTTGTGAGGAGAACTTAAGAAGCCTCATGATTCTGTAGAATATGCCAAGTCAGTGCCTCTCCCGACTCCCCGCTAGATGTCTGATCAAAGTGAGACCACTAACAACCATTAATATCAGTGTTGTACTGAAAGAGGATTAGTCGTTAAAGGGACACTTCACCCCATTTGCAACCAGATCCTATTTTCATGATGTGTGGGACAGTTTAGTGGACAGCCAATTGGACGTTACGGTAGAGCGCGACCCTCATCCTACTCGTCTGGCAGGTATATCTCTTTGAAAACCTTTTAGTGCTACGATTGTGCGCGGGGAGACGACAATTAACACATCTTGCTACGTTTGATGCGTTTGTGTGACGCTGTAGTATTATCAAGTAAAAAATGTAGGTAAAAAACACAAAAAGTTAGAGATATGATGTTTCTGCCTGATTGATTGATTGATTGAAATATTTATTAACAGTTTGCAGAATTACAGTACATTTCAAGCACAAACTCAATACAAAGACTGTTAACTGTGAGTGGACCTACCCAATTAAGCATTACACTTGTTTACAAGAGGGTCCACCATGTTCAATTCATCAAAACATTTAGAGACGTATACAAATAAACACTTCTATATAGTCAAAGAACAGAACAGGAATTCATCATAAAGGAGGTAAAAAGGGAAAAGAAAGTATATATATAGTGATGGGAAAAAGGGGGGGGCGGTGGGGGGGATTCAGATTTTACGGGGGCCAGTTTCGAATTGCAGCCGTCCGTAGGTGCCCTTTGAGTCAACAACAACTGCCATGCTGCGTTATATTGAGCTGTTGTTGTGTGCTGGCATGTCTGAGCGAGCCCTTCCCTCTCATCCTCCCCACCCCCTCCCCTGAGCACAGAGCTGTGGGCCTTCTGCTTCCCTGAGCCACCACACCACACCTGTTGTTCTTGTTTGTTTTTCCCACTGCAACAGCAGTTGAAGGTACAATACAGTATACAGTATATGTAGCATGTCCCTGAGGGCACTGAAACAATATATGGGAATGCCCATATATGGAGTATTATTATTATTATCGTTTTACGTTTTCGGGCCCGGGTATAGGGCGTAAAATGTGTGCTAAAGTAATTGGTAAGGCCAGGCAAGGGCCTCGGGCCAGCCCAGTTAGGGCCCAGGTATGGCCGGGCTTACATTTTTCGGGCCTGTTGAGAACTCTAGTTTTCCAATAACTTCGGGGCGGGCCCGTCTAGAGTTTAAACAGGGAGACATCGAAGACGAAGGACGGGTGGGGAATTAATATCAACCTATGGAATGTCAGAACAGGTCAGCTCCATATATGGAGATCTAAGGGTTTGAGGTTTGAGGTCAGATGTAGGCCTATAGAGTTGCTGGCCGGCTCCATATATGCAGATCTACAGTAGGTGATGATCCAGTCTTCTCCATGTATGTCTATCCAGGGTTTGATGAGGTCAGTGTCGTGATTTTCATATATGGAGACGGACATATATGGAGTGTGTCACGAGGCGTGAAGAATGACGTCCAAATATGGAGCGTGACGGGCGGGCGGAGTGTCAGATTGTGCAGGTCGCAAATACGGCTCATAATGTAATAACTTTTTTTTTAAAACCCTCACTATCGTGGGGGATGTGTATAGGTCATGTCTTTGCCTCAAGAATAGAAGGCGATTTTCCAAAGTGCTAGTATGAAGGAAATACAATTGCAACAGGCGCTTGTCGAAGGCCGTCCATCACGGTCACACATGGTCTCGCCCGCAGCTGCCGCTGATTGGTTTGACCCGGGCACGGGGCAGGTTTCAACGCCAACCCCTGCACCATCCCAGATGGAGGCTGTATGTACAGTATTGTGAACTTGTGAACTCAATACCGCCCCCCCATCTGTTGGGGTAAATGTCAAATCAAATGAAATTAGGGGAGCCCAGGATCGAAACTGGGAACCTTCCTGTCCGTTACGCGTTACCATCCTGCCTCCTGAGCCACTACAGCTCCATATGGGTATGTGCATGCGTAAAGTTAATGGCAAATCGAGTGGAAAAGTGAGTTTAACGTTGTTTAATGCAATCAAATAAATAGGACCTTTGTATGGGCTGTCACATTTTTTGCCACTCAGTATAGGCGTTCCCGCATAACTTCCAGTTATGATGATGACGCATACGGCATACCCTCCATCTATTGGACAATGAATGGGTGAAATTGTTGTGTTAACCCATTCTGACCGGGCACCCATTTTGGTGTTAGCATCATGTTATGCTTTACCTATTGAAAAATAGCAGATCTACAAGCTCATATCGCGCCACCGAGTGGCGCGATACGAGCTTGTAGGTCTGCTATTTTTGAAAAATCGAAGAACGACTGACATTTTTAGAATCTGATCTCAGGTCAGAATGGGTTAATCAGACCAGTGTGTGTCCAGTGGAAACCTGGTATGAATCTGATCTCAGGTCAGAATGGGTTAAATTAGCGTGGAGTTCCTCATTGGAACACATTAGGCTGTGTTTGACCTAAACACCTTCCAAGACAGCTTGAATAATTGATTGGAGTCATTGGAGCTGGTTACAGTACAGTGTCACGGTCATGAGAAAGGCCAAGGCCCACAGGCTGAGAAAGGATTTGATATCACAACAGGCCGATGTCTGTCATCTCATCAGCACTGGAGGAAAATGTATTGTGTGCCTGTGTTACTGTTACAAGGGCCTGTTTCCACATTTTACTTGAGTAAAAGTGCAAAATTATTGGCATAAAAAAATGCTTGAATAAAAGCACTCCAATCTTAAAATAAATAAATAAGAGGAAAATATTCAAAGTATAAAAGCTATACATGTAGCAACATGTATACGTATATACTTGCACGCTCTGCTTGCGCAAGTAATAATATAATTATTATTATTATTATTATTGGTTTTCAGCAAACTTAGAATAGGCCCCAGGTCTAAATGGGTTTATGTATGTTTCGTAATAATCTATATCTACAAAGTAACTATAATAACTAAAGCTGTCAAATCATTTTTGTGGCGCAAACAGTACAATATTTGCCTCTGAGATGTAGTGGAGTAAAGTGATGAGAAAGGGCCAGATTTGTTATGACAACAGCATCCTGGTGTGTGTGTGTGTGTGTGTATGTGTGTGTATGATATCAGCCCCCTTCCCCTCAGGCATCAGACACATAAACAGCATCTCTCAACGCATTCAGGGCTTATCAACGTGATCCGTCTGCTCAAACTAATGTCCTTCTGTGTCACACTCATATCGTTGCTGCCGGGCGCAAACCTTGTGTGTCCACAACTGTAACTTATTTTTTTATCTACGTTATAAAACCCACAGCCACAATGAATTGTTTTCTTCAGCTTGTATAGATTGGCTGTTTCTGCTACTTTTGCATGCCACTTTTGCCTTCCGAAGTAGAGCTTTAATTTTCAGTTTTTCACGAAAGAAATTACACCCGTGTGAAGTGAGGGGCGCTCTTATCATACAAGCAAATAACCAATCTGCAACTTTTAGCTTGTCAGATGGGTTATTTGCAAACATTTCTGAAAAGAAATCTTGAAAAATTCTGCAAATGTTTGAACATTTTCGAACACAAATCTTCTTCTTGTGGGGCTCCCTCCCTCCCTGGCTCATTTCAAATGGGGGGATCCAGTGGATCCTCCTCCACTTCAAAACATTTGGGAACCAACGGGGTTAGACGCAGAGGGCCGAGTCTTTAGAAATATGACTTTTATAAGTGGAATAATGACGGGCAGAAAGACAGAGAGGGCAGTGAATGAAGGTGGGATCGTCCGGTCGTCCCGCTTTGCACCGCTTCCTTTCAGTTGACCCGAGAGAGCGTGTTCTCTCTCTCTCAGCTCGGAGGGTTTCAGATGACAGAGGAATTAAATGCACATTGTTGGCGGAACACAGGGCAGGCTGCGTGCTCCGGAGACGGAGGGGTTCCCTTCCTCCAACCTTTTAACCCAGTTTGGGCGGGATCCCCTTTTGGTGTTAGCATTATGCTATGCTTTAGCTATTGAAAAATAGCAGATCTACAAGCTCGTAGCACGCCACCGAGTGGCGTGCTACGAGCTTGTAGGTCTGCTACTTTTTTAAGAATCGAAGAACGACTGACATAGAAACATGGATGTAGAAGACAGTTTTAGAATCTGATCTCTCAGGTCAGAATGTGTTAAACTGGAGACCCAGATCAGTCCTTTTATACTCCTCATGCAATCTGACCATGCAGTCGTCAAACCTCAGCGGGTGATCCGTTGCTGCACTCAGTCATCCATCCTCACCTCGACACGGGAGAGCGCTTAGTCATCATTCATGTCGGGATAGGCTTGCCTTGCAGCGTGTTGTTTAATTTGCATCCACAACAGTGAAGTCCTCAGTGTTTATTTACCCCACGTGTGTTACTTATTTCCCTTTGTCGAGCCTAAAGGCCTTTTCCGGCAGGGAGCGAGTGACGCAGGCGTTATCGCCTGCGTCAGTGACAGGTCTGCTCCAGGTCTGCTAATCTTTTTTTATTTATTGGGACCGTGAAAATAAGTTTGCATAATCGCCCCTCAACTTCTCCGTGCTTCCCAAAATAATCACAATTAATGACTCGGCGCGTCAGTCGCTCTGGAGTCGTCTGAGAAGTCCTTAACTATAACAATGTAAAACTTCTGACAGTAGTGTGTACATTGTGATCTTCATGGACCGTACACAGTACACAGTATTGACAGAAACATGGTCCCTTACAATATGTGACATGTGTGATGCATAGGGGGATGAGGGCAGACATACACACACACACACACACACACACACACTCACACTCACACTCACACTCACACTCACACTCACACACACACACACACACACACACTCACACACACACACACACACACACACACACACACACACACACACTCACACACACACACACACACACACACACACACACACACACACACACACACACACACACACACACACTCTCTCACTCACAGCCAAATACAGATCTGGGGGAGGTTGAGCACCACTGACATATAAACAGGTTTTTCAGAAAACTGTCAGGATTTAGAAGACTGATGCCTCTGTGTCAATCATCTACTGTGATCCTGGGCTCTACACACCCTCCACAAACCTGGGGAGAGCAACGGACTTAACTCATGCTTCCTTCATGCTTGAGTGTCCAAGTTGCTCCTTTACACCTGACAGGGGGTAGTTTCCCTGGTTGGACGTAGCGCGTGGAAGGAACACGTTATTCCAACCAGTTCCTTTCCCCTCCATCAGGCGCCCCGGCTGGCCAGGGGGAGGCAGTTTAGAGACCAGGATTACTGCATGTTTTTGTGAGGGTACCTACCCTAGGGGACACGGGGAGAACATGCAAACTCCTTATGTACAATTTGGGTGGTTGTATTTGGTCTCTCTGTTCTTCTATTGAGACACGTCACACGGCCTTTGACACGATACCGTATTCTATTAGTTTCCGTGGTTAAAATGTCAGGACTTCAAGCAAGGGAGTCGCGGGTTCAAATCCGGGGTAGAACAGGAAAGTTACATATTAGTGCAGCTATAGGTAGAAGGTGTGTACAGTATATACAGTAAAGAGGGCCCCCAGCTACAGTAAATGATTGAGATTGGTTCCATTTGTGCACTCAGAGTTAACCCATTTAGACCTGGGAACAGTTTCACAGAAAAACGTATGTTTCTGTGTCAGTGGTTCTCAATCTATTTCATGGCAAGGACCCCCAGAATTATATGTAATTGGCCGCCGACCCCCATCTGAAAATATGTAGTTCCAGGAACCCCCCAGAAGCAAAGATTTGAGTTAAAAGCATTCACTGGGAAAGAATATATATTCAAAGATTTGCACACGTTTTGATGATTTTTCAAAAATAGCAGATATACAAGGTCGTAGCGCGGTGCCACGCTACGACCTTGTATATCGGCTATTTTTCAACAGCTAAAGTTTAAAATGATGGTTAAAGTGGTTAAAAGCAGGTGTGTCTCCGTCCTAAATGGGTTAAATGACCCCTGAGGACGTTACTGTGTGAGGTCCAGTCAGTGTGCTCTCCCACAGTGCAGTGTTTCCCAGCATGGTCCTTGTACTCCCACACGTTCCATTCGATCCATCATTAACCTTGGAGTCGAACTCACAACCCATGAAGTGCACGATCACATTGGTGTGTGTGTGTGTGTGTGTGTGTGTGTGTGTGTGTGTGTGTGTGTGTGTGTGTTCACATTGGGTGAATGTGAAGTGAAGGGCGCTCTTGTGACTGTCATCATGACGTAACATGCCCATTTGCCCAGACACTATGACATCAAATTCTCCATTCATTGTCAATGGGAATTGAATGTTTGTGTAGGACAAAGTTGACCCTAATATCCTGATTTTAGGAACAATATTATTTCTTAAAATGTATTCTATTGAAAGGCCTTAACATGATTTTGATTCAAAATGACATTTTTTGATTTAGTGTTGTTCCACACTGCCTTGCTCATCTTTTGCTGATTTTATATAAAACATATATACAGTATATATTATATATGTATCATGCGTGTCCTTGCAGGGCCAGGTCCAGACTGCAGCAGTGCTGCAGGGTCCAGCGTGTGCTTCAGAAGAGGCTGAGTTCTACGTTCTCCTCCAGGGTTCTACGCTGACCCACGTGACCGTGGCCAGGAGAACGTCTGATGCTCTGTCTGTGTGCTTCATGGTCCCTGGTAGGTCCATACCTTCTTTATAATGCTCTCTCTATGTATTTCACAACCCCAAATTTGAATCGCATGTTCCACTAGCAATTCCACTTTCATCCGTAGAGGGGGCTCAGCAAATGAGAAAAATGTCACCCTTTGTTGTTGCAGAAATCTCATATCGGCACCACATTTTAATGGCATGTTGCTTGGCCTCTACTAGCAGCAGGAGGAGTGTTCGGGTCCCTACGACGTCGGTGCGATCGAGGCAACCACGCTTGCAATTTCTAGTTTATTATGCACTTTATTGTGTCGCATACTGTAGGAGGCATTCCGTTAATTTATAATGCATATTAGTCATAAAATTATGCTCTTCATGCTTCCCCCTCTCCTCTCTCTTGTATAACATGACTCTCTCTCTTTTAACGGCACTAATGAGCCTGCACTAACTAAGAATTTCACCCACCTTGGTTGACGATAAAGATTGATTCTGAATGATTCTGATCGGCAGTCCGTCGCTCCATTGATTCTGAGCTCAGCGTTTGTTTCCCTCTTAGGTCACGACCAGCCAGAGAGGGTCTCCGTCACGGTGTTCTGCGTGTCGGAGGGCACGCTGCGGCCCTGTGGCGCTCCCACCTCTGTGGAGTACCTCAGGGACGTGGCTCAGGACATCGCAGAGTACCTGAGCGCCCACAGGGACCATCTGGACCCCCACAGCTGGCTGCAGGTCCTACGGAGCTTATCCACACGGAACCACCACCTCAGGGACACAGACTGTGCCGGTCACAGTGAACAAGGTTATTATTATTATTAGAGTTTTGATTTTTTTGTGTTTTTGTTTTTAGTGTTCTTGAGTGGTGCAACCACTCCAAGGAACAGCAATGTCAGTATGTCTGTGTTCACCCACCTACAGTATGTGACTATTGCCTGCTAATGAGAGAGAGAGAGAGAGAGGGGGGGGTTTTAGTTTAGACCTTATTACTGGGAGGTCGGGCAACTGAGGTCGGGGCAACTGAATTCATGTGATAATTATATTAAGCCCCGAGCTGAATTACGTAAATTCTCCATTCGTTGTCAATGGCATTTAATGTTTGTGTGTTCGGACAAAATCGCTGATTTGCTCGTTACATATGATGTAAATTCTCCTTTCATGGTCAATGGCATTTAATGTTTGTGTTGCACAAAAAGCCGATTTGTTCAGACACAACTTCTCCTTTCATTGTCAATGGCAAATGTGACATGAGTTAAGGACAAAAAGCTGTACATAGGAGGGAAACAATAACTGATTTGAGTTAGTTTTAATTTGTTTGTAAACGCAGTAATAGATTTTTTTTCTCCAATTCTAGTATTATTTCTGTCGTTAGTTGTAGGTATCTGTCATAGCCATGATGATGATGATGGTGAGGAGGAGGATCAGTCCAGTGATGAGCTCCAGGGTGCAGGTGTTCTCAGGGAGCTGGACCAGAACATCAGCCTGGCTCTGGCTAACATGGACCAGTTCCCTCGTCTTCATCACCAGTGGAGGAAGAACACACAACAACGCCAGGG
This sequence comes from Protomyctophum bolini, assembly GCF_963924005.1. Taxonomy (NCBI): domain Eukaryota; kingdom Metazoa; phylum Chordata; class Actinopteri; order Myctophiformes; family Myctophidae; genus Protomyctophum; species Protomyctophum bolini. The sequence goes on from NC_137883.1 coordinate 29,965,297, forward strand.
TGCCGAGACACCAGGTAAACACGGCTCGAGCCAATGTGGTCGATTTTAATGTAGTTTGCAGGTCATTCCATGTATTAGGGCCACAGAAGCCAAAAGCAGATCTACCAAGTTCAGAGTTAACTTTTGCTACCTTGAATTTGGGGAAATGACTTGGATCTGGTGTGGTAGGGTTCAGAGTCACATTTCAGAAATGATGAGATGTTGGGAGAATAGTTGGGAATCAAATGAACCCATAAGCTGTACCTCTGTACAAATTGGTTCCATTTGTACACTATCAGAGTTAAAACACTGAGGATTTTACTGTGTATTTTTGGGGCCTATCAAATGCTGATCTGTGACCTAATGCCCTATCAACCTGGGGAAAAAGTAATTGCCCGACTAATTGCCCAACTGGGGGTCCCGACCCACAGGTTGAGAACCTTTGGGGACAGCCAGGCATTAGACGGTTCGCCCATTTAGGCCTGACATCGACATTTAAAAAATGTCTTCTAAATCATGACAATTTTCTGAAAAACCTCATGTTTCTATATCAGTGGTTCTCAATATTTCATGTCAAGGACCCCAAAAATTTGCGGCCGAATTCATATAATTTCGGGGGTCCTTGGCACGAAAAAGTTTCTGAACTACAGATTCAGAGGGCATTTTGTAGAATTGGCCTCGGGTCTTACAGCTACTGTAATACTGTAATACAGCTACTGTATTCTCTTAGTTTTTTTTGGTCGGTTGTTCATTGTCTTTTGAAGTTAAAGTGTCCTTGGAGAGTTCATGAAAGGCGCCATATAAATTCAAGCTATTATTGTTGTATTATTATGATATTTCACAAGGCTTGGCTCAAGATAAACCGTAGCTCACTATAAACATGCTTTTCCAGTTATTGTGTTAATCCAGGAAGCCAGGGATTTGATATCGTTGCTGTCGGATAGAATCCTCGTATTTTCATATTTCATTTTTTTTCCGTCAATGAATGGAATACACTACTTGGCCATACTAGTGTTGCACAAAAGTAACAGATGAAGTGAAAGTGTTGTCTGTGGGTTTTATAAATATTCAACCAGTTATTAACAAGAGCTTGTGACTAAATAACTAAACTAAACACAACAGGTTCTGTTTTTTTTCCACCATTCCCTGAAAAGTAATGTTTTGGACATACAAGGTTTCTACTCAACATCGAAGTGCAGCTATTTCATCACATGGTGTGTTGAGTCAGCCAGCCAGCCAGCCAGTCAGCAAGCCAGTCTACCAGCCAGCCAGCCAGTCAGCCAGCCAGCGAGCCTGCCAGCCAGCCAGCCAGCCAGCCAGTCAGTCAGTCTGCCAGCCAGTCAGCCTGCCTGCCTGCCTGCCAGCCAGTCAGACTAGTCAGTCAGTCAGTCTACCAGCCAGCCAGTCAGTCAGTCAGTCTACCAGCCAGTCAGTCTACCAGCCAGTCAGTCAGCCAGTCTGCCTGCCAGCGAGGCAGTCAGTCTGCCAGCCAGCAGCCAGCCAGCCAGCCAGCCAGTCAGTCAGTCAGTCAGTCAGTCAGTCAGTCAGTCAGTCGGTCGGTCAACCAGTCAGTCAGTCAGTCAGTCAGTCAGTCTACCAGCCAGTCAGTCTACCAGCCAGCCAGTCAGCCAGTCTGCCTGCCAGCGAGGCAGTCAGTCTGCCAGTCAGTCAGTCAGTCAGTCGGTCAACCAGCCAGCCAGAGGCTGCCGTGTGCCAACCAACCTGTTACCACCTCCATTGTTCCTCTGCAGTCAGATTAGCTCAGTCTTCCAGCCGTCAGAGTTGTTTGCTCAGTGCCAGCCACAGTCTCTATCAACTTAATTCCCACACTGCCTGCCTGGCCGCCTCTCCCTCCAACTGCTACACCACTGATTCTAAAACTCTATATGTCATAGAGTATGAATTACAAGGACCCACACGGTTTGATATGCAAAGCCATGGACCTCTATTTGGTACTGTTTAGTTCTGAAAGGTTTATCTCCGGCTCCCCGATATACATATTGTCCCAAATGTATTCAAACATTTGTTGTTTGTGACACGAGTACATCCACACAGAAGGAGAACGTTACATGACCGTAAAGTGATGCAAATTTTATTTGGAATGCGGGTGTTCTATTTTATTTGTGGGGGCATTTCCATGCTTTATTCGGACATACACAGTCAGAGAGAGAGAGAGAGAGAGGGAAACGTGGACATCAAGTAGGGTGAACCATGCAGGGATCTTCTGTCATGTAGTACGCATCCTAACCACTTGTCCACTGCCGTGTGTGTACAAACGGATCCATTCGTACACTCTCAGAGTCACAGACCCATAAAGGGACTGTTTGGACCCCCTGATGGTCCCCGGGCCCGACATTGAGAAACGGGTGTGCTACAGCTACAGGATTGTTATAAAGCTGCAATCGGGAACTTATTTTAACGTAGAGTAAGTAATACAATTAATCCACACGACTTGGTTGAATGCTCCTTTCTGATTGGTGAATCAATCACAACATTGAGCAGTCTGTTATTTCCTCATAACAGACGGTCTATAGCAACGGTCTATTATTCTAAACATCAGATTATGTGCAGCTGGACCATATCAATCCACGGTGCTTGAGTTTTTACTTGATTTTATTTAGTATATTTTATATAGTGTATTTTATATAAATGTTGTACAAATGTAATGAGGAATGCCAGTGAAGACCGTTTTTCATCTCGGATACATAGCAAGAAAGTCAGAGACTAGAGACTTGTCTTTTCTTTATTACTCTTTTACTTTGCTTTGTTGGCAAATGTTGCTTTCCACAGACATTCAAATTTGGTAACACATTGTCTGACTTTTCTTTTTCTTTTACAACCCAGCCAAATTCATCATACCACACCCTGACAAGTTGAAAAAGTAAAGCACCTTTTAAACCCTATAAGGATGACACGGGTCCCCCAGGGGTCCATTCTTGGCCCCCTCTTTTTTTCCCTCTACACCAAATCTCTTTGCTGAAAGTATCTCATAACACGCACACGTTGTGAGCTTAGTACAGATCTTCTATTTTTGCTGAATGTTCGCTCTAATATTATAATGGCTTGTAGTCCAACTTTGACTCCAGTTTCTTGGAATCGGCCACCTTGCGCACGGCTTTCATAAAGTCCTCCTGTATGACGTACTCGCGCTCCACACGGATGGCGAACAGCCCCGCCTCGGTGCACACGTTCCTCAGATCGGCTCCGTTGAAGCCGTCCGCCATCTTCACGACGGCTTCGTAGTCGATGTCCCCGCGCTTGGTGATGGGAGCCGCGTGGATCCTCAGGATGTCCAGACAGGCCTGCTCGTTGGGCAGCGCGATGTGGATCTTGCGGTCCAGCCTGCCGGGACGCAGCAGCGCCGGGTCCAGGGTGTCGGGCCTGTTGGTGGCCATGATCATCTTGACCCGGTGCAGGGTGTCGAAGCCGTCCATCTGGTTCAACAGCTCCATCAGGGTCCTCTGGATCTCCCTGTCGGCCGACGTCCCCTCGGAGAAGCGGCGGCCGCCGATGGCGTCGATCTCGTCCATGAAGATGATGCAGGGCTGGTGGTCCCGGGCGTAGTTGAACATCTCCCGGATGAGGCGCGCGCTCTCGCCGATGTACTTGTCCACGATGGAGCTGGACACCACCTTGAGGAAGTTGCAGTCCAGCTGACTGGCCACGGCTCTGGCCAGGAGAGTCTTCCCGGTGCCCGGAGGTCCGTAGAGCAGGCAGCCCTTCGGCGGGACGATTCCCACTCTGAGGAAGAGCTCGGGGTTGGTCAGGGGCAGCTCGATCACCTCTCTCAGCTCGCGGATCTGCTCGGACAGGCCGCCGATCTCGGAGTAGGAGACGCTGCCGGGGTCCTCGTGGGACATGTTGTAGACCAGGGGGTCCACCTCCCTGGGCAGGTACCTCATGATGGTCAGGGTGGTCATGTCCAGCGCCACCCTGCTGCCCGACTTGAGCTGCATCTTATCCAGCTGAACGCGACATCCGACCACGTAGCGCGGTCCGTTCGTGGCCTTGACGATGAACTTCTCCTCGGTCAGCTGCTTGAGCACCTCTCCGACAATCTGCCCGACGCTTTGCAGAGCCTTCAGGTGATTCTCCGACTTGTCGTAATCCTTGCTTTGCTCTTTGAGCTGCTCGCGCAGCTCTCTTAACCGTCCGTCGACTTCTTTGTGTTCGAGCAGTTTCTTCCTGTAGTCTTGAAGTGCCCTCTCCCTGGTGTCTGCCATTATGCCAATCAACAGCGCTCTTTCACAGATGAACGGATCACTTGAGAGCTGCGCTTTGCACCTCAAAGCTATGTTCTAATAAATAGTTCATGTGACAAAACTGTGACATCGTTCATATACTGTATGACGTCATTCGGCTGTGACATGTCTATGACATATGACTTAACGTTTGGGCAAGGTTTCAGGCTGCTCACTATCCCATTGACATATGGGGCATATTGAAAATAACTTCTCATAAATATATATATATATATATATATATATATATATATATATATATATATATATATATTTTTTTACTTCAATCAAAAAGCAGGCCTACATAAAACAAAGGGTTTTGTAGCCATTTACAAATCCAGAAATTATAGCAGAGACAGTATTTAGAATTTAATTATATTTTCAACTGGTTTATTGCCACAAAAATAGCATCTCATACCAACTGGCTTGTAGGCCAGTGGTTCCCAAAGTGGGGTCCGGGGACCCCTCGGTTAAATTATAGTTGGGAACCAAATGGACCCTTATGGGTCTGAAACTCTGAGAGTGTACTACATACTATGGGTAAACCAATTTCACTGTACATTTGTACACTCAGTTAAATTAACTTTGATTTTGAAATATACAGTGGGGTCCCAGAGATTGAAATGGGGAACGGTAGCCTAATTCAGGTCAAACTGGGGGTCCTTGAAATGTAAATAACTGAAAATCACTGCTAGAGCCGTAAAAATCTTCTCTTATGGGGGTCCCTGGCATATATTTTCAAATGGGGGTCCGTGGGCTAATGAGTGTCAATTTGAGGGTCCTTGACCTGAAAAAAATTGGGAACCACTGTTGTAGGCTACAAAATCGATTACATATTGGTGCTCGTAAAACTTTGGTGGGTGCTCCTAATTTTTTTCTGGTGCTCCTTCATTCTGAATTTGGGAGCACCAGTGCTACCAAGTAAAAAAGTTAATTTCGAGCCCTGTCCTGTCCCTGTCCGTCTGTCCTGTGTTGTTTAGTGTCTCTGTCCCGGTTCCAGCCCAGAGAAACTGTCCTCCACCTGGCGGTGCGTCTGCGTCTTCTCCGTCTGTCCCGCTTCCTGATACGCCAACCAGGAGGTCAGAGGTTACTGACCTTGCCCAACCAGGAGGGAGACACGCCCCTCCAGCTGGCTCAGAGAACGGGACAACATGACCTGTTCACGGTGCTCGGGATGTAAGTTAATAATTAATTTACTTTATCAGCATCCCGGTACAAATTGTCATAATTATGGTGTATTTCTTTTAGATTTCTTAGTATAATTAATTATATATAATTTGTCTTATGGGAAATTAAGATCTGGGTCAGTGATTTATAAAGGCTGTTGGAAGGTGTATTAGAGTAAGACATTTTAAAACACTTCTGGTGCAACGAAAGAACACAAGACATTACTGAGGAACTGTATGTCATGGAAAAACTAACATTCATACTTGGACTACAAGAGGATAAGTTTATAAAAAGTGGGAAAAGTGGGATCTCTTCTTTCAGCCTAGCAATAATATATGAGGATTTCAATTAATGTATCCTGTAATGTGAAAAATGCAGCCTTGTTTTGTCTTTTTATTGTCTGTCTTTTTTATCAATAAAAATTAAGTGGGGGAAAAAAGAAAGAAAAAAAACCCCACTTCTGGTGCCTCTGAATCCTTCAGAATAATGGCGCTAGAGTGCCAGCCAGATGAGGCAGCTTTTATTTAGCTGTAAACCATGCGTTCTCTCCCCCAACAGCCCCCCTGAGCCAGCAGACATGGGCCACAGTGTGGAGGTGTGGTCAGACGGCTCCGGCAGCACCCTGAGGTTCTGGCCCGGTTCTGACTCCCTGAGCCTCACCCTGCCTTCTGACCCAGAGTCCAGGCCCGAGGAGGGTGTGGTAGCGCTGAGAGACCGGCTGAAAGACGACAACGTCCTCAAACGGGTGAGGAAATGGAACTGTTTTATTTACCCATTCTGGGCGGGAACCCATTTTTGCGATTTAAGCATTATCTTAATGCTTTAGCTATTGAAAAATAGCAGATCTACAAGCTCATAGCGTGGCACCAAGTGCAGCGCTACGAGCTTGTAGATCTGCTATTTTTTGAAAAATCGTGACAATGTGGCGCAAATCTTGGAATATATGCTTTCACAGAGAAAGTTTCTAAGTTTGCATCCCGGGAGGTCCCTCAAACAACACATTTTCAGATGAGGGTCGACGGCCAATTACATATCATTTTGTCCTTGACATGAAATAGTTTGAGAACCACTGATTCAGAAACGTAGGGTTTTCCCAAAACTGTCAGGATTTAGAAATAATTTGCATCGTTCTCAGGTCTAAATGGGTTAACGGCCCTGCTATATCTGCATGTTGGGACAGCCATGATGATTATCCACTGAAGCAGGTAGTCCTCAAAGCAGGTAGTCCTCAAACCTTATTGTGCCAAAAGGCCCCACAACAACCCCCCAAATTGTTATGTATTAGATATGTTTCTATACTGCCTGAGACCCTATAGTGCACCTGCTCAGTGCTCAAGTCTTCCACGTTTGGAAAATGACTTTCGGGTTGTGAGGAATCAAATGCAAGACACAAACGAGGCAGTGCCGACAATGACAGGCTAGCATTTTTCATGCCCAAAATGGGGACAGAAAGGGGTAGAAAGTGAAAAAATAAATAAAAGCCATTATATTATACAGAAATAATAATTTGCACTGTGCTGTTTATTATCAGTATGAAGCCATGTGAACAATGTTTGCCTTTTCTTTGTTTTGGTTCTGCAAACAGTTTTCTCTTGAGCTAATAAACACTGAATAAAGTAAATAATGTCGGGCAGACTTTATTGCTACTGTAACATTGTGTCTACAATAGAACCGTAATGACAAAATGGCAACGGTTTGTTCCAGATCGCAGCTTCCAGGGCTCCTACTCGTATGGAAGGCCACACCCACACTAATGATGCAGGTAAGCTGTCTGTGTCCAGTTACACGTTTCACTTTTACTGTGTCCATCCATTGCCTCCTAACTCTCCTTGTAATGTTTATTGAGAAAGCTATTCTGTCCAGTAATTGCGTACGATGAGGATGAAAAAAGCTATTGTCTTGACTTCTCTCTTTCTTATTCCATCCATTGTTTGCTAACATTATGATATTTAAGCTACTAGCTGATGATAACTAATGTACTAGTTAACCAATCAACCAATGTGTACATTGGTTCATCTTGTGGTCCATTTGATGTTACACATACTGTACAGATGAGGGACAAATTAAAATAATATTGTAGTGGAGAAACATAATGAATGCTAAATGCTTCAATACAAATACAACTGTACCGCACGATACAATTAAACAGTTACTGTCCTTGCAGACTGCTGCCGTTTTCCGGAAAAAACTTCAGAAAAACCTTTTTTCAAAGAATCAGAAAAAGCCGCAGGGAACTTCTAACGTCCTACCGTGCTACAATACATGCTCTGTGACATGTTTAAAAATGATGAACAAGCCCATGCAGTTGCCCTCGATATTGGATGAAGTAGTAGTACATTTTATTTTGGTCCATTTAATAGAGCTGACTTACATTCAGTTTATTCCACTGTTAGTGGCACCGAAAAGGTGTATAAGAGGCTTATTTTGCCTACCCTTTTTTTATACTAAACTAAGGTTTTTTAAATGAAACGTTATAACACAATAACGTTGGATTTACAAAACTGAAAACATCGGAACAAATTGAAAAGTAGAAGATGGAAAGATAAGAGATACAGATCTAAAGTGACTATAATACTTGGGTTTCAGTCACTCACTCACGCCCAACTGACCTGTGTCTCAGTAGGATCCGTGCCTAAAGTGACTTCTGTTATGGGAAACAGACATCAGCAAATAGATTCAGACTCTGTGGTTGAAAGCACACATGTGATGACGGTGGTGATGCTGGCGTGTTAGTGTGATGTGTGAAGGAAAACAGAAGAGCAACTCTTCTCCAGGAGACTGAGAACAACGTCACTGCACAGGATGTGAGAATCTGTTCAACGGTTAACCCATTAAAACCAATCTCCTGGTTGACTACCTTTTTTTCATTGAAGAAAACTAAATGGAAACTAAGCTATATTGACTAAAGCTAACACTAATATACTGAAAATTTCGTTAACAGATAAAAAATAAATGTTAGGAAGGGACTAGTGGACAAGAAATCCACTATAAGTCATTTTACACTTGGTTTAGAGTTTACAGTTTTATTAGGATCCCCATTAGCTGGTGCATAGCAGCAGCTAATCTTTCTGGGGTCCACACAGAACATAAAAACATGACATTCGACGTGAATGACATTACAGGACAATGATATATTAAATAAGAACCATAGATTCAAAGTCATGTGCATCTGTTATGCTGTAAGCCAAGCAGACCATTAAGTGACCCTAATGGTCCCGGAAATGTCATAAAAGCAGAGGTTAAAGCCTCAATCTGTGATTTCTTCATTGGCAGTAGCCTATGAAGAAAACCAGCAGGAATTACCAAAAAAAACATCATCATCTTACATATCGTGTTAATAATGAATGAAACGGCGCTATAGTGTGGGGCGCTCCTGTCACACTGTTTTTTAAATCACACATCAGGACTTGTTTTCCATGCAAACATTTTCAGCGCCCGGAATTTTATTTTCCCTTAATCCATACTATACACTAATGCACAGTACAGTACAGTACATGAGACACAGAGCAGTCCCTCTTTTCTCACTGTTAGCGCTGTTGTTGCGGAGCCTTAGCATGTCCCGGTAACTTGAGTGCCTTCAAGATCACTCGGCCATTCAGGAGGGAGGAAAGTCCTCTCGGGCGTAACCAAACCGGACAGGTCGAGTGTCAAAGGTCAAAAGTCATGAAGCAAGAGTACACCGTTTGGGAACCTGTTGTGATCTACAGGCACCGTGCGAAAACAAAATGCTCTTTTCAAGAAAGGCCATGGCTGAGTGTTTAGTCAGCCTATAGGGAGGCCCCGGGTACGATTTCAGACCTCTAATGTGTTGAAGTGTCCCCCAGCAGGACACCTAACCCCCACCTGAGGTTCTCAGAACCTAATCTGGGTCCCTCTCAGGAGGTGGTGCTAATCCTGGGAACCCAGAACTGAGTCAGAACATAATTATACTTTAGATGTATTTGTAACAGCCCTGATCTCACAGAAATACGTAAACATGAAAACATATACGACTAGAAATCCCCCAAAATCCATACATATGACACGACTACTGTTTTGACTGTGACGGAGGCGTGGCTTTCACTAGTACGGAAGTGCTATTTCACCGTGGCTGGGTCCGTCAGGCTGGGTGAGTTCAGTACAGAAGTGCTATTTCACCGTGGCTGGGTCGGTCAGGCTGTATATAATGTACGTATTTCTGGGAGATTGTAAAATAGCAAAAATAACAGATCTCCGTCAGTTTAAAAAAAAAAGGAAAACAAAACAAAAACGCATGTATCTGTTTACGAAAACCCAGTCCCGCCCCGGGGCTATTGATCCACTCACTGGTCAAGAAAATCTTTACTGAGAGCACAGCAGAAACCATGGACCCCCCCCCCCCCCCCCCCCAAAGCACCTGAACCAAACACTCTCTACACCACGGGAAGGGAATGGAACCCTGCTGAGCAGAAGTGTGTGGAAAAACAAGAGCCAATGCACACTATAGGGCATTTTGACTAGTTGACTAGTTGCCTAGTGCCTAGTTCTAGTTTTTTGGGAAATAAATATTTGTACATTTAAAAACTGTGTACCGGTACATTGGTGACTATATCTATAATCTATTCTACCTGATCTTGAGGCCTACAAAATCGAAAAGAATATCTTATCGACTAGTCAACTAGTACCAAACGGGAGGCGGCCTTTTTTTCGACAGCATTCTAGCCGACGGGGCAACGATCCGATCCGCAGCGGGGGGACATTCGCTGCGATGCGAGGTTTCGTTACTAGTCGACTAGTTGAATAGTCGACTAGTTGCTTAAGGCCCTATAATGCGCATCAGAGAGGGAAGAAGTGGATTGCAATGTATTAGCATTATATCCAGGCGAAATGTAACTAATTTGGAGTCCCATTTCTGTGTTGGAGCTTTTGTAAAAGATGCTCACACCTACACACACACGCACGCACACACCACACACACACCTGTATCTCATCTGACCACTAATGACTGCCTATGCGGTAACCATAGAGATGTCAGGTCTAGCCATTGACCCCAGCATGCAGGGGGTGTACCACCTCATCCTGAGGAAAACAACCTAATCATTATGTCACTTTGGTTACTTTAACCCATTTAGGCCTGAGGTCGATTCTACAAAAATATATCTTCTAAATCCAGTTTTTCATAACAGTTTTCTGAAAAAAACCTATGTTTCTGTGTCAGTGGACCCCCATAATTATCTGGATTTGGCTGCGGACGCCTGGGTGGAAATATGTTTTTCCAGGGACCCGCCGGACCCCCCCCCAGAATCAAAAATATGAGTTAAAAACGTTCACTGTGAAATAATATATATATTCAAAGATTTGCACATGTTCACGATTTTTCGTGTTATTTTGAACGAAATCCCGGTGCTGATTGTGTTAAGACCTAAGGGCGATTCTACTAATCTAAATCAGTAGTCCTCAAAAACGTTTTCACGTCACGGAACCCCTAAGTTGATAGATATTTGGCTGCAGTCGTGGAAATGTTCTTTTTCAATGTTCTTTTTCAATTTTGGAACATTTCGACCTAAAATGACATGCCAAAAATAAGGATGCCAAGATGAATTAGTGAATTAATTAATGTAATCCGTTTTCTTTTTCGATTCCTTTTAGATCTCAGCAAGGAACGGTGTGTGGAAGCGCCTGACCTGGTGGACAATGTGAGTGTTCTGTACAAAAAAACAACATTATTCTAATCTAATCTGTACATGTTTGTATGGATGATGGTTACTGCTGCTAAACACATGGTCCTTGGGGACCAGAATGTTCACTGGGAGCCTGAAAACAAGACTCAGACACACAAACAGTTACTCTGGCAGTATTAATAGATGTAACTTAATTGACAGACAGAAAGCACTGCCATGCAGAGAACGCTCGCAAAACACTCCAGACTAAATCAAAGTCTCAAGGTGCTATAACCACCGTGTCTCTCCTCTCTGGAATAATCCTTATGCTTTCTTGCTATGCTGTAAAGGAAAAGGAGTCTCTGTTGCAGAACTGGTGATTTAATAATTCAAAATAATAATTCAAAAGGACAAACGTGATCAGCCAGGGTTCTAATTCTGTATCTAATCTCCGTAGTGAACAAACAAAGTAAAATCTCTCTTCCTCTCAATAATGCGACCGCTTCCCTGCACACCAGAACAGAAAGTAAACACAACACATAATACTCCTCGTCCCAGCCTCAGCCACAGTTAAAGGAACAATCCCCCTGTACATACTGTACCTTAGGGTTACAGTGCACAGCTCAACATTGGTCAAGAGGTGCACGCATATCCACAAATCGCAACGGGTGCTAGATCCAAAAGATAACTACGAAAGGAGAGAGGAGATCCGCACACCGTTTTAAAAAGCTCACAAAATAATAGAGCGGACAAAAAAAAACGTTTGGGGGCCTCAGGGGCCTTCGTCAGGCTCAACAATGTTATGCAAATGAGAGAAGGAGCTCTCAGTGAGCACACAGTAAATGTCCTTTCCACTGGACATTTACTGTGTGTGTGCTGCCTGTTTTTATTGAAGTGACACAAGACACATGAAGGTACACGTGCAGAGCAAGTAGGAAAAAGCTGCCCCATAACACCCCAAAACCCAAACATTAAATATGCCTATAGTACTCGGCCTGTCACGATTACAAATGTAAGTTGACGGTTAATTGTCTTACAGATAATTGCGATTAGACAGCCCTACCCAGTTATTTCTGTGGTGTCGACGTGAACTCTCCCAAAGTTCTAGAACCTTTTGAGAAGCCCCCCCCCCATAAATCAGTGCTTTACACCCTTTACGTCTGTGTGTTGTTTCGAAAATATTGAACCAATGGAAAGTAGTAAAAAAAACACATTGGACAAAACCTCTTAACTCCATTGGACCCTCAAACTGTCTGCTAAAACAGCTCCACCACCTCTCTCCTTCGCATGGAAGTAATTGACAATATGTCACAACACCAACTTTGATGAGGCAGTATTGCATTGTTTAAAAATGTATATTTTGGAGTTATGTGGTTTCCTCCAGACAGCAGAGATATTTGACATGCTCCACCGAGTTGGGATTATACACTATGTTCTCCCATCTCAGGTCATGGCAATCTGGAAACATTGCAGTCTTTGCTATAACCCTTTGGGCTGACATCTCACGTTCCCCTGATATTGACAGACATTTCATAATGCCTGTTATTATTATTTTTTTGCCAAAACCTATCTCAGCCAAGACAAACCCTTGGAACCAGTGTTGTTTTTGTCGACTAAAACTAAGAACGAAAAATGTTCGTCGACTTTTTTCACCGAGGAAAACTAAATGGAAACTAAGCTATGATGACTAAAACTAAGACTAAATATACTGACAATTTCGACAACAAATAAAAACTAGACTAGAATGTTAGGAAGGGACTAGTGGACAAAGAGATCCACTAGAAGTCATTTTACAATTAGTTGCAGATCTAAAAGCCCACAATGAGTCGCGCTGCGACACGTTGTGGTCTTGTAGATCGGCTATTCTCAGCAGTGAAAACTGTCATTACGACGGCATCAAGGCCTGCCGAAATACATTTTGTTCGACTAAATCAACTGTAGATTTAGTCGACTAAAATCTTATGATATTTAGTTGACTAAAACTAGACTAACTAACTATTCAAGAGACTATGACTAAAACTAAAATATAAATTTGCTGCCAAAAACAACAGTGCTTGGAGCCAATGAAATATTGAACCAATGAAAAGTATTAACTAGAGCTTGTGACTAAACAATAACTATGTTGGCTCCGTTTGAAGGCAGGTCCCTTTTCCCTCTCCTGTAAAGCTACTCAACGTAAGATGGCTCAGGGGCCACTCGGCAAAATTCCCAAAGTCCAAGGGCCGCAAGCTCTAAAAATGTCAGTATTATTTTGAAACGTTTACAAATGTATTTTGTTACATGCTACATGACTTGTCTAAAACGTTAAGGAAACGCACAGTAAAAAAAAAGCCACATTTCCATCTATAAGGCCAAACCCCAATGAACAAAAACATTGTGATTAATGGTTAAAGTTACAGTCTTCATCCACAAAATGTGAAGAGAACGTATAACAATGAACAGATTATCACAGGTGAATTAATTAGTGGTTAATACTCAGCTGAGATCAGGCCATTAGTGTTAATATTTTCACAATATTTTGGATTTATTCTTAGTCTTTTGAATAACACACCACTGCTCCTGTTCTCCACACTGTATAGGTGTTTGAAGAGCATCTGGTCCTGTCCCTGGATGAAGAGGATGATGATGATGTGTGTGAGGAGCTCAAGTCCTTCTTACCAGGTACTGATCCACTGCCGTGGTTCTGGGACACAACGTTATTTTCATGCTCTAGTAACACATTTTTGTAGCCCCCTCCCCTGGGGGTCCCAATGTATCTGCACTTCCAATGTCTTTGTAGGGGCACTAGTTTTGGGTGAAAGTGGGGTATGGGGGTCTTTGTGAGGTCCAGGAATGTTGCCCCGTCACTGGTACAAAGACAGGAATGGGGACGGGCTGCTGGTGTCCCCTTCACCCAAAAACTGGTGGGACAGTGGGCTTACAGTACATCACTGTTTTTCTAGCTCGAGACCCAAAAAGAGAAATGTGATTTATTATATATTATACGAATGTTGTCAGTTTACAATGGAAGTATTCTATGGGAGTGTGATGATTCTTTCTCAATAGCTGTAAGTTAGTAAGTACATTGTACTTGGCCGAGCCAGTGACCGACATATACAGCCGAAAACAGTACTTGTGCCGCTCTGCTCGCGCAAGTAGGAAGTTAATACAGAACAGAAAAAGGTCCATACAATTGATCTCAAATCAGGACAGCAATAATTAAAAAAAGGAAAAAACATAATCACATCTGGAAATGCCTGTGTAAAAGTTTGAAGTTTCTTCTTGACGGAAATTTTCAAACTTAATAAGAGGTTAAAAGGTCACTAAAATCAGATTAAAAAAAAATAGAGCTGCTAAAACCAGGAGGGCGATAAATGATACGATAATAAAATAGGATTTGTGCGACCTACTTTGGTGATTTAAAAGTTCAAAGGAGCTGTACAGTAAGTACTGGAGCTGACCGTCCTACAGTAAATGGAAAACAATCTTTGTAAACTACTGCCAAAGCCACCTCCAGCATTTCACCCGGCTGGCCTAGAGGTGCTGCTGTGAGAGCGGTTCGGTGGCCATGGTTCTATTCGTGGCACATTTTTCCAACACTCCTTGCCATGTTTCCGTGATATGTGCAAAACATTTCCAAGTTATTGTTTGTGAAAAAAGTGGGCATTGAGTGGGCATTGAACCCCTTTTTGGTGTTTTAAACATTATGTTATAATTTGAAAAATAGCTTGTAGGTCTGCTATTTTTGAAAAGTTGTGGAAATGGTGGCGCAAATCTTTGTATATATATATATTCTTTCAGAGCGAACTTTTTCAACTCATATCTTTGCTTCTGGAGGGGTCCCTGGAACGTTTTTTTTCAGATGGGGGTTGGCGGACAATTACATACAGTAGTAGAAACATAGAGTTTTTCAGAAAACTGTCAGAATCTAGAAGGCATTTTGTAGAATCGTCCTCAGGTCTAAATGGGCCTAAAAATGGGTCTAAAGGCCATTTTGATGGTCGTGGGTCCCACATGGGGTTGGTTGGTACGAGGGAGGTATAGATTATGGTCTGATTGTTACAGGTTACAGGTCTCATACTGTGTTGCAGTTCCTCAGCATTTTGGAGATTTTAATCTTCTCCTGCAGTGTTCCATTACAGCAGCTGTGTGATTCACTGTTGTTTTCCCTGACATAACTGGGCATCGTCTGGTGTTATTGGAACTAAAGGCTGCTTCAACAACAGAATCATTCTACAGTCGGTGACAAGTCTGAGAGTCTCCCACTGCCTTCAGTCTGCTGACGGTCTGAATGGTGCATCGTTCAATGTTTGTGCTAACCCTCAATGTGGTCACAATCATCTCTGTCAGACGGCCGCGGAACCCTCAGTATCCCTACAGTATCTCCAAAAATGTTAACTTTTCAGGATTGAAATGAAAAGAATAAACAAAAGTATCGGAGGTAGTTATATTCTTGTTAAACATCTGCATTACTTAATTTTCAAGAAGTCTACACAATTCAATGTTTGCCTGTTATCTCTCCTATGGTACCACCATTGATGTTGTGGACAAGCTCAAAAGGCATTGCTCTTCGTGCTGTTTTTCGAGCTTGTAGATCTGCTACTTTTGAGGCTTTTGTGTGACAATGTAGTATGATCAAGTAGGGCAGTGGTTCTCAACCAGTGGTCCGGGGACCACCTGTGGTCCTTGAGGGGGTTCCAGGTGGTCCCCATGCAGCTAAATGACGGAGAGTTGGTAACCAAACAGACCCTTATATTATATCTTTAACTCTTGAGAGCGTAAAATGAAACCAAATGGACCCGGGAGGGTCCATTATTGTTAAACATCTGAAAGGCTAAATCTCTTCAAATGGTATCCAATAAATAATGGGCCTTGATATGAAAAAGGTTGAAAACCACTGAAGTGAATGTAAAAAACCCACAAAAAGTTAAAAGTGTGCGTTTGGTTGGTATATGGGGGGGATTTGAAAGTTGGGACATTTTGATATGTAGCCCGGGGCGAGCCCGAGGCTCGAACCCGTACGTGAACCTTGTGATGCCCAGACGGGCCTCTCTTCTAGACACTCAGCCATAGCATGCCCCACCTCGTCACTGTCGGGCAGAAACCTTGTATCTCCATAATATTATTTAAATTGGATGCCCCCCCCCCCATCATCATCTCGATAGAAAAGCAGGCCTAACCACCCCCAGTTGTATGCATTACAGACACTTGCCAAAATGTTGCTCTTTATTAGGTCGATGTTTTGGTCGCTTATAGACCTTCATCAGGACAGACAATAGTATGGACATACTCTACCATACAGAATGAAAAAAAAAAGGCTGTTTTATTCATAAAACGTATACATTACATAGTGCAGCTTTAACACAAGCTAAATAATAATTGTAAATTATTTCTTTTCTAATTTTCCTGAAAAGTAAGCGTTTCTGGACATGCATGGTTTCCAAGCGACGGCAGTGAGAGCAGCACGGGGAGGAAACGGCGCGGCGCGCTGCAGGATTTCCCCTACATTAGCTTAGGGTACAAGTGGTCCAGACATCAAACAATATTATGACAACACGTCACTGAGGCCTTCCATTATGCATCCTTAGTTTATGTTCTCACTGTCAGCCTTTTTCTTTATTGAAGGGGAAGGGTTGCTCCTGCCCAGAGCTGCTCCTGCTGAGAGACTGGGTCTCTATGGAAAATAACTATGGAAAATACTGGATATTGATGACAAGGGTGTAGATGTGAAATTAATTAAAGATTAGAGTGCCGTACCTCCCCCTGGCCAGCCGGGGCGCCTGGTGGAGGGGAAAGGGAACTGGTCGGAATAACGTGTTCCTTCCACAGAGATTGAGCAACCTATATGATGTCTAACCTAAAATGAATAGTGTACATCAGCAGCCCTCTGATCCCACCCATCTGACCAATCAGCAGCCCACACTGAGCCCACCCATCTGACCAATCAGCAGCCCACACTGAGCCCACCCATCTGACCAATCAGCAGCCCACACTGAGCCCACCCATCTGACCAATCAGCAGCCCACACTGAGCCCACCCATCTGACCAATCAGCAGCCCTCTGAGCCCACTCATCTGACCACTTTCAGGCCCCCGCCCAAAATGGTTACTTCCGGTTCACCAAATCAGCTCTTTAACATGTCATACGTATACTATACACATAATCAGTAAAAAATAAAATAGCAAATTGTGCCTGATCTTCTGGGACCAGAGTACGTGGTGTGTATATGTATGACTAGCTCTCAATGATGACGTAAGAAATATGGTCATTTGTGTAATCTGGTCCCAGCAAACCAGGCACAGATTTGCTGTTTCTTTTTGCATACGCATCAAATTGCGCACTAGTAGCAAATAGTTACACCTAAAGATTATACATTTCAAACCGTTTACAGCGGCCGAAAGTGCTTGCGCGCTCTGCTTGCGCACTAGTTGGCCATTTATGGCCTACTAGTGTGCAACAAGCAAGTATGCACTCGGCAGAGTGCAGTTCTAGTTTCTCATAGGTTTTTATGTAAAAAGGCCTATTTTATTTTTTAAGCCAGCCAGTGTGAACATACCCATAGACTTGTTCATAACTTCCTACTGTGCATTCCTTTTCTGATATAACATATGAAATCATGTCTGTTATGTATACTATATATGTATACATAACAGACGTTATACAATCGTATACAATCTTCCATTTACATGTGGCATGACGTTAAAGAACAAACTATACAATGCCCTTGGTCACACGCAGGCTCGACGTTAAGAGTTCAGACGTGTTATTATATAATATAATAATAACTTTATTTATATAGCACTTTTCTGGACAAAGTCACAAAGTGCTGTACAACAAATTCACAAAAAAGCAGGAATTAATACACAATTAAATAGATGCAGCATAGCAAAACTTAAAGCCAGCTGGCTTTTCTGAACAAGTACGTTTTGAGAAGAGATTTAAAGGATGCAACGGTATCTGCTTGTCGGATGGTTTTGGGAAGGGTGTTCCAAATTTTAGGGGCACGGACAGAGAAGGCTCTTTCTCCCTTGTTTATGCGATAAATATATGGAGCACATGTGAAGTTTTCTATGTAAACAAACCTGTAAAGGTCACGACAGAGTGAGCGTGCCAGTGTCCCGGTTCACGCTGCTCGCTTCAGCCTAGAAAGGTTTGTCGCTTCAACCACGAGATGCAAGTGGATCATAATAATAGTCACATGACCAGGGTCTGTCTGAGTGACAAAAACAGAAGAGGGAATCTTGAAAAAAAAAACAAGAATGTGGCCGCACTATATTTTATTAGGCATGCCGACCTCCTATGAGCCTGGGCGCTGCCTTAGATACTCAGGTAAGGCTCTCCTGGAAGTCCCCTGCATGTCTCTGCTCTTTACCCGGGGCCTTCTGACTTTCACAGTCCACTCCGGGCATCCGATCCTAGGCTTTGTAATGCTCTGCCCGAGGATCTGAGGCTAGCAAAAGCAGTGTCTTCTTTTAAAACATACTTTTATGTTGAGGCCTTTTCTTAGTGGTTTTGCCTTTCATCCGTTTTTGTGTTACTACTTTGTGTAAATAGTCTTTTTTCTCCTACTCTGTTATCTTCGTTTTAACAATGTTACCCGTTGATTTTATGTGCTCTGCTGCTCTTTTATCTTGTTCTGTGTAGCACTTTTTAACCGGCTTGTTTGGAAAAAGCGCTGTTCAAATAATAAATAAATCATTATCATTGAGGGATGTTGTATGAATGTATGGTTTCACAGAGACAGCATTCTCACTGTCACCACTGAGTTAAAGGGCCACTTCACCCTTTTTTTGCAACAACCATATCTTATTTTAATTATGTTTAGGACACGATGAACACTATGTGTGTAATGGGTGTTTTTAGATATTTTAGTCATGACACGAATGTTCATGACCAAAAATTTTGTGAAAATGTGGTCTCACTTCCTTCCTGGACTACAAAGTCACACCTCCATGCATTCTCCCCTCTCTCCACAAAGAGGGGAAGTGCACCAAAGCATTATGGGCATTGTAGGAATTCAGCAATCCAGTCAAACCCTCCTAGTCAAACACACAGACTTCATTATTTTTCTGGCCATGGTGCAAATTTCAAATTGTGCTACTGTTATCTACTACACATACTATTAACATTGAGTGACTGCTTTTTGTATAATTATAGTTTTTTGTACTTACTTATGTATTGTATTGTATTTCATTTCAGCACATTGAGTCCTCGCTTGTGGTGTGAAATGTGCTGTACAAATACACTTGACTTGACTTAGCATCAGTTGACTTGACAGTAGCATCACCGATGAATCCTCATGTTTTCCATGCCGCGTAGGAGGTCTTACCCTCCAGCATACGATTCAGTAGCCCAAAGTAAACTCGAATGTTTACATTTTTTAATCTACGGTAAAGTAAGTAAGTAGCCTTGCCGAGCCATGAGGTCCATAGGGGTGGGAGCCTATCTCCTGTTTCTGTAGCGTGAGGCAGCTTGATGTACAAGTACACCCTCTGGACATGACGCTAGTATGTCGCGGGGACTTGCCCCCAAATCTACAGTACCTCAATTAAGAATGTAAATAATGATTCTTGCGCTTGTGGGTGTTAATAGTTCCATGGCGTTCTTATAATCACTGGTTGTGCAATAATATGTGTCAATTTGGGATTGTGAATTGATTTGCGTCTTTCTTAGCATAACTAACAGACGGTGCTAACATCAAAGCTCAGTGACTGAATGGGTGGACAAACCTCCAATGCTTTGGACAGAAACGGCACAATTCCACCTGTAAATGTCTAAATGCAATGCATCGTTTCATTTATTTGTCAAATATATAAACGTTGATTTCAAGAAATGTGCGTGCATGTGCCAGTGTGTGCACTCACTGTCTGTGTCCATCCATACACATACTGTATATGTGTCCTCGGTCATTACAGTATGTATCAATAAAAATGTCAACGGTGAAAACATTCTTCTAGTGTGAATATAGTCTGTCACTTTATTGATCGTTTCGTCTTTTCTTTCGTTTTATATACGAATGGTGTGAAGAAGCAATGTTTGTGTAGGACAAAGTTTGTGGACACACACTAAAAGCTGGATATAGGAGGGGCTAGCGCCCCTCAATAATGAATATACCTCAAAAGTACAGTACTTGAATAAATCATATCATATTCATATACCACCCACATGGGATTATCAGACATAGCAATTAACACAGTAAAATAAACAAAAAACTAAAGATATTCAGGTGTGTAGTCAGCCAGCAACTCAAACAGATATCAGACAGTGAAAGTAGACCCATCTATAGGTTCATCTATAGTAGTTATACGTCTCCCCTCGCCTCCTATCCCATGCCCGATAAAGATACTCTGAAAAAGCCGAAAACATGGTGGAAAAGAAACTCAACCAATGTGTGGTTTCATTTCACAGGGAGCCAGTGTACCGCCTCGCCCCGCAGAGATGTCCAGGAGGGCCGACCGCCGCGCTCTGCTGCTGCTGCTGTAGACGTGACGTCCTCCATGCGTGTGCCACGGGTGGAGGAGTGGGACGCCATGTGTCGTCTCAGTGGGGTGACCGGGGACGGCACAGGGACCGACACAGTGCACTCTATCAGTGGGGTGACCGGGGACGGCACAGAGACCGACACAGTGGAGTGTCTCAGTGGGGTGACCGGGGACAGCACAGGGACCGACACAGTGGACTCTATCAGTGGGGTGACCGGGGACAGCACAGGGACCGACACAGTGGGGTCTATCAGTGGGGTGACCGGGGACAGCACAGGGACCGACACAGTTGGGTCTATCAGTGGGGTGACCGGGGACAGCACAGGGACCGACACAGTGGAGTCTATCAGTGGGGTGACCGGGGACAGCACAGGGACCGACACAGTGGACTCTATCAGTGGGGTGACCGGGGACGGCACAGAGACCGACACAGTGGAGTGTCTCAGTGGGGTGACCGGGGACAGCACAGGGACCGACACAGTGGACTCTATCAGTGGGGTGACCGGGGACAGCACAGGGACCGACACAGTGGGGTCTATCAGTGGGGTGACCGGGGACAGCACAGGGACCGACACAGTTGGGTCTATCAGTGGGGTGACCGGGGACAGCACAGGGACCGACACAGTGGAGTCTATCAGTGGGGTGACCGGGGACAGCACAGGGACCGACACAGTGGACTCTATCAGTGGGGTGACCGGGGACAGCGCAGGGACCGACACAGTGGACTCTATCAGTGGGGTGACCGGGGACAGCGCAGGGACCGACACAGTGGACTCTATCAGTGGGGTGACCGGGGACAGCGCAGGGACCGACACAGTGGACTCTATCAGTGGGGTGACCGGGGACAGCGCAGGGACCGACACAGTGGAGTCTATCAGTGGGGTGACCGGGGACAGCACAGGGACCGACACAGTGGGGTCTATCAGTGGGGTGACCGGGGACAGCACAGGGACCGACACAGTGGAGTCTATCAGTGGGGTGACCGGGGACAGCACAGGGACCGACACAGTGGAGTCTGACGGTCCTCTTCTGGTCACTGACACCCCTCCCCCACCTCCATGTGACTTCCTGTCCGAGGCCCCTCCCCTGCCACCACCATGTGACTTCCTGTCCGAGACCCCTCCCCTTCCACCTCCATGTGACTTCCTGTCCGAGACCCCTCCCCTGCCGCCACCATGTGACTTCCTGTCTGAGACCCCTCCCCTGCCACCACCATGTGATTTCCTGTACGAGGCCCCTCCCCTGCCCCCTCCATCTGACTTCCTGTCCGAGACCCCACCACCACCACCACCGCTGCAACCATGTGACTTCCTGTCGGGGTCCTCTCGAAGCCCCTCCCCTCCCCCCCCCGCCTCCGTCCCTCAGCCGTCCTGCGTCTCGCCTGCCGTCCAAGCCCTGGACAGGTTGATTGACAGGCGGATGTCCCACCCTCCCCAGCCTGACCTGACCAATCAGAGAGAGCCCAGCCCGCCCCTGGAAAACGACGGCCTCAGGTATTTTTATCAATAAAAAAAAACAACACACAAAAATAATATGTATTAACCCATTCTGAACGGGAACCCATTTTGGTATTCATCATGTTATTATGCTTTATATGCTTTAGCTATTGAAAAATAGCAGATCTACAAGCTCATAGCGCGCCACCGAGTGGCGCGCTACGAGCTTGTAGGTCTGCTCTTTTTTTTAAATCGAAGAACGACTGACATTTTTTAGAATCTGATCTCAGGTCAGAATGGGTTAATCAGACCAGTGTGTGTCCAGTGGAAATCTCGTATGAATCTGATCTCAGGTCAGAATGGGTTAAAGGTACACGATATTCTGTGTTCTTGGTGCATGTGTCTGAAATTAATAGAGGGTATGCTATATGCGCGTGACATCATCATCATACCCGGAAGTTATGCGGGAACAAAAAACTACTGTCTGGCCTCGACAGCCCATACGTCCAAACAGAAAAGTCATGTTTGATTGCATTAAATGACTTTAAACAACGTTAAATTCACTTTGTCACTCACTTTGACACCCAATCTGCCATTCACTTCATGCATGTGCATATACCCTCTATGGAATTGCATTGAATTTACTTGATTATGAAGGGTTTTGGTTCCATTTGTATACACTCAGAGTTACAGACCCACAAGGGTCCATTTGGTTCCAAACTATTTTAGCTGGGTACCCCCTCGAACTCCCTCAAGGACCCCTGGGTGTCCCCGGACCCCAGTTTGGGAACCACAGCATCAACACATCAATTGAATTAGAATTGAAGTGGATCACCCACGGTGTGAATGTCTGCTTGTCTCTGTCCTCTGCGCGCACGTTGCAGTCCCAGTCTGGTGTCTGTGGAAGTGGACAGCGATGATGAGGAGGAGGAGGGTGCCGTGTTGTCCCCGTCTCCTCTCTGTCCTCTGCTGTCACTGGATGCTCCTGTGTCCCCGTCTCCTCTCTGTCCTCTGCTGTTGTCACCGGACGCTCCTGTGTCCCTGTCTCCTGTCTGTCCTCTGCTGTTGTCACCGGACGGTCCTGTGTCCCCGTCTCCTGTCTGTCCCCTGTTGTCACCGGACGGTCCTGTGTCCCCGTTTCCTGTCTGTCCCCTGCTGTCACCGCCGGACGCTCCCAATAGTGCTGATGAACGGGACAGCAGTGAAGCCTCGTCCCGCTCTCTCTCTGCCTCCTCTGCGTGTGACGTCGTCCCTTCAAAGGTAGGATGCTTTTCTTTTATGACTGTGTTTTATGACATGCTTTTGCCCTCTTCTACAGTAGCAACCTAATACATCTCGTCGTTGTTGTGCTATATATGTTATTGTCTCGGCCGAAGGCGTTGCAGAGGCTATGTGTGGCACCCTGACTGTGTGTGTGTGTGTGTGTGTGTGTGTGTGTGTGTGTGTGTGTGTGTCCGTCTGTGACCAGCTATAATCTCCTACGCCGTTGGGCCGATCGCAGCGAAACTATGCACGGCACTCGCCCTCCTTGGATGCCAGAGCAGAACCTCTGCCCCAATCTTTCAGATCCTTATTATCCCATTCTGACCTGAGATCAGATTCATACGAGGTTTCCACTGGACACACACTGGTCTGATGAACCCATTCTGACCTGAGATCAGATTCTAAAAAAATGTCAGTCGTTCTTCGATTTTTCAAAAATAGCAGACCTACAAGCTCGTAGCGCGCCACTCGGTGGCGCGCTATGAGCTTGTAGATCTGCTATTTTTCAATAGCTAAAGCATAACATGATGCTGACACCAAAATGGGTTCCCGTTCAGAATGGGTTATTCCTACATATTTTGTCCAAACATCATGCAAATCGCTATGTCTAAAGCAGGGGTGCCCAAAAGGTAGATCGTGATCTACGGCAGGGGTAGGCACAACCTTAGGCACCAGTGCCAACATTGGCACAAAGGAGGGTGTTCACTGGCACACTGGCAAGTGTGTGAGAGAGTATTTTTGGTTTTAAATAAACTATTTAAAAAAATGAGTCAAATCCCTCACATTTGTGTGTAAATTACATCCTGCATTCTACATTCATTAAAACTGAACTCTGTTATTGCCCTGAGTATAATGATCATTAATAACAACGTGAAAGAAAATATTTAAAAATAAGGAAAAACATTATATTTGTGGACAAGCAAAATATGTTGGCATTTTTCACGTGGTGTCATTAAAATTAATTAATGTTGATATGGCACACTGACGATCTAGAAAATACAAACATGGCACTTCATTTAAAAAAGGTTGCAGACCCCAGATCTACGGTACCAGTAGATCACACAGACAGCCTGTGCAGGTAGACCACATGACATGACATGCCCCTAAAAATATATAATTTATATGGATAAAAAGGCATCTGTCTCTGAACCCCTAATTTGAGTAAGGTGACTTCACTTGATTGATTGACATCAAAAAGGGCAGCTGAAACCCACAATGCAATACTTTGTTTGAGTGTTTCGAACAAACGTCAGTAGAATTACAAAGTTATATACAAAGAAAACCTACCGATACCTATTACATTTCCCCCTCTATTTCCCATTCCAAGTGCGTTTGTCTAATATGTAACTATTTTCAGCAATGGGACAATATATATATTTGTGTGGATAGATCTGGTTGAGCTGGTCATTTTGAAAGTAACTCTCAAGTCTAAAAAGTGTGGGCACCCCTGGTCTAAAGTCATTAAACCAAACGGGTCTTTCAGATTTTTCATGCGGTAAAAAAACATCATAAATGGTAAATGGTGCATTTATATAGCGCCTTTATCCAAGGTGCTTTACATAGATTGTGCATTACATTCACCCATTCATACACCGATTGCGGCGGAAGCCATGCAAGCAATTTGGGGTTCAGTGTCTTGCCCAAGGACACTTCGACATGTAGACGACCTGCTCTACCTCCTGAGCCACAGTCGCCTCCTGAGCCACATATTTGTGTTTCTCTTTCCTTCTAGGACGTGCGTGACGCGGGGATCCGTCTGCGGTCCTACTCCTACTCCTCTCCCAAAACATTATATTTGTGTTTCTCTGTCCTTCCAGGACGTGCGTGACGCGGGGATCCGTCTGCGGTCCTACTCCTACTCCTCTCCCAAAACATTATATTTGTGTTTCTCTGTCCTTCCAGGACGTGCGTGACGCGGGGATCCGTCTGCGGTCCTACTCCTACTCCTCTCCCAAAACATTATATTTGTGTTTCTCTGTCCTTCCAGGACGTGCGTGACGCGGGGATCCGTCTGCGGTCCTACTCCTACTCCTCTCCCAAAACATTATATTTGTGTTTCTCTGTCCTTCCAGGACGTGCGTGACGCGGGGATCCGTCTGCGGTCCTACTCCTACTCCTCTCCCAAAACATTATATTTGTGTTTCTCTGTCCTTCCAGGACGTGCGTGACGCGGGGATCCGTCTGCGGTCCTACTCCTACTCCTCTCCCAAAACATTATATTTGTGTTTCTCTGTCCTTCCAGGACGTGCGTGACGCGGGGATCCGTCTGCGGTCCTACTCCTACTCCTCTCCCAAAACATTATATTTGTGTTTCTCTGTCCTTCCAGGACGTGCGTGACGCGGGGATCCGTCTGCGGTCCTACTCCTACTCCTCTCCCAAAACATTATATTTGTGTTTCTCTGTCCTTCCAGGACGTGCGTGACGCGGGGATCCGTCTGCGGTCCTACTCCTACTCCTCTCCCAAAACATTATATTTGTGTTTCTCTGTCCTTCCAGGACGTGCGTGACGCGGGGATCCGTCTGCGGTCCTACTCCTACTCCTCTCCCAAAACATTATATTTGTGTTTCTCTGTCCTTCCAGGACGTGCGTGACGCGGGGATCCGTCTGCGGTCCTACTCCTACTCCTCTCCCAAAACATTATATTTGTGTTTCTCTGTCCTTCCAGGACGTGCGTGACGCGGGGATCCGTCTGCGGTCCTACTCCTACTCCTCTCCCAAAACATTATATTTGTGTTTCTCTGTCCTTCCAGGACGTGCGTGACGCGGGGATCCGTCTGCGGTCCTACTCCTACTCCTCTCCCAAAATCAGTCTCCGCCGGCCTCGGCGTCGTGTGGCTGACGACCCCAGCGCCACCCCGGCCCCTGACCTCAGTCCCGGTCAGTGACTCTGGGGTCATGGAATGTGACCCGCAGAACAAGGAATTTAATTACACTACATGACTAGTGAATGTGTCTAAGAGCTGATGTTAGTTTGTTTGTTTTAGCCTGTCTCTCATTAGTGGGGAGGCCTCACACGACGTTGTGTCCATGTGGAAGCTTATTGTTTTTTGAGGGGCGCTAGGCATGCATGGCTTTAGTTACGTCATGTTGGCAGCCAAGTCTATGGACTTTTAATGTTTTATTAGAGCCTAATTCAAAATAATAACCTTTCTATGGAGTCTATGGACTTTAATGTTTGTTTATGACACTGTGCTCTCTACTGTAGATGGAGTGTTCCCCAGCCTCAGCCACAGCCGCTCTCTCCTTCAGGCCCTCTCTCTGTCTCTGCTCCACCCTGGCAGTAAGTAGGCTACTGTACAATGTACATACTTATTTGACAGGGACAAAGCTCATTAATCAACATGTCAGTTTTCACCTCAATGTAAATGGGCCAGAGTTAGCCAGAAGCTAATTTTCATCTAACCAGCTCAGTGGCCTTGTGGTTAGAGAGTCCGCCCTGAGACTGGGAGGTCGGGGTTCGATCCCCGGCCGGGTCATACCAAAGACTGTAAAAATGGGACCCAGTGCCTCCCTGCTTGACACTCGGCATCAAGGCTTGGATTGGGGGTAAGTCCCTGTGACAACTGAGCATCAAGGGTTGGATTGGGGGTAAGTCCCTGTGACAACTGAGCATCAAGGGTTGGATTGGGGGTAAGTCCCTGTGACAACTGAGCGTCAAGGGTTGGATTGGGGGTAAGTCCCTGTGACAACTGAGCATCAAGGGTTGGATTGGGGGTATAAGTCCCTGTGACAACTGAGCATCAAGGGTTGGATTGGGGGTAAGTCCCTGTGACAACTGAGCATCAAGGGTTGGATTGGGGGTATAAGTCCCTGTGACAACTGAGCATCAAGGGTTGGATTGGGGGTATAAGTCCCTGTGACAACTGAGCATCAAAGGGTTGGATTGGGGGTATAAGTCCCTGTGACAACTGAGCGTCAAGGGTTGGATTGGGGGTAAGTCCCTGTGACATACTAGCGTCATGTCCAGGGGGTGTACTTGTACATCAAGCTGCCTCACGCTACAGAAACAGGAGACAGGCTCCTGCCCTATGGGCCTCATGGCTCGGCAAGGCTACTTCCTTACTAATTTTCATCTGTAGTCCCTGGGCAGGCTCTTAAAAGATGAATGATAAAAGACAGAGTGTACAGTATAGTGTGCCAGATGCATTGATGCCTCTGGTGTTGTGGTTTACTGTACTCTGTTGTATGAGTGAATATACAGTAGCGGATCTGCAAGCTTACAACATGACACGCTGTAAAGTGTCACGTTATTTGCATGTATCTCGGGCCTTTCTCTAGGGATGCGGTACCGTACTGTATATATGGAAATACTTGGCCCGATACCGATGTTGACTTGTGAATTGGCCTGTCTTGCCTAAACATAATACAGGAAGTGAGGATTAAACCAATGTCTAATTGTCATCATTGTGTGACATAACGTATAAATCAGGCTTAAAGGAGTAGTTCACCCAAAACATTACGTTGTTATTCAATCAATTACACAGCCCATGAATGAAGCCTTGAATTCATGGAGATTTATTTTATTTTATTTTATTGCCTTCCTGAGCAAATCATGTGTTGACCGGCGGAGACTCGGAGAGTCTCCTATTGACCTGGTCATCATTTGCTCAGGAACGGGACAAAAATGACTCAAACTTTGTTCATGCCAAAGAGATTTGTCTTAGAATGTTTAACGTTATTCACTGATTTTCGAGATTTCTTTCAAAAAATATATTAAAACATATATAGCAGCTATTTTTGAGGATTACTGTTCTAAACCAATGTTATAAAATCCTAAGAGTTTTCAGAAAACTGTTGATATGTATACAGTTACAGTAGTCTATAATAGCAATATATGGATGAGATCTAAAATAACACAGATGTTTTTTACGGTTTAAACTCATCAGTAAAGCAAACATGGCGACTGCAGCAGGTGATGTTACGCCAACAAAAGCTGTTGATGCGTGACGGCGCGTGGGCAGTGCACATGCTGTACAGTACTGTATGTACAGTACAGTACAACCTCAGGCAATGTTTGTCAGACATTTGCATATTACAAAATGACACAGAAGGCATCTGTGTCATTTTAGAATGTTGTAAACTTTGCTTTGGACCAAAAAACACAGTGACAAAATCCCACAGTGAATAACACAATGTCTAACTTGTTGAAGCATCTGTTTAACCCATTCTGACCTGAGATCAGATTCATACGAGGTTTCCACTGGACACACACTGGTCTGATGAACCCATTCTGACCTGAGATCAGATTCTAAAAATGTCAGTCGTTCTTCGAAATTTTCAAAAATAGCAGACCTACAAGCTCGTATCGCGCCACTCGGTGGCGCGCTATGAGCTTGTAGATCTGCTATTTTTCAATAGCTAAAGCATGACATGATGCCAACACCAAAACGGGTTCCCGGTCAGAATGGGTTAACCCATTTAGATCTGAGGACGATTCTACAAATGTCTTTCTCAAACATTTTCATGTCAAGGACCCCCAGAAATATATGTAATTGGCCACCGACCCCCATCTGAAAATATGTAGTTCCAGGGACCCCCCAGAAGCAAAGATTTGAGTTTAAAAAAGTTGGAATATATATTCAAGATTTGCACCACATTTTCACGATTATTAAAAAATAGCAGATCTACAAGCTCGTAGCGCGGCACTGCATGACAGAACCTGGTAGGCCGTCAGGTTTTAGTTGGTGATGATATTCACTCTGGTTGCTGTTATTAACACTACATTATACCTCTCAACCTTGTAATGGATACAACTAACAATTTCTCTTGTGTTTTGGTTCTCCACAGAGCAGAGAGGGGCCAGTCTGTCAGAGCAGCCACATGAGAAAAGGTATTTACACCTAAGTAAAAGTATGTACAGTACCAATACCACAATGTAGAAATACTACATAATAATTCAAAATGTACTTGATTAAAAGTACAAAAGTATTCACATTTCACACATTCGGCAGAATGTTCCATTTCACAAGTTTCCAAATGTATAATGCTTTGAAAATAGCCCGTCTAAGCTGTTGTGAGCTTGTAGATCGGGCCGATCGGCTATTTTCAAATAGCCTAGTACGCATAAAGCTGAAATGGTTCATACGTGTTTTGTAACTTAAAAAAAAAAAGTATAAGATATGCACATCCCCACCGGTTCTTTGAAAATGGTGCTAGACCAAATATAAGTAGCCTTGCCGAGCCATGAGGCCCATAGGGCAGGAGCCTTGAGGCCCATAGGGCAGGAGCCTATCTCCTGTTTCTGTAGCGTGAGGCCACTGAGACCAAATATACCCAAGTGAAAAGAATGTCTGCACACAATATTTTATTTAACCAAGAAAAGCCCATTATGCCCGATGAAGCCCTCACTGTACATGGTGGGCAAACGTTGCCTTTGTCAGTTAAATAAAACATATTCCCTTTTCACTATTTATAAAACCATCAGACAGACAAAACCACTTTCACTTTCATTTTTTAAGAATTACTTTTGCCACTTGCGTGTGTGTGTGTGTGTGTGTGTGTGTGTGTGTGTGTGTGTGTGTGTAACACTGTAGCATGACAAAGTAGGGAATCAATTTACCAAAAAATATTAATAATACAAAGAACAAGGTTTCTGCCCGGAAGCAGGGATAATAACCATGACATGCTTTGTTGCTTTAGTGACGACGGGTGACTGTATATCTGCACGTTAGTGTTGTGTTTTAAAATCTTGTGAAACCAGGTTGATTCTTTTTTAGGTCAGCCCACGGGTGCTAAAAAATCTCTTCCTTCCAAGTGACAAACGAATTAGAGACACTCAGATATCAGATACATGAAGCCTGAAGGCTTTCTATCATTTCATCTGTCTTTGCTCTAATCCCTCCGCATGGGAAGTGTCATCTTACTGTCATATGGCATTAATGGGAGAGCGGGATATAGTTTCCCAGGGAAATCTATTACAGCTGCACTATTGTAGCCTAACTGTCTGTCATAATAATAATAATAATAATAATGAATTGCATTTTTATAGAGCTTTTCCAAGTGCTCAAAGCGCTTTACAATGGTTCATTCATTCATACATTGGGAGGTGAAGCGGCGAACAGTCGACGCCAGCGTCCTCACTTCCCACATTCACACACCAATGGTGGCGAGCTCACACCGACTGACGCATTGGAGCAGATCTACAAGCTCATAGCGCGGCACCGAGTGCCGCGCTATGAGCTTATAGGTCTGCTATTTTTGAAAAATTGTGAAAATGTTGCACAAATCTTTGAATATATATTCTTTCAGAGTGAACGTTCTTAACTCAAATATTTGCTTCTGGGCGTGGAACAACATATTTTTAGATGGAGGTCGGTGGCCCATTACATATACATTTTGGGATCCTTGAGATGAAATATTGAGCACCTCTGACATAGAATGATAGAAACATAGGTATTTCAGAAAACTGTCAGGACATTTTTTAATTTTAATTTCGACGTCAGGAAGAGATGCAACGTTTCGGCCCCTTCGGGTCTTCGCCAGGAGTCATATTCCTGACGAAGAAACGTATCTCTTCCTTAATAAACGTTTTGGAGCTCAAGACCGGTGTGCGAACTTCATCTCCTCTCACCTCCTTGTGCAAGTGCTCACATGTTTTACCACTAAGCTCATAGAGCCTGCCCGCTTGCTCTGTGGAGAAATTAATTTTGTGTCAAACCAGAAACAGGATCTTGTCAAAGGTCATGTCCAAGGACTGTCTAAAGAGGACGAGACGCGAAGACCGTACAGGCGACGCCATGTTGCTTCATGGAAGGAAAGAAACATGCGCAGTTGAGACCAAGGAAGCTGAACGTGGAAGTGTTGGCTGCATAAAGCCCACCGTGCGCATGTTTCTGTCCTTCCATGGAGCACCATGTGAGCAACATGGCGGCGGCCGTACGGTCTTCGCGTCCCGTCCTCTTTAGACAGTCCTTGGTCATGTCCAACCTAGACAGGATCTAAATGTCTCAATAGACGAGCAGGGAGACCAAACCACCTTAATTGACCTATAGCTAAGCCCCTCCGCAAACTGCTATGGTCCAATCACAGCTAAGCATAACATGGGTTAGACCGTTAGACAAACCTCTCCACCAATAGTTTTCCTATATTATGATAAAACATTGTTTTAAAAAATAAATGTCACGCACATATTTTTCCAAGCCTTGTTGACGGATTTGGAACAGATTTTAGAAGGTCTGGTTCCAAAAATGAAATGGTATTTAATGTGTAAAATCCATGATATTTACATTGGAATGAATGAGCCTGGCTGGAAAGTGTCCAAGTGGGAGTGTCTAAGTGGGAGTGGGCAGTAAAACTGTACTAACGTGGTCTTAATTACCAAGTTAATTTTGTGTGGGATGCTCTTTTTGGAACCATGCCATGTGCTTTGTGCTCTGTCTCATTCATCTAGTAACACACTCTCTCATTCACCACGCAGTAGCTCCATCTTGTGGAGAACATCAGATATGACACTGAATGTGAAGCATTTTGACAAAGATTATGCATTCACTCCATGCCAGGGCCTTTAGTTTGTGTCTGTTCTATCATGTATCCATGCAATTTCTATGGGCACCAGGCCAACATCTTCCAGTGGTGGACTAGCCTTGGAAACCCAGACGTTTTTATTTCAAGGAAGAATGGTGGACTAAGCAGTAAGCACTTGACTCCAGTCAAGGTATAGATACTCCTGGACAAATATCATTCCACTATAACTGAAATAACTGAGTACTTGCTATTAAACATACTCAACATAATTAACATAACATATTCAAAACGCATTCAAAAGTACTTAAAGTGGGGTTATAAACTAATTCATAATGTACTTTTTCCCTTCCTAGAAATGTAGTGGAGTCGATGCTCAAATAAAGAACAGATACAGTAAACAGTACCAGGCACGTGTGTGTGTATGTGTGTGGTACCGTGTGTGTGTGTGTGTGTGTGCACGTGTGTGTGTGTGTGCGTGTGTGTGTGTGGTGTTTGCGTGCGTGTGTGTGTGCGTGCGTGTTCTACAGAGAGACCAGGTTCCGTAAGCGTGCCCAGTCTGCTGACGAGGACAGTAATGTGGAACTGGCCGAGTCCCTCCAACACCTCACTCTGACAGAGTTCCTAAAAGAGTATGTGGGGATCGCCCCTCCTCTCCGTCTGGTAGTGGAGGGATCGCCCCTCCTCTCCGTCTAGTAGTGGAGGGATCGCCCCTCCTCTCCGTCTAGTAGTGGAGTCTGTAGAGTCCTATAGTCTGAAGACCATACGGCACGTTTTGGCACGTTCACTAGCGTTAGCACGTTCACTAGCGTTAGCACGTTCACTATAGCGTTAGCATGTTCACTATAGCTACAGTTCCTTAATTCCAATAAACTGTAGAATTGTCTAGATGCTATTATGTCACCTTTCACTACTAGCTACAGCTTTCACGGTCTAGTGTCCGTCCTCTCCTCTCTCATGCGTGTCTAACATTTAACGTCTAAATATTTTCTTTATCATTTAACAACACAGGTTTCTAAAGGTAGCGTGCATGCAGCATACTACATCAGAACAACCAAAGTAATTTTGTTTTCGGGAGGGCTCCCCTACTTGGAGGGGGTAAAAAATTAAGTTGTGTGGAATTTGCGATGGAGGTGTGGATGTTTTGCCCCTTTCTAGCGATAGGTTAACAAAATCCATGCCAGTACACTACAATAGAAACGCAGACCAGTGGCCAGCGTTTTCTATTGTAAAAACAAAAAAACGTAACCTGTCGTTCCTTGGCTTGGATTGGGTTAATTCTCGTTATGAATGGATTTCAGAGGTGTTTGTACCTCGCTTCACTGCTGATTAGAAGCTGGGCTGAATGCGGAAACAATGCGGAAACATCTCACCAATCACAGTGGCCAAACTAGTTTGGGTATAGTCACAATTCACAACATCTCGGAGGCATTAACAACATCAACACCCAAAATAACTCTGTTCTGATCCCCCCCCGCCCACCCGAAGCTATGAATGATGTGATGTTTTAGCCAGCCGAACCTATGAATGATAATTGTAGTCTGTCTGGCCTGTTCTGGTGTACTATGCATTAGTCTAAAG
Organism: Protomyctophum bolini; assembly: GCF_963924005.1. Lineage (NCBI taxonomy): Eukaryota > Metazoa > Chordata > Actinopteri > Myctophiformes > Myctophidae > Protomyctophum > Protomyctophum bolini. Next base: position 29,998,505 of record NC_137883.1, read on the forward strand.
CATGAGGGTGAGGGGTCTGTTCTTTTTTCCTCTGAATTAATATGAAATATTATCAGTGACTAACAAAAATAATTCTTATCTGTATTTGTCTCTTTTGTCTGATATTTCACTTTTCTGAATGCTTATGTCAGTTATAATGACAATCATCACAACACAGTGTCCCTTTCTGTCGAATGTACTGCTGATGCTCATTTCAGCCCCTAGCCTTTCTCACCTTCAGATGATGATGTTTATGGAGACTGTCTGCGAGAAGGAGACCTGGCGCGGTGCTGTACAGTACAGTACACTACAGTACGTCTTAAGTTATGAAAACAAAAGGCAAACACGACGTAATGCAAATTCCTCTTGCTTTACAGAATCGAAGAGGAAACCTTTGATCAGAACAGCAGCCCGTCCAAGGTCGAGTCTGAGAAGTACAAAGTTATTCGCACCTTCAGTTTCCTAAAGAGCAGGATGTCGAGTACACGCAACAAGGTAAAAAACAACAACAACAAGGCATTGTCAGCAGTGCTTTTTCACATACATACATCTACACACAAAAGTGCCCACCCTAAATTAAAGCTCCAGTACAAGTTCAATGTTTTACCAAATCCGCCTGATAGACCTACTCTGCTGAGGAATACCCACTTGGCCTGGGGACAGTACAGTACAGTACAGTACAGTACAGTACAGTACAGTACAGTACAGTACAGTACAGTACAGTACAGTACAGTACAGTACAGTACAGTACAGTACAGTACAGTACAGTACAGTGCATTATGAGATTCAAGCAGTAGTGGTTGTCAAACCAGTACAAGGTGTCCTTCCGTTTAGCTAAACTTGATATTTTTTCCACTCCTAGATTTAGTAACTCGATCTGCCAACCAGAATGTTAACCACTTGAACCCCCATCACATGCATCCATATTCTGGGGGAAACATTTGCCAAAACTTCCAAGCTAACAGCGTGTGAGCTTGCCTTGCATATTTGCATATTTTTAGCGAAGACAATTTAGTGTGGTGTATCGGAAAAAAATCAGCGCACCCAAAGTACAGTGTGACTCAGGTCTGTTAGACTAGAGGGTTTAAGTGGTTAAACATTGTGTTTTCTCTAGTTTCGCTGATGTTTTGGCCTGTCTGCACCTTTTGGTCTTTTTATCTTGACTTCGTCTCCGGTTCGTCTTTCAACGGTTTCTACTTTCAGACGCAAACAAGCATGTTTTCCAACAAGCAGGAAATGTTATTGGAAGTGTCTCAAGGTCTGAGAGGGACTGACTAAACAATGTTACTCAGTTCCTTCAGTGATTCATCTCTGATTTGCTCTGGCTCTAGTTCTTGTTGTTCTTACCCTCCATTACACCGCCACAGTGCTGGACAATATACTGTACTCAAACCCAGTTACTTGAGTTAAAGTATTGATACTCCTGGTCTAAAGAAAAGTTGCTGTCAAATTTGTACTTGGGTTAGTGCTGGAGTGCATTAACCCATTTAGACCTGACCTCGGAATTTATGCTGAAATCTTGCTGCCAAAAACAACACTGGCCCCAACCCTAATAGTGACTTTCCGTCTCAGCTCAGAAGTACAGTAGAAAGTGTGGCACTGACTCCGCGCCGGAGGACCCGGGGTTCAACTCATCCTATAACACGGGCCATAAATCGGGAGTGTAACATTTATCACAGAGGACTTTAGGATGTGCCTGTTTTCGTTCACCGTCTGTGTCTCTTTCATGGTCCTCCAAAGGGGAAAGGGAAGCAGAGAGAGGCCAAGGCCAGGCAGCTGAATGGACACAGCTTCACCTCAGGCTCCATTATGGGTCCCAGTGTGTGTGTTATCTGTGACAAGCCCGCGCACGGCAAGGACCTGCTCCATTGTACCAGTAAGTATAGCAATAAAACACAGCTTCCTCTAGTCTGCATGCAGAGTCCAGTTTGGTTTCTCAACCTTGTCTCTGGATCAAAGTCCACTTGAAAAGCCCTCACTTTTTGGCTACCATGTGAGAAATAAGGGGGAAAAAAGGGTCACCTTTTTAACTGTGAGCTTGTAGATTGGCTATTTGTTAGATTATAATCAACACATTTTACTATTGGATCTTTCTTAAGCTGAGCAGTTTTGGAACCCTGGCCTGCTTTAAAGTATTAGAACCTGTTGTTAAAAGTATCATCATCATCATGCTATTCTCCTCTAACCTATACTCTCTCCTCATCTAGGTTGCACTGCATTGGTCCACAAGGCGTGTAAGGAATATGCTCCCCCGTGTATGAAGGTGAGTTCAGTTCCCTGAGTGATACTTGTCATTTGGTACAGTGTACATCACCAGTACATGTACTCATGTGTACAGTCAGGCATTTAACAATGTCCTGTAGTTCAACCAGTCTGTGTTCTTTGTATTGTAGAAACTTCAGGATAAGTACGCTGTGACCAAGAGCAGGACAGCATCGCTGCCACAGAGTGAGTCTGAAAGATTAACCAACACCTCATCGTTTATGACTCTGTCAATCATTGCTGTCATATAGAAACTCCTCTCCCTCTCCTCTCCTCTCCTCTCCTCTCCTCTCCTCTCCTCTCCTCTCCTCTCCTCTCCTCTCCTCTCCTCTCCTCTCCTCTCCTCTGGCATTAAATATCACTGTTATGCGGACGATATTCAGCTCCACTGCTCTTTCAAACCGGACAAACTGGACATTTTAACCACCCTCCAGGAGTGTCTGCTCGCTATTGACAACTGGCTGGGGAGCAGCCTCCTGCAGCTGAATGCAACCAAAACGGAGGTGCTGATTGTTGCTTCGGACAAGACTGTCACTAAAGTGGCTTCCTTTATGGGGTCACTCAAGGGAAACATCCGCCCACACCTAAGAAACTTGGGTGTGGTATTTGACCAGTCCATGCACCTAGACAACCACGTCAAATCACTCACTCGCACCTGTTTCTTTCACCTCAGAAATATTGCAAAACTCCGGTCCATCATCTCCCACTCTGAGCTAGAACTGTCCGTACATGCATTTATATCTTCCAGGTTAGACTACTGTAATTCACTTTTCACCTGTCTCAACAAAACATCCATTGACAAACTGCAACTGGTTCACAATGCAGCCGCCAGATTACTCACCAGGTCAAAAAAGTTATGTCACATCACACCCATTCTAGCCTCACTGCATTGGCTCCCGGTACAATACAGAATACATTTCAAAATCCTCACTTTCACCCACAAAGCACTCCACGGCCAAGCCCCTGCCTACATCACCGAACTGATTCAACCCTACACAAACACACGTTCACTCCGATCAGCCAATCAGCACCTCCTCAAACAAAGGGTGACCGAGCCTTTGTAGTGACAGCCCCCAGACTGTGGAACGCCCTCCCCCTGGACCTAAGAACTGTCCTTTCTGAGGCCTCTTTTAAAAAACAATTAAAAACATTCATGTTCACACAGGCATTTGGTCACATATAGTCACTGTTCTTCTACTGTTTGTGTTTTATCTGTGTGTTTTTATTGTCCTTTTTCCACTGTTGACCCTGTGAAAATGGCTGCCTGCTGTTTTTTATTGTTTTAATTTTGTACTATTGTAAAGCACCCTGTGCACTCGTGCTGAGAAGGGTGCTATATAAATAAACGTCATTCATTCTCCTCTCCTCTCCTCTCCTCTCCTCTCCTCTCCTCTCCTCTCCTCTCCTCTCCTCTCCTCTCCTCTCCTCTCCTCTCCTCTCCTCTCCTCTCCTCTCCTCTCAGATTTCACAGTGAGGGACAGCTCTTCACAGTGCACTTTCCCCACCTGTCCCTCTCCGCCTGTCACAGCGTCTAAGGAGAAGAACACTTCGCCTCTTCTCACGTCCACCTGCAGGAGTTTCCACAATGCTTATGACAGGTTATACAATAGAGCACACGCTACACATCACATGTTTCACAAACAACCATGTTATGGGTCAAGAGTATACAGTGAATATGACTGGATGAATGGTGGAATTACTGTAGTGAATGTGAGCTAAGTTAGCTAACTAGCTGCTGCTCTCCTCCAGGTTCAACGAGAGTCCAGAGACAGAGTGTGACGGCTGGAGGACTCCTGGACAGTCGGATGAGCTCCTACACATCATGGATTCCTCCACGTCCACTGACTCCTCACTGGGGGAAGGTAGACGTCTATGTCCATGTCTACTAGAATGCATTCTAAACATGCATTATGATCTTATAACACTGCATGATTACAATGGTCAGAACTCATGGTGCATTATAATAGTAATCATAGCATATTATTATAAATATAAAGCGTCAGTATCATCATGTTTCAAAAGTGCAGGTCATTGAAACCACGATGACCTTGGCATTTGTTTTTCCTTTTTTGCTAAGCAGCAAGCTATATATGCTTAGATGATTTCTATTTATATTAGGATAAATGCGCACGACTGTAGTGTAAAGACGAAACGGAAGTCTCCACTTCCACTTCATAGTTTACTCATGACAGCTCTTCCGTTGCGAGAGGCAACAGTCTGGTACCGCGAGACTACTGAGAACGTAACGAGGCCTCTGCGTCTTTCTCCTAGACTGCGTTGACGCAGGTCTCCTTGGCGACCTCACGTCGGACGCAGTGGATTACGAGGCGGAGTCCTGGAGCCTGGCGGTGGAACCCGACTTCTGTAGGAAGCAGGACAAACGAGAGGTCAAACGACAGGACGTCATCTATGGTGAGACGCCAATACACCATGACCACTGAGATGGACATGAACCACAGCCAGGATCCTTAACAATTCAATTCAGTTCAGTTCAGTTCAGTTCAGTTCAGTTCAGTTCGATTCGATTCGATTCGATTCGATTCAATTCAATTCAATTCAATTCAATTCAATTCAATTCAATTCAATTCAATTCAATTCAATTCAATTTGGCTTTATTGTCATGTGACAACATTATGTTTACATTGGCAAAGCAAAAAGTGTGTGTGTACAATTGAGAGTTCTCCAATGAATCAATTTCTACGTACCGAGATCACTCGATGCAGAATACACAACAATGATTAGTTGGCTTCCTTAGGGTGGTTGTGTTCCATTTGATGTCCCTCTTCTATCACAGCAGATCATGAATCTTGCTGCTGTGTTTGCTAATCTGCGTCTGTGCGTGTTCGTGCGTGTGTGTGTGTGTGTGTGTGTGTGTGTGTGTGTGTGTGCGTGCGTCCATGCGTTGTGCTGCAGAGCTGATGCAGACAGAGCTGCACCATCTCCAGACGCTGCGTGTGATGGCCGAGGTGTTCCGGCGCGGTGCGAGGGACGAGGTGCACCTGGACGCCGACGCCCTGGAGAGGCTGTTTCCCCGTCTGGACCAGCTGGTCCTGTTCCACCTCGCCTTCTTCAGCGCCATGAAGGAACAACGACACTGCTCCTCCACGCAGCGTCCAGAGGACTCCTCCACGCAACATCCAGAAGACTCCTCCACACAACATCCAAGACTCTCCTCCACCCAGCGTCCAGTGGACTCCTCCACCCAGCGTCCAGAAGGCTCCTCCACCCAACATCCAGAGGACTCCTCCACCCAGCATCCAGAGGACTCCTCCACCCAGCATCCAGAGGACTCCTCCACCCAGCATCCAGAGGACTCCTCCACCCAACATCCAAGACCCTGCTCCCATACCCAACCTCCAGGACACTCCGCCACACAACCTCTGGAACACGGCTCCACCCAACCTCTGGAACACTGCTCCACCCAACCTCTGGAACACTGCTCCACCCAGACGCCAAGACCCTGCTCCCCTACCCAAACTCCAGAAGACTGCTCCACTCAGACTTTAGAACCCTGCTCCATCCAGAGTATACGACACTCTTCCTCCACCCAACCTCCAGAAGACTGCTCCACTCAGACTCTAGGACTCTGTTCCACCCAAAGTCTACGGCACTGCTCCTCCACCCAACCTCCAGAACACTGCTCCACCCAGAGTATTGGACACTGCTCCTCCACCCAACCTCCAGAGGGATCCTCCACCCGAAGTCCAGAGCTGTGCTCCACCACCCATCCTCCAGGACACACAAACTACCTCATCCAACACATAGGAGACGTCTTGCTGCAACAGGTGGGCTTCTCTTTGAGCTTGTCGATCTGCTATCCCTCTATTTTTGAGGGGCGCTATTATCCCCTCCAACGTCTGCCTTTCAGAAATACGTCATGGACTTTTGTATGTTTGTTTAGGGCACTTTTATCGTGTTTTTAAAAGGCTCCCTCCCCTCCACAGTAACAGTTCATGAGGTTTCCACCGGTACACCATGGTTATTTTTCCACCGGTATACCATGGTTATGTTTCCACCGGTATACCATGGTTATTTTAACACAGTAACAGTTCATGAGGTTTCCACCGGTATACCATGGTTATGTTTGTGGTTTTAGAACGGTGACCGCTGCCAGTAATACTTGTGCCCGTGTGAGGAACATTAAATGTTTTGCCGTACCTGTTGCCAGAGCACCCGTTGTACCCGCTGCTCACAGCACTTAATGGACCACTTCTATGTGTGTACTGTATGGACAGTTTTCAGATGAGAATGCGGAGAGAATGAAGCAGGTGTATGGTGAGTTCTGCAGCCATCACAACGATGCGGTCAGCTTCTTCAAAGAACTGCAGCACAATAACAAACGGTTCCAGCACTTCATCAAGGTACTAAAAGTTGCCCCTTTTGCAACCAGAGCTTGTTTTAATGATGTTTAGGACACACAAGTTTTTATGTGTGTAGTATGTTTTTTTTTTTTTCATATTTTAGCCATGTGTTCATGACGAAAAACCTGCCATTGAAAATGTGGTCTCACTTTCCTTCCTGGACTACAAAGTCACACCTCCATGCAGCCCCCCCCCCCCCCCCCCCCCCCCCCCCCCCCTCTCCACAAGGAGGGGAAGTGCACTAAAGCATTATGGGCATTGTAGGAATTCGGCAATCCAGTCAAACCCTCCTAGTCAAACACACAGACTTCATTATTTTTCTGGCCATTGTTGGGTGAAAAAAATATCTGGCGTGCACACAGAGCACTTTTCCAACAAAAGTGCGTCTTGTCAAACTGATTTTTATTTTTTATGTCACCATTTCAAGCAACAAAGCAACAACTCGTTGGTACGGCGGAGAGAGATCCCAGAATGCATCTTGCTGGTGACCCAAAGGATCACCAAGTATCCTGTGCTGTTGGAGAGGATTCTGCAGTACACCCAGGGTGAGTCCTTTGCTACCCTCTGCTGGCGAAATGGAGGAACAACAATTTGTACATGGAAGTTGATGAGAAACTTACCGGTACTAGTGTGACTAAAGGGCCCTCCGCCTCAACACCAGCGGTGAATGACATTGTTTGTGATCTGTCCACAGCCCTCCTCTGAGACACAGAGTGAATGACATTGTTTGTGATCTGTCCACAGCCCTCCTCTGAGACCCAGAGTGAATGACATTGTTTGTGATCTGTCCACAGCCCTCCTCTGAGACACAGAGTGAGCACAAATGTCTCATCTGAGACAAATCTCATAATGAGATTGGGGACCAATTATATGAAGTAAAGTGGTCCTTCAAGATTAGAATTTTTCCATTGCATCTTTGTTTTTAGTTTTCTGTCATCTCCCGTCAGTGGTACATACAGTTACAACTGATGTACTTTAAATACCAATTCCAATTTTCTATATTTTTACTTCAACAAATATTGTACATTTACTCCACTACAATTATTTTAAAACACCCTCACAACAAACATGCAGTAACCCTGGTCTCTAAACTACCTCCCCCTGGCCAGCCGGGGGATGCACCAAAATGGAAATTCTTGGCCAAAACCGAATACCGAATATAGGAAACAGTTGGCCGAAAACCGAATATCCGAATATCCGAATATGATACATATTATATATATTTCCTACCATTGCTGTCATGGCCGTACCTTAAAGCTACCTGATTCATGGCAAAATAAATGGTTATGGCAACACTTAACAATAATAATCACTATTACGGGTCCATAAAACATGTATTCAGCTCTTTTGAATGCATTAATTTCATACACTATTCGGTGATATATTTTCTGCCTATTCGGGCTGAAACCGAATAGGCCGAAAATGCATTTTTAGCTATTTTATGCCGAATATTTTCTGCGGCCGAATATTCGGTGCATCACTAATTTCTAACTCTATCTCCCGTGTAGAGGACACGGAGGAGCATGCGGACATGGCGAGGGCGCTGGGCCTCATGCGGGAGGTGATCGTGGCCGTGGACCTGAGGGTCAGCGAGTACGAGCAGGACCAGAGGCTGCAGGACGTGTTGAACCGCATGGAGAGCCGCAGCTCGGCCAAGCTGAAGAACGGACTGGCCTTCCGGAAGCAGGACCTCGCCGGGCAGAAGCTCAGACACCAAGGCCTGCTCCTGTGGAAGACCGCCACCGGAAGACTGAAAGGTCGGCTCAAAGAAGACGCACGTTATTATAACGCTTGTTAACCCATTCTGTCTGTGCGTGAACCCCTTTTGGTGTTTTAACCCATTCTGACCTGAGATCGGATTCTAAAAATGTCTGTTTGAAATTGACAGTTTTCTGAAAAAGCTATGTTTCTATGTCAGTCGTTCTTGTAGCTTGTAGATCTGCTATTTTTAAATAGCTAAAGCATAACGTAATGCTAACACCAAAAGGGGTTCCCGTACAAAATGGGTTAAAGATGGAGTGCCATGATCTTTTCCCAACCTAAAACATGATCATCAGGTCTTATTGTTATATGAGGAAGAAGTTTTTCAAAAAAAGTGTACAGTATTTGTTAAAATGTAGTTTGGGGGGTCATATTCTGACAGCAGGAATTGCCTGTCATAATTTGACCCCCCAGTATTGGGATGTTGATATTCATTCATCAGCCAACACTCACAGGTAGTTTCATGGTGATTGTTGGTTATCTGCTGAGATCTCCTTGCTTCTCTTTTCAAACACAGATGTCTTGGTCCTCCTGCTCTCTGACAGCCTCATATTCCTTCAGGAGAAGGACCAGAAGTATACTTTTGCTACTGTGGTGAGTAGCAACTTTTCTCTTCTACTGGTTCTATCTGGTTTCCCGCGCGCAAGTGCTGACATTTTCACCATTGAGCTAATCTGCAGTCTGCTTGCTCAGGGCGGGATGAATTGACTCTTGACCATCAGGTGGTCTAATATCATATTCATTCATATGTACACATATGAATGATATTTGACAGTTAGTTGTTGTGCAACGGGGAGGTAAGAAGACCTAGAGGGGCTTATAAGATAGCCTCACCGTTTACATTGCATACTTTGCCTTTTTTACTATTTTGAAAAAAAAACATTTTTTTAATAGTTCAACAGTTCAATCTGTAGACTGGCTATTTTAACTATTCAAAAATGTTTAGAAAAAAAAAGGCAAATAAGTTTAGGGATAAGGGGTTTGCGCCCTCCCAGCCCTGGAAGAGTAGTTCTGGAGTAGTTCCAAAACGGATTGTGTGTTGTACAGTCAGAATAACGTTATTTATGTTTCTACATGTTGTACAGTCAGAATAACGTTATTTATGTTTCTACATGTTGTACAGTCAGAATAACGTTATTTATGTTTCTACATGTTGTACAGTCAGAATAACGTTATTAATGTTTCTACATGTTGTACAGTCAGAATAACGTTATTTATGTTTCTACATGTTGTACAGTCAGAATAACGTTATTAATGTTTCTACATGTTGTACAGTCAGAATAACGTTAATAATGTTTCTACATGTTGTACAGTCAGAATAACGTTATTTATGTTTCTACATGTTGTACAGTCAGAATAACGTTATTTATGTTTCTACATGTTGTACAGTCAGAATAACGTTAATAATGTTTCTACATGTTGTACAGTCAGAATAATGTTATTAATGTTTCTACATGTTGTACAGTCAGAATAACGTTATTAATGTTTCTACATGTTGTACAGTCAGAATAACGTTAATAATGTTTCTACATGTTGTACAGTCAGAATAACGTTATTAATGTTTCTACATGTTGTACAGTCAGAATAACGTTATTAATGTTTCTACATGTTGTACAGTCAGAATAACGTTATTAATGTTTCTACATGTTGTACAGTCAGAATAACGTTATGTTTCTACATGTTGTACAGTCAGAATAACGTTAATAATGTTTCTACATGTTGTACAGTCAGAATAACGTTAATAATGTTTCTACATGTTGTACAGTCAGAATAACGTTAATAATGTTTCTACATGTTGTACAGTCAGAATAACGTTATTTATGTTTCTACATGTTGTACAGTCAGAATAACGTTATTAATATTTCTACATGTTGTACAGTCAGAATAACGTTATTAATGTTTCTACATGTTGTACAGTCAGAATAACGTTAATAATGTTTCTACATGTTGTACAGTCAGAATAACGTTAATAATGTTTCTACATGTTGTACAGTCAGAATAACGTTATTAATGTTTCTACATGTTGTACAGTCAGAATAACGTTAATAATGTTTCTACATGTTGTACAGTCAGAATAACGTTATTAATGTTTCTACATGTTGTACAGTCAGAATAACGTTATTAATGTTTCTACATGTTGTACAGTCAGAATAACGTTAATAATGTTTCTACATGTTGTACAGTCAGAATAACGTTATTAATGTTTCTACATGTTGTACAGTCAGAATAACGTTAATAATGTTTCTACATGTTGTACAGTCAGAATAACGTTATTAATGTTTCTACATGTTGTACAGTCAGAATAACGTTAATAATGTTTCTACATGTTGTACAGTCAGAATAACGTTAATAATGTTTCTACATGTTGTACAGTCACAATAACGTTATTAATGTTTCTACATGTTGTACAGTCAGAATAACGTTATTAATGTTTCTACATGTTGTACAGTCAGAATAACGTTATGTTTCTACATGTTGTACAGTCAGAATAACGTTATGTTTCTACATGTTGTACAGTCAGAATAACGTTAATAATGTTTCTACATGTTGTACAGTCAGAATAACGTTATTAATGTTTCTACATGTTGTACAGTCAGAATAACGTTAATAATGTTTCTACATGTTGTACAGTCAGAATAACGTTATTAATGTTTCTACATGTTGTACAGTCAGAATAACGTTATGTTTCTACATGTTGTACAGTCAGAATAACGTTATGTTTCTACATGTTGTACAGTCAGAATAACGTTAATAATGTTTCTACATGTTGTACAGTCAGAATAACGTTATTAATGTTTCTACATGTTGTACAGTCAGAATAACGTTATTAATGTTTCTACATGTTGTACAGTCAGAATAACGTTAATAATGTTTCTACATGTTGTACAGTCAGAATAACGTTAATAATGTTTCTACATGTTGTACAGTCAGAATAACGTTAATAATGTTTCTACATGTTGTACAGTCAGAATAACGTTATTTATGTTTCTACATGTTGTACAGTCAGAATAACGTAATAGTTCTACATGTTGTACAGTCAGAATAACGTTATTAATGTTTCTACATGTTGTACAGTCACAATAACGTTATTAATGTTTCTACATGTTGTACAGTCAGAATAACGTTATTAATGTTTCTACATGTTGTACAGTCAGAATAACGTTAATAATGTTTCTACATGTTGTACAGTCAGAATAACGTTATGTTTCTACATGTTGTACAGTCAGAATAACGTTATTAATGTTTCTACATGTTGTACAGTCAGAATAACGTTAATAATGTTTCTACATGTTGTACAGTCAGAATAACGTTATGTTTCTACATGTTGTACAGTCAGAATAACGTTATTTATGTTTCTACATGTTGTACAGTCAGAATAACGTAATAGTTCTACATGTTGTACAGTCAGAATAACGTTATTAATGTTTCTACATGTTGTACAGTCACAATAACGTTATTAATGTTTCTACATGTTGTACAGTCAGAATAACGTTATTAATGTTTCTACATGTTGTACAGTCAGAATAACGTTAATAATGTTTCTACATGTTGTACAGTCAGAATAACGTAATAGTTCTACATGTTGTACAGTCAGAATAACGTTAATAATGTTTCTACATGTTGTACAGTCAGAATAACGTTATGTTTCTACATGTTTTACAGTCAGAATAACGTAATAGTTCTACATGTTGTACAGTCAGAATAACGTTATTAATGTTTCTACATGTTGTACAGTCAGAATAACGTTATTAATGTTTCTACATGTTGTACAGTCAGAATAACGTTATTAATGTTTCTACATGTTGTACAGTCAGAATAACGTTAATAATGTTTCTACATGTTGTACAGTCAGAATAACGTTAATAATGTTTCTACATGTTGTACAGTCAGAATAACGTTAATAATGTTTCTACATGTTGTACAGTCAGAATAACGTTATTTATGTTTCTACATGTTGTACAGTCAGAATAACGTTATTAATGTTTCTACATGTTGTACAGTCAGAATAACGTTATTAATGTTTCTACATGTTGTACAGTCAGAATAACGTTATTAATGTTTCTACATGTTGTACAGTCAGAATAACGTTATTAATGTTTCTACATGTTGTACAGTCAGAATAACGTTAATAATGTTTCTACATGTTGTACAGTCAGAATAACGTTAATAATGTTTCTACATGTTGTACAGTCAGAATAACGTTAATAATGTTTCTACATGTTGTACAGTCAGAATAACGTTATGTTTCTACATGTTGTACAGTCAGAATAACGTTAATAATGTTTCTACATGTTGTACAGTCAGAATAACGTTATTAATGTTTCTACATGTTGTACAGTCAGAATAACGTTATGTTTCTACATGTTGTACAGTCAGAATAACGTTAATAATGTTTCTACATGTTGTACAGTCAGAATAACGTTAATAATGTTTCTACATGTTGTACAGTCAGAATAACGTTAATAATGTTTCTACATGTTGTACAGTCAGAATAACGTTATTAATGTTTCTACATGTTGTACAGTCAGAATAACGTTAATAATGTTTCTACATGTTGTACAGTCAGAATAACGTTAATAATGTTTCTACATGTTGTACAGTCAGAATAACGTAATAGTTCTACATGTTGTACAGTCAGAATAACGTTATTAATGTTTCTACATGTTGTACAGTCAGAATAACGTTATTAATGTTTCTACATGTTGTACAGTCAGAATAACGTTAATAATGTTTCTACATGTTGTACAGTCACAATAACGTTATTAATGTTTCTACATGTTGTACAGTCAGAATAACGTTATTAATGTTTCTACATGTTGTACAGTCAGAATAACGTTAATAATGTTTCTACATGTTGTACAGTCAGAATAACGTTATTAATGTTTCTACATGTTGTACAGTCAGAATAACGTTATGTTTCTACATGTTGTACAGTCAGAATAACGTAATAGTTCTACATGTTGTACAGTCAGAATAACGTTATGTTTCTACATGTTGTACAGTCAGAATAACGTTAATAATGTTTCTACATGTTGTACAGTCAGAATAACGTTATGTTTCTACATGTTGTACAGTCAGAATAACGTTATTAATGTTTCTACATGTTGTACAGTCAGAATAACGTTAATAATGTTTCTACATGTTGTACAGTCAGAATAACGTTAATAATGTTTCTACATGTTGTACAGTCAGAATAACGTTATTAATGTTTCTACATGTTGTACAGTCAGAATAACGTTATTAATGTTTCTACATGTTGTACAGTCAGAATAACGTTATGTTTCTACATGTTGTACAGTCAGAATAACGTTATGTTTCTACATGTTGTACAGTCAGAATAACGTTAATAATGTTTCTACATGTTGTACAGTCAGAATAACGTTATTAATGTTTCTACATGTTGTACAGTCAGAATAACGTTATTAATGTTTCTACATGTTGTACAGTCAGAATAACGTTAATAATGTTTCTACATGTTGTACAGTCAGAATAACGTTATTAATGTTTCTACATGTTGTACAGTCAGAATAACGTTAATAATGTTTCTAAATGTTGTACAGTCAGAATAACGTTATTAATGTTTCTAAATGTTGTACAGTCAGAATAACGTTATTAATGTTTCTACATGTTGTACAGTCAGAATAACGTTAATAATGTTTCTAAATGTCTCTCCCTGAAGGACCAGAAGCCTCCGGTGGTCTCCCTGCAGAAGCTGATCGTTAGAGAAGTGGCCAATGAGGAGAGAGGGATGTTTCTGATCAGCGCCTCGGCCGCCGGACCGGAGATGTACGAGGTTCACACCTCCGCCAAGGAGGAGAGGAACACCTGGATGAGGCTCATTAGAGAGGCCGTGGAGAGGTACGAACACCTGGATGCATAGAGTTATTATACAATAGAGAAGACACCCAGAGGAAATCCTGAAGCGCAATGGACATAGTGGCCGAAGAAGGTATTGCAGTTTGGTAACGTTTGGTCCTCAAACACATGAACGCGCACTAGGCTCCGTCCACTCCGCCGGTCGTCGCGCGTTCATGTGTTTGAGGACAATCCATCCAGAATGCACACTGTTCCTAAACCGGAAGGAGGAGTGGATTCGCCTCATGCGCTTCTGAGCAACTCAATGCAAGTGGATGGGAGGAGAACTTGGGTGTCTTCTCTATTGTATATATACTCTAAGCCTGGATGAGGCTCATTAGAGAGGCTGTGGAGAGGTAGGAGAGAGGAACACCTGGATGAGGCTCATTAGAGAGGCTGTGGAGAGGTAGGAGAGAGGAACACCTGGATGAGGCTCATTAGAGAGGCTGTGGAGAGGGAGGAACACCTGGATGAGGCTCATTAGAGAGGCTGTGGAGAGGTAGGGGGGAGGAACACCTGGATGAGGCTCATTAGAGAGGCCGTGGAGAGGTAGGAGAGGAACACCTGGATGAGGCTCATTAGAGAGGCTGTGGAGAGGGAGGAACACCTGGATGAGGCTCATTAGAGAGGCTGTGGAGAGGTAGGAGAGGAACACCTGGATGAGGCTCATTAGAGAGGCTGTGGAGAGGTAGGGGGGCGTGTGTGTGTGTGTGTGTCAAGTTTAAAAGGTTTTTCTGCCCAGGGTCCACAGAGAGGTGGTCCGCGGTCCGGTCGTGGACCGCGGTCCACCTATTGAGGACCCCTGCATTAGAATGTAGATCTACAAGCAGTTGATTCACTGTCGCGTTCCTTTGTGTGTCTCTAGCTGTCCAGAGGAAGAGGAGGACACCAGCGAGCCTGAGGAAGAGAAGAGAGCTGCTGACGCACGCATGCACAAGATCCACAAACTGCAAGGTACTGTAGTCCACAAGACCCACAAACTGCTGGGTATTGTAGTCCACAAGACCCACAAACTGCAAGGTACTGTAGTCCACAAGACCCACAAACTGCTGGGTATTGTAGTCCACAAGATCCACAAACTGCAAGGTACTGTAGTCCACAAGATCCACAAACTGCTGGGTACTGTAGTCCACAAGACCCACAAACTGCTGGTTATTGTAGTTCACAAGACCCACAACCTGGGGACCCCCCACACGGTAACTCTGTCATTTCTCAACCGTTTTGGACGCGGGGCGGCACGCCGGAACCGGCCCGGCCCCTTGAACGCGTTCCTGGGGGTCTGGAACTTATCATTTTATGGGGTCCTTGATATGAAAATGTTTGAGAACAACCACCAAAACTTTGCTATTTGCACAAGCTTTTCCTAATGTAACATAATGGTTGTGTTGTTATTTTTCTTAGATCAATCGTATGTTCCTGTTTTTTGTTTGACTACTATTCTGTTGTATTTTGCCTGTCTTTGTTTTTAATTCCTGCATGTAAAACACTTTGTGAGTTTTCTCTGTGAGAAGTGCTTAATAAATAAAATGTACTTACTTACTTACTTACACTGACATAGAAACATGTATTTTTTCCTGAAAACTGTCATGAAATCGTCCTCAGGTCTAAATGGTTTAATCCTTCTGTTGCACTGTGTACAGAGAGTGTGGTCAGTAATGACCAGCAGATCTGCCAGAGCCTGGAGGAGAAGCTCCAGATGTATGCAGAGCTGTTTGCACTGACCATGAACACCTCCACTCCTCCAGCGCTGGAGGCCTGCAGGCTGCTGGTCCAGCCATGCTCCGAGGAACCTCCCCAGGCCACGCTGCTGCTGGCTGCAGCTCTGCAAGAGGGTGAAAACAATACTCTGTCTATAGTTGATGTCAGACAGTAACCTCATATCTACATGCTGCTGGCTGCAGCTCTGCAAGAGGGTGAAAACAATACTCTGTCTATAGTTGATGTCAGGCAGTAACCTCATATCTACATGCTGCTGGCTGCAGCTCTGCAAGAGGGTGAAAACAATGCTCTGTCTATAGTTGATGTCAGGCAGTAACCTCATATCTACATGTTTCAATTTAACGCCTACCCACTAATACAATCTATATAGCGCTGTGGGCGCTGACGGTGTGTCCTCTCCTCCGCGTCATCAGTGCCCATACCCAAGGCGGGGTTGGCGAAATGGCCTTTCTGTGTGGAGTTTGCATGTTCTCCCCTCACAACAAAACATGAAGTAATCCTGGTCTCTATACTGCCTCCCCCTGGCCAGCCGGGGCGCCTGATGGAGGGGAAAGGAACTGGTTGGAATAACGTGTTGGAATAACCATGCGCCAACCAGGGAAACTCCCCCCCTGTCAGGTGTAAAGGAGTGACTTGGACACTCATGCATGAAGGGAGCATGAGTCCGTTGCTCTCCCCAGGTTGGCGGAGGGTGTGTAGAGCCCAGGATCACATTAGATAATTGACACAGGGGTGAAAAATGGGTTACAAAATCGTGGGATAAAAAATAAATAAAGATAAAAATAATAATTATATAGCGCTCTTTTAAGTACTCAAAGTCACTTTACAAAACACAAACATAACAAAAAAGTATGTTATTTGGAGAGAAAAAAACTAGTTAAAAGGTTAAAGACTAAGAACACAAGACAACACTTTTTTTTTAATAGAAATAAAAGGTTGAAAAGGGGGATTAGAAGAATTGGGTAGGGAATGTGAGTCTGAAGTGAAAAGGTGCACAGAGGGAGCACAGAAGTGGCAAAAATTGCCAATGTGCAAACTCACACACACACACACACACACACACACACACGGTATTAAGTTGCGTCCTCTCTCTCTCTCTCTCTCCCTCTCCCTCCAGCGGACAACCTGCGAGCAACACTGCGCTCCAGCAGTGGTCCGAGCGGAGGACGTGACCCCGGAGCCCACATGGAGAGCAGGGTCCTCGTGACAGTGACACCGTCACACCACGACGACACGTCACCCCTCGCGGACCCCCACGGCGACCCCCCCGCTCTGCAGCCCCTCACTCACTGTCAACACGTAGACCCTGATAGCGTTCTTCACCTCAAGGTATGATATGGTGTTATTAGGATATATAGCAGCCATTCTCAACCGCTTTCATTTCAACGGGGGACCCCCAGTTTGATATGGACCGGGCCACCCCAAATTGATGGGATGTTTACTGTATCTATGGGACCCCAGTCAACACTGTACAGATCATCAGTGTTTATTTAACGCCCGTAAAGGTAAAAGGTGGTTGCACACCGGACGTGTTTTTCAGGAAAACCGACGGATAAATGCTGCTGAAAATCCGAAAAACGCAGCAGCATGCAAGGACCTTAATAGAGCTTTTTAATCATGATTTTATGTATTCATTTTCGGTGGAAACACTCTGAACTTGTTCCAAATTAGGGCGGGAAAAATGAACCGAACCGGTTCAACAGGCGGGAAAAACCCCTGTTGAGGAAGAGGCGGGGCCAGAGTGAGTCGACGGGAATTGTGCCAATTTTTAATGACCATTAGGGTGGACCAATTATACGGAGATAGGTTGAAAATGGTGCGAAGTCCTCCTTTTAATAATAATCATATCTCCGTATGGGCCGTACGTGTCACCTGCTGTAACCTCTTTCCCATTCCTACCCAGAAGTGAGTCTCGGTATCGGTTCATGTGAATAATTTAGCGTCTTCTATTAGAGTGACATTTCAGTCCTAATGTGATGAATTATAGATGAGCTCATACTAACGGCATGGAGGAGTCCATTAACCCATTTTGGGCGGGAACCCCTTTTTTTGGTGTTATAGCATTATGCTATGCTTTAGCTATTGAAAAATAGCAGATCTACAAGCTCATAGCGCGCCACCGAGTGGCGCGCTACGAGCTTGTAGGTCTGCTATTTTTGAAAAATCGAAGAACGACTGACATAGCTTTTTCAGAAAACTGTCAGGATGTAGAAGACATTTTTAGAATCTGATCTCAGGTCAGAATGGGTTAAGTTCTCCTGGGTGTTTTTTCTTTCCTTATTTATTTGTTTGGTCCGTCGGAACTGAAACCTTGTATCTCAATGTTCAACTGAAACCTTGTATCTCAATGTTCAACTTTTTGTGCCTCACGTCGCCGTCGCGATTAACTCTTTGTTAATCAGCTATTTTTGGCGCAAAGATTTGGTGTAGACGGGAAAAAGTACAGTTGCAACTCTGTTTTTACTAAGAATAATAACGTGGTTAAAGGTAGGGTAGGCCTATGTGATTTTATTTGGTGAAAATAAGCGTTAAATAGCTCTATATTCTGATGGTTGCTTGTTGCTTATAGAGCGTTGCAGTCCCGCCATGCACCCTCGAGAGACCCGGAAAAGAAATCCCCGTTCATTTTCCTCATAGACTTTTCATAAAGTATTTATTTAAAGACGTTTACGCCGCAGACAAAGCCAACTCTTGTCGTGACAAATCATGACAATAAACACAATGTTTTGGGGCCAAACAAAGAATTGTAAAGAAGAAAAAAACACATTTTTTGTTGTTTTTCTTCTATGTAATTATTTGTTTGGTCCAAAATATTGTGTTGTCATGATTTGTCACGACTCGAGTTGGCTTCGTCTTTAACCCTCTAACACCCGCATTAATTTCTACTTGCAAAAAATAGATTTCAACCTTACTACTACTTTGTACTACTAGCACTGACACTAAAAAAGATGTTAAAAAAAATAAAAAAATAAAGTTTGATGAAAAATTTATAATAATTATATAATAATTATATAATAATATAATAAATTAATAATTTACATTTGGGGGATATCTTTCACAATAATGAATAAAACATGTTCTAGACATTCTAATGATCACAAAAAAACATATATTACAATTATTTTACCTACTTTTATTAGGGTAAAGGTCAAAAGTTTTAGGTTAAAAAATGTTCAAAATTGTCCAAACATTTTTTATTTGTGTGAATTTCAGCCTCTGTGGGGGGTATTTATATGCAAATATCATGACTAATGGCATTGAATTGGCATTGCAATGAACATCACTGATGACATTTAGGTGAAAAAAGAACAGAAAAAAATAATAATAATTTAGTAATTAATTAAAATAAAGCTAAAAAGCAACTCTGGGTGCTAGAGGGTTAAAGGTTTTTATATAAATACTTTTTGAAATGTCTATGGGGAAAAATGCATTGGGATTAATTTCCTGGGCCTGGCGTCGACATGAAAGGGGGCGGGACTGCGACGCTCTATAGAGTGTTTGTTTAGTAACAAGTCTTCATGCTCTTTATTAGTCAGAAAATGCATTTTCAGTTCGGGATACCAATTTGATCCAATCAGGATAGAGAACTCATAGTCAGGATACAGATAGTGATGACACAATTATTTATTTATTGAAGAGCTGGAGAGACATTTTAAGTAACAATCCACCAGTAGTTTCTGTGTTGTACTAAAGGTGTGACAACAAAATGTCCCTGTGGGACAATAATCTAATGTAATCCAGCCTGAAGGTGGCACACATGTTGCACAATGAGACAGACATTTGACTCACACGAGAGGAACCAAGGATTAACCTGTGACTAAAGATGTTTGAAACCATGTCATCAACCGATGAAAGACTCCGTAACCCGGCTAATCTATGTCTGTATATGACTGTACTTAGGGCTGTCATGATTAGGTCATTTTAATATTGTCACACAAATGATTGCAAATGATTAACGAGTTAACGATGTTTTTGTTGTTGAACACTGGACCATATGAATCATTTCTGTTTGGCGTTTCAGGTTTTGAAACATTGGCTTTGACAATATTTCATAACTTTATACTTTTAGTGTAATAGCCCGATCTACAAGCTCACAATGCGTCACATCGCGACACATTGTGAGGTTGTAGATCTGCTATGTGTGTGTGTGTGCGTGTCAACGTGTGTGTCATGTTTATGTGTGTGTGTGTGTGTGTCATCTGTCAACAGGTGGCTCAGAGTGTCCAAAGCCTGACACAGTTACTTTATAGTCTACAGGTGAGTAACCCTCAATCTTACCACTTATATGTACTGTACTTCCAAAACCACGTTATCTGTGGAAGTGACCTGTGCCTGCCTGCTGCCAGTCTGTTTACAGTACATTGTCAAATTATATATATATATTTTTGGAAACAGGTGATACCCCTATACTGTCTTACCGTGTTCTAGAGTTCACTTATTTGGAAAAGACGTGTCCCTTATTGAACTGATAGGGCCACATTTTGTCCTTTAGTCATGGGCATCAATTAATGTCTCTTACAAGTTCATGTGGAGGAAAAAATAGAAAAGGCAAATCAACAAAGGATATCTGCATAATGTATAATATACATATAGCATATTTATCTGATACAGTATGAAGTTAGAATGAGGTGCATCAAAGAAGCAGCAGGTAATACAGTACATACATTATAATTAGACATTAGGGTGCAAATACATAATTTCAGCATATTGTCACACATGCACGCACAAACACACTTTTGTCATCCACCGAGTGACTCATTGAAATTCCAAGCAATCAAACA
Source organism: Protomyctophum bolini (assembly GCF_963924005.1). NCBI lineage: Eukaryota > Metazoa > Chordata > Actinopteri > Myctophiformes > Myctophidae > Protomyctophum > Protomyctophum bolini. The sequence goes on from NC_137883.1 coordinate 30,019,224, forward strand.
AGCCTGCTTGTGGTGAGGACAAAAAGCGGTAGATAGTTTTCTTTTCATTAGTTCCATCCCCAGGTTGCTTATTGTGTTCCAGCACAGCTTCAGTAAACACCACTCAATCAGTGGCATAATCATGCATGCATTGTCTGGACTGGAGCCATGCTGTAGCAATGAGCTGCTGCAGAGACAGAGACTAACACGCCTACAGTACATTGTCTTCACTGAGAGACCTGAGATACACTTTATTTCAACTTACTATAATGCATGTTGTTGTTGCTGACGGGACCTTGTATCTCTCAATATGTCATCTTTTAATGTTTCTTCACACATTGTTTTATTATTTTGTTTGTATGATCTACAAGCTCTCGACGCATTGCATGGGGGGCATGGTATGGGGCATGGTATGTGGCATTGCATGGGGGGCATGGCATGTGGCATGGCAACCTACAGTATTGCATGGGGGGCATGGCATGTGGCAAGGCAACCTACAGTATTGCATGGGGGGCATGGCATGTGGCATGGCAACCTACAGTATTGCATGGGGGGCATGGCATGTGGCATGGCAACCTACAGTATTGCATGGGGGGCATGGCATGTGGCATGGCAACCTACAGTATTGCTCAAAATCGGCAATCAATTACGTGTGCTGGGATTGTCATCGGACACCAAATGATGAGATAGATGCCACCTTTTTTGTTGCCAAAGGCAGCACAGCAGTTAAGATACAGTTACAGGACTGTAGCTACAGAAGAGTAAAGACATCAGTCAATGAGAGGAGAAGAAAAGGCTAATGTTTCTCCAGAAACGGGCTTTATATTTCAATTGCGATGCCGTGACGTAGTTTTAAACAGCCAGAGAAGATCCTAATTATAACAGTAGTCTACGCACGTTCCGTGCGTGTGGGGGTAAGCAAGGTGTTGCCTATAGAGCGCCGCAGGCCCGCCCCCTTTCAGAAAAGCGAGTGGCCCAGGAAGTGGAAGCCCCATGCATTCTCCCATCGGCACTTTTAATATAATTTATTTAAAGACGGTTACGCCGCGGACAAAGCCAATTCGGATCGTGACGAATCATTTTTTTTTGTGACCAAGTTTTTATTAAGCATTTTTCATTTTCATTACAATTCCCCCATCGCCCCACCCTCCCCAAGGTTCCAATTATCATTGCAACAAGAACAGACATTTCATCAGTTAATTTGACATTTACGAATAAATAAATAAATAATAATAAATAAATAAGGTTGGTAGACTTATAAATAAGGATTGAAAAGTAGGCATGTGTACATACATACAGCATACATACATACATACATAGTTACATTATGGCATTATAGTTGTGCTTTATAGATCGTGACGAATCATGACAATGAACACAATCTTTTGGGCCGATCAAATAATTTATAAGACGAAAAACAAAACAAATAGTGTTGTCTCCTGACTTTCTTTTCTTCTTTCTAATGATTTGATCGGCCCAAAAGATTGTGTTCATTGTCATGATTCGTCACGATCCGAATTGGCTTTGTCCGCGGCGTAACCGTCTTTAAATAAATTATATAAAAAGTGCCGATGGGAGAATGCATGGGGCTTCCACTTCCTGGGCCACTCGCTTTTCTGAAAGGGGGCGGGCCTGCGGCGCTCTATAGCAACCGGCTCAGGGCAAAAAGTAATTTTTAGCTGTGCCGTTTCAGATCCATATAAAGCGATATAATCAATGCATGTGCGTGCGTGTGCTCCGGACAGTTCGTTGGATTGATGGCGGGCGTGGTACTCTCCGTGCAATGACCAATGCAACACTGCTCCTGAAGCACATGTTGAGAACCCGGGTGTGTTGTTTTTGCATGCGCCTCACTGGCTTCAAGTCCCTTCTCTCATCCTCATGTCCCCAGGCGGCGGTGGCCATTCAGGACACCTGCTTCGAGGTCCAGCGGCTCCTCGTCCGGGAGAGCGAGCGCGGCCCACGGCCCAACCCGCCGTGCGTGTGGCGCAGCGCGCTGCAGGAGCGGGAGAAGCAGCGCAACCTGGAGAAGCAGCGCGAGGAGGTGGCGAGCGTCCGCCGCCTACAAGGGCGCCTCCATCAGGCAAGGAGGAACCACTTCTTAGTAGACCCTCTGTACTCTGTTTACATGGACCTGAGGTGGTCTGTACTCTGTTTACATGGACCTGAACCACTTAGTAGACCCTCTGTACTCTGTTTACATGGACCTGAGGTGGTCTGTACTCTGTTTACATGGACCTGAACCACTTAGTAGACCCTCTGTACTCTGTTTACATGGACCTGAGGTGGTCTGTACTCTGTTTACATGGACCTGAACCACTTAGTAGACCCTCTGTACTCTGTTTACATGGACCTGAGGTGGTCTGTACTCTGTTTACATGGACCTGAACCACTTAGTAGACCCTCTGTACTCTGTTTACATGGACCTGAGGTGGTCTGTACTCTGTTTACATGGACCTGAACCACTTAGTAGACCCTCTGTACTCTGTTTACATGGACCTGAGGTGGTCTGTACTCTGTTTACATGGACCTGAACCACTTAGTAGACCCTCTGTACTCTGTTTACATGGACCTGAGGTGGTCCTTAGTAGACCCTCTGTACTCTGTTTACATGGACCTGAGGTGGTCCTTAGTAGACCCTCTGTACTCTGTTTACATGGACCTGAGGTGGTCCTTAGTAGACCCTCTGTACTCTGTTTACATGGACCTGAGGTGGTCCTTAGTAGACCCTCTGTACTCTGTTTACATGGACCTGAGGTGGTCCTTAGTAGACCCTCTGTACTCAGTTTACATGGACCTGAGGTGGTCCTTAGTAGACCCTCTGTACTCTGTTTACATGGACCTGAGGTGGTCCTGGACATAGTGTTTTCCCCCTCTACACCAAGTCTAGTCACCAAGACGAATAAAACGTGTGCTTGGCTGTACTGTATGTAGAATAGCAAGAACATTATGGGTGTCTTCTACATATTGCGCTTCTAGTAAATTCCCCCATGGGATCAATAAAGGTTTTTTACTGTATCTACCAGTGGCATAATTAGGCGTTTATCAGCCATGGGTTCTTAGAATGAAAGGGGCCTTGTACTGTACATGGAAATGGGTTATTTGTCGGGTAATTTGGACCATTTGGGACGGTTCTGGCACGGTTCTATATAGTTACTTTGGCCAAATATTGACCTACTGCAAGCTCATTCATTCATCAGCAGCATCACATGTGCTGCAGTGCAGAACGTGAAAGAACTTTCATATCAGCAATGACTCACTGAGTGCTGAGATGAAGGACGTAAGAACATACTTTCGTTGGTTACAGAGAGGGTAAATATGAAGTTTCGTTGGTTACAGAGAGGGTAAATATGAAGTTTTGTTGGTTACAGAGAGGGTAAATATGAAGTTTCGTTGGTTACAGAGAGGGTAAATATGAAGTTTTGTTGGTTACAGAGAGGGTAAATATGAAGTTTTGTTAGTTACAGAGAGGGTAAATATGAAGTTTTGTTAGTTACAGAGAGGGTAAATATGAAGTTTTGTTAGTTACAGAGAGGGTAAATATGAAGTTTTGTTGGTTACAGAGAGGGTAAATATGAAGTTTCGTTAGTTACAGAGAGGGTAAATATGAAGTTTTGTTGGTTACAGAGAGGGTAAATATGAAGTTTTGTTGGTTACAGAGAGGGTAAATATGAAGTTTTGTTGGTTACAGAGAGGGTAAATATGAAGTTTTGTTGGTTACAGAGAGGGTAAATATGAAGTTTTGTTGGTTACAGAGAGGGTAAATATGAAGTTTCGTTAGTTACAGAGAGGGTAAATATGAAGTTTTGTTGGTTACAGAGAGGGTAAATATGAAGTTTCGTTAGTTACAGAGAGGGTAAATATGAAGTTTTGTTGGTTACAGAGAGGGTAAATATGAAGTTTTGTTGGTTACAGAGAGGGTAAATATGAAGTTTTGTTGGTTACAGAGAGGGTAAATATGAAGTTTTGTTGGTTACAGAGAGGGTAAATATGAAGTTTTGTTGGTTACAGAGAGGGTAAATATGAAGTTTTGTTGGTTACAGAGAGGGTAAATATGAAGTTTTGGCCCAAAGTCTGAGTTTGAGGGGGTTCCCAACGGCCGACCGGCGCTTCCTTCTCCCATCACTGACGGGAGGAGGAAACGACGGCTGGCTGTCGGGGGGGGGGGGCCCTAGTGGGGGGCCCCATGTGTTGACAAAACCCAACCCACCCTATGGATATTACGCCTCTGGTATCTACCCATCTACCTCAACTGTATCTATCCACCCATCTACTGTACCTACTGTAGGAGAGACAGCGCTGGGAGAGGGAGAGCCAGGCCAGGACCGGCCAGCAACGGGAGCAGGAGGGCCGGCTGGAGGAGAGGGAACGGCAGTGCCACCTGGAGGCGGAGAGGCTGCGGCGCGACAAGGAGGCTCTGGAGCAGCAGGTGGAGGAGTATCAGCTGAGCCTGGAGCGGCTCCGCGAGGGCCAGAGGAGCGTGGAGAAGGAGCAGCGCAGGCTGGAGAGGCTCCGGGAGGCCCAGAGGAGCGTGGAGAAGGAGACCCAGAGGCAGGAGACCCAGCAGAGGCTGCTGCAGAGCTGGAGGCGCAGCCGCCAGCGGAGCCTGCCCTCCTCCGTGGCGCGGGCCATGGTCATACCTCTGGATGGCCAGCAGGTGGGGTTATGATGGAGGAGCCGTAGATATAAGAAGCCTAGGGCACCAAATTGCTCAGGGCCGGCGCTGCTGTTCCAAATGCAATCTGTGTCACGCTGTGAGCTTGTAGATCGGTAGCCTCGGAAACCCAGACGTTTTTATTTCCAGGGAGAAAGAAAAAAAGTCTGGGACCGAGTCCACTTCAATTCGGCTTAGAGTAGCGTAAACGTCGATCACTCTCTGCTGATTTCTGATCACCTTTGTTAAATTGACGCACACACGTACACACACACACACACACACACACACACACACACACACACACACACACTCCTCTACATATATAGCAAATTAAAGCTATAAACCTCTACTTTCACCAGGAAGAGAGAGTAAATCTCTGCCATCTTTAGTTTTCAAAATGTAGCTATTTGAATGAGTCTAGTACTTTTCAGTCTAGCACTTCAAGTCTCTCGTTTTTGACCAGTCACATTCATATACCCATAGCATATTTCTGTAATAATGTGAACATGTCACGGAATATACCAATTGAAAGAGGAGCCTTTCCTCTTTAACCAGAAAAAAAATTGTGTTCGTAGCATGTTGCCTTCTGTAGATACAGGCAGTTTTATACCTGCTCAGTTTCAAGCTTAACAGGAATCTACATCTCTCTCTGTTGCTCTAATACATTTGTCTCATGTCGCGCAGCCGTGTCTAGATTCTCCTGGCGGATCCTGCCGTGAGCTGCCTATGCCATAGAAAGCATAGGTGGACCCCAGGCTAGTAGATCGGCTATTTTCACTAGTTTGTGTGCCAGGGATACATACTGTACAACTTTGACTATACACTGGGCTAGAGCAGCAGTGGTTCTGTAAACATTTTAATTAGCTATTTTTGAATTTGAATCCTGACATAATGACTTTGACGGCGGACAGCGGTGACATGTTAGACATTTGGGCTTCAGGCTGATCTACTCTATATATCTTAGGTACTGTGTTGGTTCTTCTTGTGAGAGCCTTTCTCGTGCAACTGCATGTGGCTCAGGAGGTAGAGCAGGTCGTCCAATGATCCCTGGGTCGGAGGTTCGAATCCCGGCTCCTCCTCCTGTCCACATGTCGAAGTGTCCTTGGGCAAAGACACTGAACCCCAAATTGCTCCCGATGTGCTGGATGGTACTGTACCTTGCATGGCTTCCACCGCCATCGGTCTATGAATGCGTGTGTGAACGGGTGAATGTAAAGCGCCTTGGATAAAGGCGCTATATTAATGCACCATTTACCTTTAATGCAGACAGAGCCTTTCTCCTGCAGACGGAGCCTGTCTTGCAGGCTGAGGTGTGTGAGCGAGCGTTCCCATTCATTTACACAGAGAGATGCTTAATTCATGGCTGATGTATGACCTTTGCTAATGAGAGTAATTTCACCTCCTCCTCCAACGCAACTCCACTCCGCTAATAAACAACGCAAATGATTGATTATAATTAAACCTCTGCTGGAAAAATACATAAATTAAATAAATCAGACAGAATAATTCAAAGCCAGAGCCACGCTGACACGGAAGCGAATCAATCGATTTCCCAAATAACGTAAATGATTCATACGGTCACTTTGTTTGATAAGCAGCACGCTGGAGATGTAACTCTAAGACCATGTAACTCTAAGAGGGAACACATCCTCACTGTTTATTTAACCCTGAGAAAAATGTAACCAATGGCTTTAAGCAACTAGTCGACTATTCAACTAGTCGACTATTCAACTAGTCGACTAGTAAATTATTTTTTCTCCCATTTTTGTAGGCCTCAAGATCAGTTATATTATAATTATAGTCACCAATGTACAGTTTTTAAATGTACAAATATCATTACAAAATAATAAGTAGTTAAACGACTAGTAAACTAGGCAACTAGTAAAAATCATAAATCACAGGCCATACTTTTCGGGCAGCCGGGCCTGTTGAGAACTGAGGTCGCTGGAAGTCGCGGGAAATACACGAAGCAGACTTGGCAACCCTGATTAGGATACATGAGGGTCAGGTTACATTATTCCATGTCCCCCATCATTAATTTACTCCCTGAGCAGGTTGTACATTCATTCATTCATGACAGTCTCAGTCCATTTTAGATTCATGATTTCAGAATTGTGAACAATTTGGAATAAAAATTATATAATAATAATAATAATAACGTAAATCTTTTCTTATGCTTCCTCTAAATTCTATAAACCCCTTCCAGACCCCCCCCCCCCCTCCCGCCACCCCGGAGGCCGCAGGTCACGGGGTCACAGACGGATCAGGTGACATACACACCATCCTCTCAGCTCCTCTAATTATCTCTGCTGTGTGTGTGTGTGTGTGTGTGTGACTGTGTGTGTGTGTGACTGTGTGTGTGTGACTGTGTGTGTGTGTGTGTGTGTGTGTGTGTGTGTGTGTGTGTGTGTGTGTGACTGTGTGTGTGTGTGTGTGTGTGACTGTGTGTGTGTGTGTGTGTGTGTGTGTGTGTGTGTGTGTGTGTGTGTGTGACTGTGTGTGTGTGACTGTGTGTGTGTGTGTGTGTGTGTGTGTGTGTGTGTGTGTGTGTGACTGTGTGTGTGTGTGTGTGTGTGCACGCACGCACAAGCACAAGCGAGCACCTTAATGTCCCCACAAGTATAGTATAATTTGAGACATGTAGACACTGAGGACTGTTTTCCTGGTTCAGATATGTAACAGATATGGTAGACTCAACAACATGTATTTGTTTGATTGAGATTTACAATTTTTGATTGTGTCATGCAGCGAAAATAGCACAGCAATAGATCTACAAACTCAAGACGGGTTGTGAGCTTGTATGTCGGCTATATAGACTAGCGACGCAGTCCCGCCGCCTTTCATGACGACGCCAGGCCCAGGGAATTCTTCCAAATGCAGTTGTTTTCCCATATAGACATTTCATTTATTTAAAGACCTTTTAAGCCTCGTATACAAAGCCAACTCGAGTTGGCACCATTTTTTGGGCCGAACAAATAATTATAATAATATTTTTTTTTGGTCCAAAATATTGTGTTTGTTGTCATGATTTGTCACAACTCCAGTTGGCTTTGTACGATGCTTAAATTAATTTATTTTTGAAATGTCTGTTGGAAAAATGCATTGGGAATTATTTCCTGGGCCTGGCATCGTCATGAAAGGGGGCGGGACTGCTACGCTCTATTGCCGTTAAAATGGCTTTTACAGGGACATAAATGGTAAATGGTGCATTTATATAGCGCCTTTATCCAAGGCGCTTTACATAGTGCATTACATTCACCCATTCACACACACATTCATACACCGATTGCGGCGGAAGCCATGCAAGGTACCAACCAGCACATCGGGAGCAATTTGGGGTTCAGTGTCTTGCCCAAGGACACTTCCACATGTAGACAGGAGGAGCCGGGATTCGAACCGCCGACCCAGGGATCATTGGACGACCTGCTCTACCTCCTCATGTGCACATGGTCAATGGTATAACGTTAGTGGACGGCGGACGGGCCGGCGGTGGCGGATGACAACCGCAAGGTTCCCAGTTCGATCCCCGTGGGCTCCCCCAGGGTTAGTCTCGAAGTGTCCTTGAGCAAAATCTCTGAACCCCTAATTGCTCCCGATGTGCAGGTTGGTGCCTTGTTGCATCATGCATGGTTTCCTCCAGGAATCGGTGTGTGAATGTGTGTGTGTGTGTGTGTGTGTGTGTGTGTGTGTGTGTGCATGGGTGAATGTATAGGCTAATGCACAATCTATGTAAAGCACCTTGGATAAAGGCGCTATATAAAAGCACCATTTACCATTTAGACAGTATACGCTTTCTTTCTCCATTCACTCACTCTCCCATCCCCTGAGGGGTCAGCTGTAGATCCTCACAAGTATAGGAATTCATCTCCTCACAAGTATAGGGATACACATGGGTGTGTGTGGCTGTTGGGTGGGGTGAGCCCGGCCCACCCCGATGACCCCACCCAGCCATCCAGTGTTGATGTAGAGAGGGGGTCCGAGGTGGAGGAGAACAGGGAGGTTGTTACAGGGGGAGGAGGAGGAGGTGAGGGTTTGTTTGTTATTTTAGGGAGGGGGAATTGAACTCACACCTCTGCCCTTAACATCAGACGTTCACAGGCTTTTAACAAAAAATGAACCACTTCAGCCCTGTGATTACAATAGGGTGGGGGGGGGGGGGGGGGGGGGGTTTAAATAATGACATTGTCAAAGTAGGGTCACCAGTTTGGAAGTGATTAACAAAAGGACGGGCACCCCTTTTGGGGTTTCCCATGTCCAGCGTTTGGTGTGTGTGCACAGACTTTGTCTTTCACAAACATTCAATTCTCATTGATAATGACACTTTTATGTCATGGTGTCTGCAGTGACGTATCCAGGAATTACGTTTTTGGCAGGCAAGATGTTTTAATTGTCGCGCAGACAGTAGGATACAAAGAGATATACCTGCCAGACAGTAGGATACAAAGAGATATACCTGCCAGACAGTAGGACATAAAGAGATATACCTGCCAGACAGTAGGATACAAAGAGATATACCTGCCAGACAGTAGGATACAGAGATATACCTGCCAGACAGTAGGACACAAAGAGATATACCTGCCAGACAGTAGGATACAGAGATATACCTGCCAGACAGTAGGACACAAAGAGATATACCTGCCAGACAGTAGGATACAGAGATATACCTGCCAGACAGTAGGACACAAAGAGATATACCTGCCAGACAGTAGGATACAGAGATATACCTGCCAGACAGTAGGATACAAAGAGATATACCTGCCAGACAGTAGGATACAAAGAGATATACCTGCCAGACAGTGAGTGTGAGAGGATTGCAGTTCAACGTTCCGCCAGTAGGGGTCAGCAGGGACGAGACTAAACTGGGTGAAGGAGGTGGTGAAATGAATAAATTAAAGGAGACAAGTTCAGGAAACTAAGATGTTGTCCTCTGGGTTGATTTTTGTTTAACTAGGGCAATGACAACTGCTGTGTAATTCTTTTTTAGGTCAAAATTATGTGAATAATTTGCCCGTAGCCTTAATTTATTCACTAGGACAATTAGGGGGGGGGGAAGCATTTTAGCAACCCTTTAAGTTCATCACATGAACCCTAGCGTCCCTATTCTGGGGCGGACATTTCTCAGAGCTTGTAGATCTGCTATATTTGGCAAAGATATTTAGCGTATAGAGTGAAAATAGAAGGGGGGTCCTAGCACAGAGCCCGGGGGTACTCCTGTCAGCTAAGTACAGGCTTTAAGTGGTTAATAGATTAACATTACTGCGTCAACAAGAAGGAACTCCCCCTGGTGTAATAACTGCGTAGTCCCAACGGGATTCCCCCTACTGTGTGTGTGTGTGTGTGTGTGTGTGTGTGTGTGTGTGTGGCATCAATAGATTCATAATCCCTTTCCCCCTGGCTATATATAGGACTGAGGAGAGACTGACAAAACAGTGTGTTTTTAAAAACGGTCACAGCGTTGACGGACTCACTTCAACTTGAACTCGTCCCGGTACAATAATTATGGGCTCTTAATTGGTCGAGTGCAATTATTCAGAGGTTGGTTTCGCGTAGTCTACCCTCACTTTTCTTACTTTAGAGTTTAGACATATTGTTAATGTATTATTATGGATGACCTTATCTTTGCTGACATTACTTTCATGACTCGTGACATGACTTTACGACGAAGCAGTTTATTACGTAACGTTGCTATTATAATGTGTGTGAAGTGGATGCACTAAACTGGAACCTGGAACGTTTTAGTGTTAGTCTAGTTTTAGTCGACTAAACATCGTAAGATTTTTAGCATGCAACCAAGTGTAAAATGACTTGTTTCTTTTACTTACATACTGGATCTCTTGTCCACTAGTCCCTTCCTAACATTTCTAGTCTAGTTTTTCGTCATAGTTTTAGTCAACGAAAACAACACTGTCTATTACTGGTGCTCCTACCTTTTTGTTTGCTATATCAGTGTCAATGACCATATCATTGATCCTGGTGACGCTCGGTTATGGATTCATGATTCAGGAAAACTTGGGATTCCTTTCTGGCGTACCAGTGGGACATGTCCCGCGGCGTGTGCCAGCACAGGTGCACGTACCAGTGGCTGGGGACCTCTGCACCAGTGTTGGTCTCTTGAATAGTTTGTAACATCTGTGCCCAGAGTCACTTTGGTTCCATGCATTTTTTGTTTGCTATGCACCATTTTTCATGTATTTTATTATTTTCTACCAATCCGTTGCGCTATGAAATTTTCTAATTATCTGCTGGACTATATGCTACAAGAAGCCAGTTGGATACATGGGTTGCTATGGCAACCGGCAGTGATTGTGAAGCACCGCCCACAGCTCACCTGGGGTTGATGGGCAATCACAATGTTTGGGCCACCTGGGGAGTTTGACTCAGGCAGTGCAGAGTGAAGGAGCAGGGAGACAGACAGGCTGCTGCTGTGGGCAAGAGGAATATTTCCCATGTTCTTGCCTTTTTTCCCTTTTGGATTGTTCCCTTGAATTTGGATTATTCCCTTGGATGTGGATTATACCTCTGGATTTAGAGAATTTCTTTCTTTCCTGGAGTTGGATATTGGATATTGGACCAGACTTTCCCAAGGAGTTTAAGAGTGGCCAGAGGAGACTGGCCACACTCTACTGGTTTGGATTTGCGTTATTTTTGGGCACCTGAGTTTAGTTTGGACACTTTGAGTTTAGTTTGGACAGTGCTACCTTTTGAGAGTTTTATTTAATTTTGATCTGATTAAGTGAACATTTTGTGATAGAGCACTTGATTTTCTTTTGATTTAATAAATCACAGTTTAAGCTTATTTGCCGATTTGTTTAGTGATTATTATTCTGAACTGACCCACCACCTCCCTCATTTTGCTATAATTGGTTTATTTAATTGTCATTATTGTAATCGTTATAAGTTTTAATTTAGTTTTAGTCTCATTTTAGTCACCTGTAATATTTTAGTGTTAGTCTAGTTTTAGTCGACTAAATCTACAGTTGATTTAGTCGAACACATTTTATTTTGGTGGGCCTTGATGCTGTTTTTGAAATGTGAGATTGTAGATCGGCTATTTTCAGCATGCAACCAATGACTTGGTAAAATGACTTGTACTGGATCTCTTCATTTAGTTTCCTTTTAGTTTTCGTCAGTGAAAAAAAGGTAGTCGACGAACAGTTTTAGTCGACGAAAACAACAAACAACACTGCTCTGCACTAAACCAAATGATCTCATCTTCTCTACATTTGCACCAATCAGGACTCTGGCGTGTCCGGCGGGCGCGCCGACGACGGCTCCGTGTTCGTGAACGAGGCGGCGTTGGCGCTGAACAACAACCGCCATCATCACCACGCAGGAAGTGACCCCGCCGCGCACAACAGCCTCAACACCCTGCTGGCCAGGTCCAACCACCGGGGGCGCTGTTCTGCCCAGGGACGGACGGGCTTCCTCTGCACACCTACTGGGGAGCTGGGAGGTAAGATAGAGACCCACAACCCAGTGTTTTAGTGTTTTAGTTTCTGACGGTATAGGTGTTGCACTCCATCTCCTAGGGGTCTAGGTCATCTCCTAGGGGTCTAGGTCATCATCACCTAGGGGTCTAGGTCATCTCCTAGGGGTCTAGGTCATCTCCTAGGGGTCTAGGTCATCATCACCTAGGGGTCTAGGTCATCTCCTAGGGGTCTAGGTCATCTCCTAGGGGTCTAGCCGCGCAGCCGTCCCCAACCGTTTTTGGCTGTGCAGTGTGCACCCCCAGTTACCTCGTAACCTAGCTGACACACACACACACACACACAAACACACACACACACACACACACACACACACACACACACACACACCATCATAACCAAAAAATGTACAGTGATTTTCTCAGTTGTGAGCTCGTACGTACGTCGGGCTCCATTTCCGGGATTTTTCCGCCATCCATGGCGTGACAGAGCGTTAAGCCAAAGGCCTTCTATAAGTGGTTAATCAGTGTCCAGTGACATCCAAACAGCTCCCAGTGCCTCCGCACAGGCCCTGCACACCCAAGAACAGACAATCAATGGGCCTCCCCCCCCCCCTCCTCTATTGACCCCCACAGGGGGGAGGGGGAGGGGGGGCTGACACCAGTGTGTGAATCACCGCTCACATGTTGATGACCGCCTGATTGGAGCGATCGATCGGAAAAAATCTTTACAAAACTCATTACAGAGCCACTTGTCATCGTGGCTGTAACGTAACGGGGGGGGGGGGGGGGGGAAGGGATGGAATCAGAGACGCATAATATGCACAATATGAATCTTTATATGGCATCTTTCTTGTATAGTGTGTCTGCATCGCAGGTTTCCATACATGGTTATACTCTGCAGTCTGCACTTATACTAGAGATGTGCACGGCCGGACATTTCTGAATTATTATTTTTTTGCCTGGGTATTGCACTGGTCTATCAATTATTATTATTCATTAACAAACGGAAAAACAAAAGCCGTAGCATAATGTGCATCTTTTATAGATGACACGACTATAGAGCGGCGCAGTCCCTCCCCCTTTCAGAACAACGAACGGCCCAGGAAATGATTTCCCCATAGGCAGTTTTTATTTAATTTATTTAAAGACCTTTTAAGCGTCGTACGAAGCCAACTCTTGTCGTGACAAATCATGACAACACACACAATATTTCGGGCCAAAAAAAACGGCAGGTTACAACACTTTCTTTGTTGTTTTTCTTCTTTGTAATTATTTGTTTGGTCCAAAATATTGTGTGTGTTGTCATGATTTGTCACGACAAGAGTTGGCTTCGTACGGCGCTTTTCGTACGACGTCTTTAAATAAATTAAAAAAAAACTGCCTATGGGGAAATGCATTGTGTTTTCATTTCCTGAGCCGTTCGTTGTTCTGAAAGGGGGAGGGACTGCGCCGCTCTATAGAGCGCCGAAGTCCTGAGACGCCACTCGCTCAACCCCTGGTTCACGTACGTCATTTCTCAGCGAAATTGTCGGGGAGGAGGAGTCTCTGTATCGTTTACGACCGGGTCCGTCAGTCACTCATATCATATGTCATGTCGTCTGTTTCTAGCCAAAATGTAACTATTTCAGCAGCAGTAACAATAGCAATAGCTGTAACTATTCCACCATCTCTGAATGCTACTGTACATCGTCTGCACAACAAACAGTACAGTATGCCTCCTGCAGAGAGCCGGGAGCGGAAGCCCGTCATTCTGTTGAATCATTTCAGTTGACGAGAAGAATATCTTTAAAAGATATACTTCAAATATATTTTTGAAGTTTCATTTCATTTCGGCTATAGCAGCAAGCTATATTATAATACATATCCGTCAACTATTTAGATTCACTGTGGGACATAATCAACGGCGTCAACTCCGCGGGTGCGCAGGAGCCGAAGCACCCGCTGGCAAAATGATAAGCCAATAATAATAAGTTGCGGGGCGGGTGGGCACCTTAAAATATATAGGCTACTCTAAGGTGGGCACCCACTGTCGTTAGAGGAACCCTCCGCCACTGGACATAATGTACGCGACTGGAAAAAGGGGAAACGGAAGTGTGGAGGGAGGCGGCCGGCGGACACTAGGGGGCGCTGTGCTTTCGTCACACGTTCAGCGCTTCCGCTGAACACAAACCGCACGACGGAAGCAGTTGAAGAGGGTGAGTCGACAGCCTGGGTGGCGAGAGACTATACACAGGCTTGTAGATCTGAATGTTTGCCCCCCTTTGCCCTGGCCCCTGACCAGCCATGTTAGAGTGTTCATGTGGTTATCTGTGGAACACGCTGCACGCTGTGTTGTTTCACAGCGATACAGGAAACACAATCTCTCTCTCGCTGTGTTCTATCGATCGGCTTATTAACCTTTTCTTGCTTATTGACCACATGAGAGCCCTCAGTGAAAACCCCCCAGTCACTTGTTAACCTTATTGACCACATGAGAGCCCTCAGTGAAAACCCCCCAGTCACTTGTTAACCAGACTGAGGGTCTATCCTTTTCCCTCGATGCGTTCAAATCCTCAGTGTTCATTGAACTCTAAGAGGTGTACAAACGGAACCAAAACGACCTGATCTGATTCACAAAAGGATGAATTAACACTGTAGATTTCACTGTGTTTACTGTATGTATATCAGACATTCTGCCTACAAGGCGGTTTTTCTTCTTCTTCCCTTGGTCCCAGGAGGATCATCTAATGATCAACAACGCTATGCTCTCTCCTCTGACATGGCATACAGGACAAGAAAGTGTATAGTCGCAGACTTTCAACAAAAGGTTTTTTGTTTTAATCAAAAAATATATCACTTTACCGTACCTTTAATAATATAATGACGGGTCCAAAATAGGGCCCCCAGGGTGAGAGTGGGTTAAGTGTCAATTTCTGTCAAAGGGAGTAACAAGTGAGACTTTGTCCCCTGGTGATACCCCCGCTGTCTCATCTGTCAGAGCCCCTCCCCTCTCCTCCCGGTGCCTATAGCATCGTTAGTTAACGAGGCTACTCCTCCGACAAAGAGCTGCTGTCTAATTAATCAAAGACGAGACACATTCCGACTACAGTGAGCACAATGAGGCCATTTATAGTCCCATGACATATATTACCAGCTACAGCTACCGCGGTGCACCTGCGTCTAAGGTTAGAGAACGCACACACACACACACACTCGCGCACACGCACGCACACAGTGGTGTAAAGTAACCGATTATGTTTACACAAGTACTGTATAACCTATGAAGTCCTGAGGCCGATTCTACTAATACCTTCTAAATGAGTTCTCACTCTTTCAAGGTTGTAAGTAAGTTGAGCTTGTAATGATAATAATAACTAGAAAAGTCGCAATTTTGAAAAATTGCCAGGTGTGGTTGCCGCAAGGTTGCTGGCTGCAAGGGAATTTATAAACGATTGTAAAACATAGATTGGTTATGTAACCAGCGACAGCCAATTAGCTACTACAGACGTTATGCAAAGCTCGGCCAATCACAGCGGAAGTTAGGTAGGTTACTCCAGAATAACAATAAAGTGTGACAATAACTATAGTCTGGTTACCACACTAATAACAATAATCATAATAATAAACTTTATTTTTATAGCACCTTTCATGACATAAAATGCGGCGCAAAGTGCTTTACAGAGAATTAAAGAAAATAAATCTAAAACTTAATACAACCTCAAAATCAATGTGCCATGGGAGTTTATTCCAAGAAGCAGAAAGCTGCTTCACCGTGCTTTTTTATATATGTCACTGTAGGCACAGGTCATAGAGGTAGGAAGGTGCAAGGCCATTGAGAGCTTTATAAACAAGTAAAAGCATTTTAAAATCAAGCCTATCAACAACCGGGAGCCAATTAATGTAGTGAGTCTAAAATTGGAGTAATGTGTTCTCTCATCTTAAAACTCTGGCTGCCGCATTTTGAACAGCTGTTATTTTTGGAATAGCTTAATACAATAATCTTCCAGCTTTCCCAGTTTTAATGGGTCAAGTAAAAATGTTGAGATACTTTTACTTTACTCGAGTATTTTTCAGTATTTTATAATTCTACTCCACTACATCTCAGGCCCAGGGGCATGCATGTGCACGAGAGCGTGTGCGCGCGCATGCACACACACATGCATGCACGCACGCACGCGCGCACACACACACACACACACACACACACACACACACACACACACACACAGTCGCACACACACACTGTCTCTTCTTTCCACCGGTCATGTCTGAGCGAGCAGGTGTCATTGTATCCTAACGGCTGGTTCATACCTGGATGTGCACCGTGTCGTACACTGGAAATAGCAGATCACAACACGTGGCAGCACGATACATTGAGAGCTTGTAGATCTACTATTTTGTAAATGGTAAATGGTGCATTTATATAGCGCCTTTATCCAAGGCGCTTTACATAGATTGTGCATTACATTCACCCATTCACACACACATTCATACACTGATTGCGGCGGAAGCCATGCAAGGCACCAACCTGCACATCGGGAGCAATTAGGGGTTCAGTGTCTTGCCCAAGGACACTTGGACATGTAGACAGGAGGAGCCGGGAGGAGCACAGGTCAATACAAAAACTGTTAACTCTGGACACACCATGATTAAGCACTCACACTTGTTTACAACAGGGTCCAGGCATTTTGGTCCAGCACCTACAGTATTGTCTGTAGGTGCTCTTTGAGAGTGGCTTTGATGTGACAAGCTAATTCTGATTCCATCATTGTTTACAGTGGTTACAGTTGGTACTAAACAACCCTTTTCTGCTTGTGATTTTGTCGTCGACCTCAGATTCAGACACGGGTCATCACAGCGCCGTGAGGCGGGCCTTGTCATTGCCGGCGGCGGTAACGGCAGCAGACCAGAACCCCGGGTCCCACCCCCGGGCCCCCCGACTAGACCTCTCTGCACTGCTGGTGTCCATGGAAACAGAGTTTGGGGAGGAGGAGGAGGAGGAGGAGGAGAGCCAGGAGGAAAACATTGTGTTCCTCTGAAGGTGGAAATGGGTTTTTTCGTTTGTTTTTGTTTTCACGAGAGACGATGCAGGCAGAGGTAGCTGCCTGCCAGCTGCCTCACTCACTGCTTACATCAGTGGTTTTCAACCTTTTTCATGTCAAGGTCCATTATTTATTCTGCCTTTAAGCCACAGACCTGCACCATTTGATGAGCTTTAGCCTCGCAGATTTATTTAGATTGTGTCCACAATTCAGGCAAACATTGATCGAAATGACAATTACTTTACATCTAATTGTGTAGACTTCTTGTAAATGTATTAGCCTAAGGTATTTAACAATAATTTAACCCGTCAGGGTCTCATTTTACACTCTCGAGAATTAAAGATCGAATAAGGGACCATTTGGTTACCTGCAACTCCATCATTTAGCAGCTGGGGACCACCTGGAACCCCCCTCAAGGACCACTGGTGGTCCCCGGACCACTGGTTGAATTCTGATTGATTCTGATTTGTACTTACAGTAGGCCCTGTTTAGACCACAAATCTTTGAAAACCCTCCGCCTCACGTCTCCATGTAAACGAGTAATGGGGTAATAACGCATGACGTTATGGCTTGTGTCGGCTCACGGTGCTCTCTTTGACCATAAATTAAAGCATTCATTAGTCACTGTCCTTTGAAGGCAACGGTTTGTTCCATATACAGAAGTATATATATATATATACTGTATATTCCATATACAGTATAAGTATATACAGAAGACGGGCGAGTCACCCGTCATATTAGAAAACACTGCCCTCGTCACTTAAAATAAAAACTCACACTTGTGTGAAGTGAAGGGCGCTCTTATCATCATCATACATCATCATACATCATCACATTCCGGCCAATCACTTTTGGCGTCCTCACTTTTCTGTCCTCACTTTTCAAGCCCTCAGCCATCATTGCTATGGGGGACACACGCGCACACAAAGCTGGGCATAG
The DNA here is from genome assembly GCF_963924005.1 of Protomyctophum bolini. Classification (NCBI taxonomy): domain Eukaryota; kingdom Metazoa; phylum Chordata; class Actinopteri; order Myctophiformes; family Myctophidae; genus Protomyctophum; species Protomyctophum bolini. Next base: position 30,037,249 of record NC_137883.1, read on the forward strand.
GAGGAATGTCAGTCGAAGAACGACTGACATAGAAACATAGCTTTTTCAGAAAACTGTCAGGATGTAGAAGACATTTTTAGAATCTGATCTCAGGTCAAAATTGGTTAATAACGAGCTAGCTGCTACAGTAGCTATTGCTGTGAGATTAAATGTTTAAAATAGTCAACATCACTATATCTTTCATCAAAATTGTCTCTTATCGGGTGGAAACCTAATGTCCAAATATAAAAAAATAAGTAATTTCCTTAGCGAAACTAAATGTAAAATGGGTCCATGTGGTTACCATGTGCCTGTAAAACATTTAGTAGTAGTTTTGTATTATTTTCCATTTCATTTTTGGCTATTATTAATATTATTTGTGCATGTTGTCGTTGGTTGCTGCCGGGCAGAAACCTAGTATATCCATATTTACGTTTTGTGTTGTTTTCTCGTAAATGAATGCCCTGCTTGATCACATTACACTCAAAAGTAGGGAAATTGAATCCAGAAATGTAACCGTTTTGGACATATGAGGTTTCCACCCGACAGAGACTGTGCTATATTTACTTTTGGATTTCTTTTAAAAAATACATGAATTCAGTTTTTCTCCTCTGGTGAAAAGCTGGAGGCTGCACAATGTCAGCCCCTCAGTCAAAACTGGTCACATTTAGAGTATATATGAATAGAGAAGGCACCCAGAGGAAACCCTGAGGCAAAATGGACATAGTGGCCGAATGAAGGTATTGCAGCGTAGACCCAAACACATGACTCCGTTGACTATCAGCGTTGACGGCAGCACGTTCGTGCGCGTTCGTGCACCCGGGCGACGGCCGTCTCCTGTACGCCACATTTCCCGCGCCAGTGCGCTGCGATTCCGGAAGACTTTATCATTGCATCTGAAGTACGGCTTCCGGCTCCTTGTGCGAGCAGAGATGGCGGCTGGATTGTGAACTTGTACCTCACGGTACTTGTCCGCTATCGGTCTCGTGCCGGTATTTAGCCTTAGATGGAGTTTACCACCAACTTTGGGCTGCATTCGCAAACAACCCGACTCCGAAGAGACGGTGCGACGGGGGCCGCTACCGGCCTCACACCGTCCACGGGCTGAGCCTCTATCAGAAGGACTCAGGCCCCCGATCGAGGCTCACACCGTCCACGGGCTGAGCCTCTATCAGAAGGACTCAGGCCCCCGATCGACACCCGGGCGACGGCCGTCTCCTGTACGCCACATTTCCCGCGCCAGTGCGCTGCGATTCCGGAAGACTTTATCACACACATTGCATCTGAAGTACGGCTTCCGGCTCCTTGTGCGAGCAGAGATGGCGGCTGGATTGTGAACTTGTACCTCACGGTACTTGTCCGCTATCGGTCTCGTGCCGGTATTTAGCCTTAGATGGAGTTTACCACCAACTTTGGGCTGCATTCGCAAACAACCCGACTCCGAAGAGACGGTGCCCCGGGGCGACGGGGGCCGCTACCGGCCTCACACCGTCCACGGGCTGAGCCTCTATCAGAAGGACTCAGGCCCCCGATCGAGGCTCACACCGTCCACGGGCTGAGCCTCTATCAGAAGGACTCAGGCCCCCGATCGACACCCGGGCGACGGCCGTCTCCTGTACGCCACATTTCCCGCGCCAGTGCGCTGCGATTCCGGAAGACTTTATCACACACATTGCATCTGAAGTACGGCTTCCGGCTCCTTGTGCGAGCAGAGATGGCGGCTGGATTGTGAACTTGTACCTCACGGTACTTGTCCGCTATCGGTCTCGTGCCGGTATTTAGCCTTAGATGGAGTTTACCACCAACTTTGGGCTGCATTCGCAAACAACCCGACTCCGAAGAGACGGTGCCCCGGGGCGACGGGGGCCACTACCGGCCTCACACCGTCCACGGGCCTCTATCAGAAGGACTCAGGCCCCCGATCGACACCCGGGCGACGGCCGTCTCCTGTACGCCACATTTCCCGCGCCCACCGCGGGCGGGGATTCAGCGCTGGGCTCTTCCCTCTTCGCTCGCCGCTACTGGGGGAATCCTTGTTAGTTTATTTTCCTCCGCTTAGTAATATGCTTAAATTCAGCGGGTCCTCTCGTCTGATCTGAGGTCGTTGTGAGAGTGGGTGGGGCGCGGCCCGGCCGAGTGGGCCGGGACTCGCGGTCTTGCGGGAGGGAGGCCTCAGCGCCCCGAGCGCGGGTCGGCCGGTGTCCGCCGAGGCGGCCCGGTGCGGCGGCGAGTTGCTAGAGACACGAGGTCCACAGGCAGCCACCGACCGCGTTGGTCCTATACTGACTCACCTGCCAGGGAGGAGGACTTGGCACCTCTGTCCCAACTCCTACTCCTCCCACCCATGGTGACTCCCTGCCTGCTGACAGGCATGCAGTAGCGGAAGAAGTACTTTTTTTAAAGTAAAAGTATCAATACTGCAATGTAGAAACACGAGTAAAAGTCTGTGTAGCCCCCATGCAGCCAAGACCCAGGCCGCAACAGCCCTGCCAATCGGGCTCAGCCCTATTGGCACGACAGGGTGGTCTGGCGAGTGGGAGGCCCGGGTTCAATCCCCGCTTCCACGTAATGCTACATATATAATGTCCCAGATATAAATGGCATTAAATGGGGGTCAGTAGCCTATGCATGTCAAACTGGGCATCCTTTTCAAATGGGGTCTTGCCCTGAAAATGAATCTTCAGGGCAAGACCTCGACCTCGCGCGTGCCGACTCGGCCCCCAGCCAAAATATGGCCCTTGAGGAAAATTAATTGGGGAACCCTAGACTCTACTACTACTTTAGGGTTGGCGTTCAAACCCCTATAGACTCTACTACAGTACTGTGAGAACCACTGTGCTAATTCTCATCTTTCTTGAGAAGTTACATTTCTTCCGTAAGATGTTCTTGTGCCAATGATTTCAAACCCCATTTATGCTCACTTTAAAAAAATATATATAGCAAATCTACAAGCTCACAACGTGTCGCAGCATGGCACGTTGTGATCTTGTAGATCTGCTAGTACTTTTGGTGTGCAATATGGTGGTGCACATCCAAGTATAAATCAGCCATTGTCTCTTAAAATATTATGAATGATACTGTTGTTGTTATTTTGCTATACATACATTCTATCAGCAGATGTGTACAGTAGGAGCTCTGTTCTGCAATGATTCTGATGTCAATATGGTGATTGTAGACAGATCTTTGTATATTCCAGTATAGCTTTATTTATTGCAAATGTATATTTTTAAACATTTTACAATGCTTTTGGATGGGCTTTGCTTGAAATAGTATGCTACAGATGCATATGTTGGTAAATGTAATTGTGTGTATATGTAATAAATGTGTTATACAGTATAAAGACTTAAGAAGTGTAGTGTTTCTTCCCTGGGGGGGGGGGGGGGAGGGTGTGTGTGTGTGTGTGTGTGTGTGTGTTCTGATGGACTGGCAGTGCATGGTATAGGCCAATACAATCTGCAATAAAATAGGCCGATTTTTTTTTTCTTTTCTGTCAAATAAAATATTCATTCAATCAAAGCAGTGATTGATTGATTGAAGTATTTATTAACAGTTTGCCGAATGGGTGCATTTCACATAAAAGCACAACTCAATACAAAGACTGTTACTGTGGACCACTGATAAAGTATTACACTTGTTTACAACGGGGTCCACCATTTACAATTAATTCAGAAGAATCACACAAAAACACAAATCTCACTGTCTGCTGCTCAATATAGGCTTACAACAACAATTGAGCATTGAAACTTAACTGTGCTACAAATAATAAATAGGCAGCCTATTTATTTCCAAGTACAATTTTACTTGGAAATAAATGTAGGCCTATAATATAAATTAATAGAAATAGCAAAACTATTGTCAGATTAAGAATGTCTTAATCTGTATTTATCCCCCCCCCCCCCCCCTCCCCTGCATTATTAGCCTATCTCCTATCTCACGTGCATGGTTTGTCCAATCAGATTATAGCCCGCTGTTTGTGGCGGCCGCTGGCGGGCGAGTTCAAACGATGTGACGGCGACGCTCGAGCGGAAGTGTTTGTGTGCCTATTTTTCGATGAATCAATCGATAAACTAATTTCAAACATGCACACGTTTCGACGGCGTTTTCGGCTCTATTCTACTTTACATGTCGTCGTTTAACAACGTACAACGTTCTTTACGAAATGAAAGTAAGTAAACAAACAATGGAACTTAATGTTATGGAAGAATGAAGAGAAAGAAACAATTTAACATGGGATATGAGACGAAAATATCGACGTCGAGTCAGAGCTGCACTTTGCCTTGTAGAAGTCAAGAGTCGGTTTTCGGCGAACATATACCGAGTTAACTTAGGAATTATAGATACATTATGAGTTATTAAGTAGGCCTGAGTCATATTATGAGCTCCAGACTCCCGACATGAGCAAGTTCAACAGCTGAACTTTGATGAAGTGGTTTGGAGTTGGACTGCAGGACACGTGACGGTGACACCTTCCTTACACTTACAACAACAAAGCCAAAGGTAAACTGAACTGACTGTTACTTTTCTATGCTGGTTTATTGGATATATTATAGCCTATTTATTGGGCTAAGCCTAATAACATTGACGTAAAATAGCAAGATGAACACGGGTTACTAATAATGGCGTAGCAGCAGCCTAGGCTACTATTTAACCTGAAACAAACTTGACCGCGGTGCTGTAGGCCTACTGTGTTTTGACGTGAATGGAATGCAAATAGTTTAGGCTACAATTAAGTAACTATAGCCTGGTTAATAAACCAGACTAATATCGCACGGACCGCGGGATATTTTTGTTGTTGTTGCCAACTGCTGATTCGGTCTGGTTTATTAACCAGGCTAACAAGTAACACCTGCATGTTTACATTCGTTCAGTCGACGACTCGACTCAACAGTGCAGTTCTCAGACTTTTTTTTCTCTCCACATAACTCTTGACCATGTATGTTCATGCTGAATAAGAGTTGCTCTTCTTTCCACTGCATAATTTGTCTTTATAATTATGTTGCCCTGCTGTTTATGTATTGTTGTTTTGCCCGTGGCATTTTAAATTCGAACAAATGTCTGACGTGTGTGTGTGTGTGGTAGTGGTACTGGTCAGTCTGACACAAAGTGCTTATCATTGGATTTAATTTGTTTGGTTTTCAGTTTTCACAAGGTGGCTGACTGTGACTTTTGGTTATTTATTATGGTAATTGATTGGTGACGCATATCATATATGACTATATTTAATATAATATCACAGACCAAGACATGTTGACGTTGTAGCTGTAAAATTGTGTCGTATAGGCTATTAAACATTTTCATAGATAGCTTCAGACTTGTTTGACAGCATGCTATCATCAGTGTTGTTTGTTTATACATTATCATTTCTATTAATATGGCTAGTGTGATACTATAATGTTTCTATTTTTCTTTTTTTTTTCTTCATGTAAACTGATTACAGTTGCAGCTATCGTTTGATTGAGAAAACATGTCACATTTGAATGTGTTTTTGGGTGTGGAGTGAAGCCGCCGTTCCTATTTTTTGGGCATTAATAGGCTAAAGTTTTCGGAAGATTTCAGGCGAGGTAGGCAAACACCTGAGGCCCTTTAGAGCATTAAGGGCTCCCTGAGGGCCCATTAGTGTCAGTCAGAACTCGGAAGGTCCCTGTTGGGATTCTTCAGCCCAGGGTCCTCAGCTCACTGTTAAGGCTAAATATTGTTACTGTCGGGCAGAAACATCTTTTTATTTTTTGAGGGTGGCACTATATATCATATGCCCAGCTTTGTCTGTTTGTGTGAATTTTAGTGATGATTTTGATTGGCTGATCAACCCCATAGCGATGATTTGATTGAATACAAAACATTATAAAAAGATACTCCTGTGGAAAGGCTATATTATTTTACTTATATTGACCCTATAAACAATGTAGTATAATTTAGTATATGTAAGGTTTTGCACACTCAAATGGTACCTCGTCAGATAATCCCCACATACCCTACAACAACTTCTGTGACCAGATTTCACTGTAGTAGCTTTTCATAAATTATATTTGTACTTAGGCTGTTCTGCTGTCATGAAAGTTTATAGTTAGAGAAATTCAAAGTCCAGCCGTCTGCTGTACAGCCTCTCCCACCAACCCCTCACTGGGGAAAGTTCTGGGAGGAAAACAGAAACGGGGTGAGTTGTCTTGTTACCATTTTGATTGCCTGAGCAAAGTACATATTGAGGATAAAAAGTGCAGGGCAGAAAATTGAAGATGCCAATTGTGATTGGCCGGAATGACAATTTGAATATGTATGATGATGATGAGAGCGCCCTCACTTCACACAAGTGTGATTCTTTTTATAATAAAAAAGGATGGTTTAGGACAAGATTTCCAGCCATAGCAACGATGAACGGTATTTAGTTTTTCTGTCCTTTTCGTATTTCAGCCTTTTTCAGATATAAGATGAAACCTTCTTGATCCAGGATACGACACACCGTGAGCTTGTAGATCTGCTATTTTCACTATACTTATTCTAACTAATAAGCTAAAACTAAAATATATATTTTTTTTTAATTCAAGAAATTCTGTTGAAACAAACAAAAAACCAACAAAACAACATACAAGTGTGAAACACTGGCATATGTGACGTCACAGGCTCTACAGCGCCGAACCAACTTTTTTTCCGGCTCTAAAATAGGAGTATGAATCGGAGCCTTAGTCTAGTTTTTATTTGCTAAAGCAGTTGTCAGTTGTCAGTGTGTCAGTGTCTTAGTTTTAATCATCATGGCTAATTGTTTTTGTCAGTGGAAAAAAGGTAGATAGCAGTCGACGAAATCAACACTGACCGCATATTACAAACAGAGCTTCATGCATCGTATGATGCATTGTACTGTACATGAAAACCATTTGCAATGTGTGTTGGTTAAAGGATTATATATAACACATATTTCATCTGTCTGTGTTTCAGAGGAGATAACGTCCTGTGGTAAGCTCTGGGTCGTGCCCTCCATCGAGCCTCTCTTCACGCGGATGCTGGACGTGCTGGAGGTCATCGAAGGGCGCAACGCTCGCTTCGACTGCAAAGTCAGCGGCACGCCGCCTCCCAAAGTCACCTGGAGTCACTTCGGTAGGCTCACCGTTTATTATAGCTGACCTGAGATCAGCCGCCTCCCAAAGTCACCTGGAGTCACTTCGGTAGGCTCACCGTTTATTATAGCTGACCTGAGATCAGCCGCCTCCCAAAGTCACCTGGAGTCACTTCGGTAGGCTCACAGTTTATTAGAGCTTATCCCATTTTGACCTGAGATCAGATTCTAAAAATGACTTCTACATCCTTCTGAAAAAGCTATGTTTCTATGTCAGTGGTTCTTAGATTTTTCTAAAATAGCAGACCTACAAGCTCGTAGCTTGTAGATCTGCTACAATGGGTTATATTGCTTGCTGACTGGCACACATCGTGACAAGTCATTAGTGGTGAAAAGTAACTAAGTACTTAACCCATTTTAGACCTGAGGACGACCCGCCATCTCTCAAATGTACACATACGCCACTTTAGACTTAATTTAGCTTCACCACGACTATTTTATTTAACTTATTTATTTGAGATATTTTTGGGGCCATTTGTACACTCTCAGAGTTACAGACCAATAATGGTCCATTTGGTTCATAACTACCTCAGGTACCCCCAGGGGTACTGAAGGGTCCCCGCACCCCACTTTGGGAACCACTGGACGCCCCGGGCCGGATGGGATGGGATGGGGGGGGGATCTATGCTTCCCCACTCTCTGGTCACTCATTGTAGCCCCTCTCCCCCCATCCCCCCCCCCCCCCCCCCGTTCCAGGGCCAAACTGGAGAAGATGCTGTCCATCCCCGAGGAGCCGGAGGTCCCTGAGAACGAGGTGGAGCGTTTCACCATGCCCGACTTCGTCAAGCCGCTCTACGACCTGGACGTGATCGAGGGGAAGGAGGCCGTGCTGAAGTGCAAGGTGGCGGGCCTGCCGTACCCCACCATCGTCTGGTTCCACAACGGGAAGAGGATCGAGAGCACGGAGGATGACGCAGTGTAAGGCTTCACTCACACCTGAACAACAGACTGTTGTATAGGGTTAGGGTTAGGGTTAGTGTAAGGCCTCACTCACACGCTCACAACAGACTGTTTAAATATATATTTTTCATCCCACGATTTTGTAACCCATTTTTCACCCCTGTGTCAATCATGTGATGTGATCCTGGGCTCTACACACCCTCCACCAACCTAGTCCCCATATATGGGGGACAAGGGGAGAGCAACGGACTTGAACTCATGCTTCCTTCATGCCTGAGTGTCCAAGTTGCTCCTTTACACCCGACAGGGGGGAGTTTCCCTGGTTGGACGTAGTGCGTGGAAGGAACACGTTATTCCAACCAGTCTGTCACAACAGATTGTTGTATAGCTGATGATGCATGAGACTTGTTTACTGATGAAAGGTCGCAATGCATTTCCAATGGGAGTCACATGGTTTGACACAACATTGTTGTTGTATGAGGGGGAGGGAGGGGGGCAGTCGAAAAACACAGCCGAAAGCTGTACAACAAAAATGTTGTCCACTGTTGACAAAGGAAAAGAGGGTGCTGTTTTGAGTGGTGCAACCACTCCCTTACGGAGCTATGTGTGTGTGGGTGTGTGCAAATGTGTGTGGGTGGCTGGGTGCGTCTGAGCACGAAAACAGCATGGTTGTTTTTCACCACCTGTGCGCAACCTAACACAAACGCACACATATTAACTGTATATATGGTGATTTAGGGTGTGTCAGGACAGTACAGTTACAGTACAGTACAGAGGGTACAGTAGAGGGACCCCCACACCCTGGGTGCATTCCTGTGGGTCTGGAACCACCGTTTCCTTTATTTGTTTGCCGATTTGTTGCCGTTTCTCAAAGTGATGTGGGTGTTCTCTCCTCTCTCTGCCCCCCCCCCCCCCCCCCTGCAGACCGGGACGTCCAAAGCCTGGTCATCCTCTCTCTGCCCCCCCCCCCCTGCAGACCGGGACGTCCAAAGCCTGGTCATCCACAACGTGTGCCACGGCGGCGTCTACAAGAGCGTCATCTCCAACAGAGTGGGCAAGGCAACCTGTTACGCCCACCTCTACGTCACAGGTATGACATCATTACCTCACTACAAACATTATTAATATTACGGTATTACGCCCACCTCTACGTCACAGGTATGACATCATTACCTCATTACCTCACTACAAACATTATTAATATTACGGTATTACGCCCACCTCTACGTCACGGGTATGACTGACATCATTACCTCACTACAAACATTATTCATATTATTATGACTGACATCATTACCTCGAGGCCTACCTCGAGGCCTTTCACTACCAAGTGTCACTGTTGCACAGCCACACACACACACACACACACACACACACACACACACACGTGCACATTGCGGATTCATGGCATGCAGCCATGTGCAGTGCACATAATGATATAGCCTAAGCCTATATTGTTAAATAGTGTATGAGTTTTAGACACACAAACACAAAAGTAGACTTAAAGTAATCAGACAAACGTCTTTACTGTGCTGCTTAGCTAAACCAAAGAGTTTGCTTTGGACAAATTAATCTCTTCTTTGATGGAGGAGGAGGCATTCTTGTTGCGTGCAGAACACCACACAGCAGCAGTATAGACTACTGGAGCCGTACGGCTGTGCTGTGTTGCTTATGAGAACACGCACCCGGGTAACAGTTAAAGCTGTTGTTATGCACTGTAGTATTGTAGTACTAATAGTAGCCGTTTGAATTTGGCACGGTAGGCTACTTGACACGACGTGCCTGGGAGCTTGTAGTTTGGCTATTTTGGCATTTAACCCATTCTGACCTGAGATCAGATTCATACGAGGTTTCCACTGGACACACACTGGTCTGATGAACCCATTCTGACCTGAGATCAGATTTTTAAAAATGTCAGTCGTTCTTCGATTTTTCAAAAATAGCAGACCTACAAGCTCGTAGCGCGCCACTCGGTGGCGCGCTATGAGCTTGTAGATCTGCTATTTTTTCAATAGCTAAAGCATAACATGATGCCAACACCAAAATGGGTTCCCGGTCAGAATGGGTTAAAAAAGAAAACAATGCAGCTGTGCTGTAACTATTACTGTTTGACTTGATTTTGGACATGGTTTCTGCAGGACCACAGCCCCTGGCCTATAGTATAAAACCCAAACATGGAAAAAATATTATTAGCATTAGCACTCCAGTGGCCTAATTGGCAGCATAAATACAAAGTTTTGCGTTCGACCAATTTGCAGGATTAACTCCAGAGAGATGCAACTTGTCATAGAGGGCTAGTACTCCTGCAGAGCCACCTAATCCTACATACAGTAGGCTAGCTTTGTTTGATGTATTTTGCTGTCATTAGCAACACGCTGACTAGGGCACCACAAACCAGAGTTTTTTTTAAAGTAGCTGTTCTCTCTCCACTCTTTCGTATCCCAGCCCATGGCTTTCTCGACTGCTTTCTTCCATCGCCCGTACTTAATCTCGGTCTCTTCAGGTTTGATCTGTGGCTCAAACCTCTCCGAGGCGACCACGCCCAGGTCCTTGGGGTCGAGACTCACCACGCCGATGCCTTGGGCGGCCCCTGCCACCATGGCTGCTCCGAGGGCAGTGGTCTCCGGCATGGCCGACTTCACGACGGGGATGCCGAGGATGTCCGCCTGCAGCTGCATCAGCAGCCTGTTGGAAGTCATTCCTCCGTCCACTTGCAGCTGCGTCAGCGGTATCCCGCTGTCCTGGTTCATGGCATCCAGAATCTCTCGTGTCTGGAAGCAAACGGCCTCCAGTGCGGCATAGGCTATGTGACTTCTGTTTGTGAACTGTGTTAAGCCACACATAATCCCTCTTGCACTGGGGTCCCAGTAGGGGGCATATAAACCGGAGAATGCTGGGACAAAATAGCAGTCCCTGGACGTTCCTGTCGACGCAGCCAAAGTCTCCACCTCACTAGAGGACTGAATGATGCCCAGGTTGTCTCGCAGCCAACGAACTACAGCTCCACCTATAGCCACAGAGCCCTCCAGCGCATAGCATGTAGGTTTGTCTGGACCAAGCTTGTATGCCACGGTGGTCAGGAGACCATGGCTGGAACTCACAGGCTTAGATCCAGTGTTCAGAAGCAGAAAGCAGCCAGTTCCGTACGTGTTTTTAGCCTGTCCGTCCTGAAGGCACATCTGTCCAACGAGTGCTGCCGACTGGTCCCCGAGACAGCCTGAAATAGGTATGCCTGTAAGAGATCCTGTTGATATGCAACCATATATCTCTGAGGAACTCCTCACTTCGGGCAGTATCTCCATTGGAACCTCAAAGTATTTGCAGAGGGACGGGTCCCACTTCATAGTGTGAATGTTGAAGAGCATGGTTCTGCTGGCGTTTGACACATCAGTGCAGTGGACTCCGTTGGATTTCCCTCCTGTCAGGCTCCAGATCAGCCAAGAGTCCATGGTACCAAACATGGCTCGCCCGGACCGCACCGCCTGTTGAACTTCGTCCACATTGTCCAACAGCCAGCACAACTTCAAGGCACTGAAATACGTGCTGATGGGAAGACCCGTCTTTGGCTTGATGTGGTTCATGTCCTTACCAGGGGCTTTGTTGATCATGCGCTCCACTGTCGACTGGGTCTGCAAGTCCATCCACACGATAGCATTGTAGAGAGGCTCTCCTGTCTCTTTGTCCCAGACAACGGTGGTCTCTCTCTGGTTGGACACTCCAATCGCTTTGATGCTGTCGATATCGATGTCAAGCTCGGCGAGGTTCTCACACGTTTTCTCTATACACTCGTACACCGAGTGGAGAATCTCTTTGGGGTCCTCCTCCACCCATCCTACTTTGGGGAGGCTCTGTTTGAGCTCCACTTGATGATAGCTGATGACCCTTGCGGTTTTGGAGTTGAACACCATGAACCGAGTGGAACTAGTTCCTTGGTCGATGGCAGCAACAAGGGTGATTGACATGATGGGTGAATCTATGATCTACGGTGGCAGTGATTGCTGTATTATTATGGCTCTCTGTTTTGTCTCTGTCTCACACTGTCCCCGTATGTTATTATATCGTTACACCCATACATCATACACACATCACATCCACAACACGTCATGGTCATAGGCGAGTCTTGATGTTTTGTGTTGAGTGTGGCTCCGAAAGAGACTAAAGCCTAATTCCAATACCCCAAATCTCGGCCACTCTCCCACTAGAGCTTGAATGGCATCAAAGTCAGAGGCCCCAGCATGCATTCTCTACTGAAAAGCTCTTGCACCTTGCCTGCCACCCCCCTCGGCCCGGTCTGCCATGAAATAATGTTTCTTTTAGACTCGCAGTGTGTCTCAGAAGGATCACTCGGCGCTACTACAAAGTGTATAGAGCGTCGCAGTCCCACCCCCTTTCAGAAAGACGAGTGGCCCAGGAAATGAATCCCAATGCATTTTGCCCATAGGCTTTTCTTAAAGTATTTATTTAAAGACGGTTACGCCGCGGACAAAGCCAACTCGGATCGTGACAAGTCATGACAATGAACACAATATTTTGGGCCGATCAAATCATTAGAAAGAAGAAAATAAAGGCAGGAGACAACACTATTTGTTTTGTTTTTCTTCTTATAAATTAAAGAGCGTGCCTTGTACTAATATTAGTACTCGATTTAAATAGAAAAAATGTGAAATGAGGGGCGTTCTTGTCGTCCTACATCAATTTATGTTAGCGGACATCTGACTTTGCTACATAAGGTACATATGGTGGTCCCTTATTGGCCAAGCGCTCTTCCCACCAACATGTGATTGGTTAGCCAATTTGCTCCTTTACATATGATAGTTTTTCCTTCAATGTCAATGGCGTGTAATGTTTGGATATTTAATTTACGTCATTTAGTGGAATTATCAGCTCTTGTCATCATACATCATGCATTGTCTAAGCGAGATGCGGTAAGCGAGATGCGATAAGTGATAAGAGATGCGATAGGCGAGATGCGATAAGCTAGATGCGATAAGCGAGATGTGAGAAGCGAAAAGCGAGTGAGTGATTGTCTATAGAGGCTGTCGTAGACCATGTATGACGTAACGTGGCTGTGTGATGTGTGCATGTTGTATGAATGAGCCGATATATTTCCTGTGTACAGTCAGAATAGTGTCATAAACAAGGTCACAATATGGACTCCTCAATCATGGCCGCGACGGCTGATGACAATATGACGGGTCCACTAGTTGCAGCCATCGACCAGGGAACTAGTTCCACTCGATTCATGGTGTTCAACGCAGAAACAGCAGAGCCCATCGCCTATCATCAAGTGGAGCTCAAACAGAGCCTCCCCAAAGTAGGATGGGTGGAGGAGGACCCCAAAGAGGTTCTCCACTCGGTGTACGAGTGTATAGAGAAAACGTGCGAAAAGCTCACCGAGCTTAATATAGACATTGACAGAATCAAAGCGATTGGAGTGTCCAACCAGAGAGAGACCACCGTTGTTTGGGACAAAGAGACAGGAGAGCCTCTCTACAATGCTATCGTGTGGATGGACTTGCGGACCCAGTCGATAGTGGAGCGGATGATCAACAAAGCCCCTGGTAAGGACATGAACCACATCAAGCCAAAGACGGGTCTTCCCATCAGCACGTATTTCAGTGCCTTGAAGTTGCGCTGGCTGTTGGACAATGTGGACGAAGTTCAACAGGCGGTGCGGTCCGGGCGAGCCATGTTTGGTACCATGGACTCTTGGCTGATCTGGAGCCTGACAGGAGGGAAATCCAACGGAGTCCACTGCACTGATGTGTCAAACGCCAGCAGAACCATGCTCTTCAACATTCACACTATGAAGTGGGACCCGTCCCTCTGCAAATACTTTGAGGTTCCAATGGAGATACTGCCCGAAGTGAGGAGTTCCTCAGAGATATATGGTTGCATATCAACAGGATCTCTTACAGGCATACCTATTTCAGGCTGTCTCGGGGACCAGTCGGCAGCACTCGTTGGACAGATGTGCCTTCAGGACGGACAGGCTAAAAACACGTACGGAACTGGCTGCTTTCTGCTTCTGAACACTGGATCTAAGCCTGTGAGTTCCAGCCATGGTCTCCTGACCACCGTGGCATACAAGCTTGGTCCAGACAAACCTACATGCTATGCACTGGAGGGCTCCGTGGCCATTGGAGGGGCGTTAATTCGTTGGCTGCGAGACAACCTGGGCATCATTCAGTCCTCTAGTGAGGTGGAGACTTTGGCTGCGTTGACAGGAACGTCCAGCGACTGCTATTTTGTCCCAGCATTCTCCGGTTTATATGCCCCCTACTGGGACCCCAGTGCAAGAGGGATTATGTGTGGCTTAACACAGTTCACAAACAGAAGTCACATAGCCTATGCCGCACTGGAGGCCGTTTGCTTCCAGACACGAGAGATTCTGGATGCCATGAACCAGGACAGCGGGATACCGCTGACGCAGCTGCAAGTGGACGGAGGAATGACTTCCAACAGGCTGCTGATGCAGCTGCAGGCGGACATCCTCGGCATCCCCGTCGTGAAGTCGGCCATGCCGGAGACCACTGCCCTCGGAGCAGCCATGGTGGCAGGGGCCGCCCAAGGCATCGGCGTGGTGAGTCTCGACCCCAAGGACCTGGGCGTGGTCGCCTCGGAGAGGTTTGAGCCACAGATCAAACCTGAAGAGACCGAGATTAAGTACGGGCGATGGAAGAAAGCAGTCGAGAAAGCCATGGGCTGGGATACGACGGTACCGAAACCTTGCTCAAAGAAGGACTCGAATGAAATAGACACGTCATAGATAAGCAGCACTTTGAGTGTGAACTAGGGACCACCATCCTGATTGACCATGTTGTCTGTTTCGGGTGATGGGTTAAGACAATTTATTTTCAAACAGTGTTTCCCTGTACTATGCCAGTGCAGAAGAGGTAACATAAACATAACAAAAGAAATCCTGGGGAATTGCAAGTGTATATAGGAATATTGTCCAATCAAAAACGTGTCACTAGGTAGGGCGTGTAATCGTCGTCCAATCAGGGGAGAGAATTGAAAGACCAATAACAATATGCTTTCGGCAACCACAATATTACATAAATGTCATATAAAAATACACCAGCCCCGGTGAGCCTTCAGATGTTGTTACAATAACACATTCTTAGCGAAACAACTGTACAAAAGTTGTGATGTTTTTTTCCCGTGTGCATCCGTTTCTACTTTTTAATAAAGGGTAATTATTTTTATTTTTGAGGGCAGATAGCCCCTCCTATGTTCAGCTTTCAACGTACGTGCTATCACAAACTTTGTCCTAACACAAACATTAAATGCCATTGACAATGAAGGGACAATTTTGAGTGTTTGTGTAAAACGCAAACATTGCATAACACAAACATTGAAGACATCAAGGTGAGGACACAAATTCTGATTGGCTGGAATGAGATGATGTACGATGATAAATCGCACCTCACTTCAGTCACACAGGTTTGATTTTTACATTAGCACGCCACCCGTTGCTTAAACAAACATTGTTGTAATTGATGTTGTAATGTAAGATAAGAGGGCCCCTCACTTCACACGGGTGTGATTTTTTTAAATATATATTAATCTGATTTAATTGTATTTTTGAGGTGCGCTGGAATGAAGTGAGGTACGATTTATCATCGTACATAACACACACACGCACGCACGAGCATTTCCGTGTTTTTGCAATTCGATTTTTCCAAATTTCTTTTTTTTTCTACTTTTAACTGAGTATTTCTATATTGCAGTATTGATACTTTTACTCAATTACTACTTTTTTTTCCACCCCTGGCCAGATGTATGGAGGATGGAGATGACTGGAGGGTTTCCCCAAGGGCCAAACTACAGAGAGGAGGGATGGGCTCTACACTTTGACCCAGCTGGCATCACTTACACGGCTACACCACTGATGACGTCTAGAGGACGGCTAAACGTAGGAACATTTATTCTTTGTTTTGTTTTCTTGTTGCTGCTGCTTGTGTTGTATTCTGTCTGACACTAATGTGATTCAAGCTCTTTCCTTCTTTCGTTCGTTCTTTCTTTCTTTCTTTGACCGACCTTCGTGTCAACCCCTGTGTCCACTGTCCTCACAAGTACAGTGATACGTGTGTGTGCGTGCGTGACTTGACACAGAGGGGGGTTAGTCTTCTGAAAGCCTTCTAATTAGTGTCCTGATGGCTGGAGGTGGCGGGCAGATGAGAGGGTTACCTGTCAGCAGCGTATTGTACATGCATGCGGGGCTGCGTGTGTGCGTGTGTGACATGCGTGTGACGTGATGATGGAGCGTTCGTGACAGAGGTTGTGGGGACGCGCCCACACCTCACTGTGATGCTGCACCCGGCCGTGACTGCAGGCTAATCCACCACAATGTACATGCTCATTAGGCCTCACCTGTCTGCTCCTCAATGGGACACTCATCCTGGAGCTTTATCCTTCTAAATGACTTAAGTGTGTGTGTGTGTGTGTGTGTGTGTGTGTGTGTGTGTGTGTGTGTGTGTGTGTGTGTGTGTGTGTGTGTCTCTCACGCATTCACATGCGAGAGAGGTACAGTATATAGTACAGTAGGTGTCTGGTATGTTGTTTGGTTAGGATAAAGCTGTCCATCTTCCATAATAGGTTTCATGATGTCCTATACCGGGGAATTCAAACCCCTGATTCTACCACTCTGAAGAAAAAAGTAAATCCCCACTATAGGCAAGGGGTATAGGTCTGAATTCAACCCTATTTAGACCTGAGGACGATACAAAAAGGCTTCTATCTGAACCCTAAAGGTTTTCTGAGAAACCCATGTTGGTTTTCAAACTATTTAATGTCAAGGTGCCCCAGAATGATAATGTAATTGGCTCCGGACTCCAATCTCAAATATTGGGTTCCAGGGACTCCCTCGGAAGCAAAGATTTGAGTTAAAACCGTTCGCTCTGAAAGAATATAATTATATTCAAAGATTTGCTATTTTTCAATAGCTAAAATATAATATAATGCTTAAAACACCAAAAGGGGCTCCCGCCCGAAATGGGTTTCAAGGGAGTAACCAACCACTGCAGATGTACTGGTTAATACAATATAACTAGTACATTTGCAGTGGTTAACAATACTCCAGTTCAATACCATATTAATGCTCCGGATTGCACCTTTTATTATGCATAGCCTATACTCATAAATGACCTACTCTTCAAGATTCAGGTTTCTACACGTTCAGGAAACTGGTGTTTATCCAATTCAGGACGGGAACACCCTTTTGTGTTCTAAAAGCATTATATTATAGTTTAGCTATTGACAAATAGCAGATCTGCAAGCTCATAGCGCAGCACTGAGTGCCACGCTACAAGCTTGTAGATCTGCTAATTTTTTTTTAAATCGTGAAAATGTGGAGCAAAATCTTTGAATATACCGTATATTCTTTCAGAGCGAACGTTTTTAACTCAAATCTTTGCTTCTGCGGGGGTCCCTGGAAGAACAGAATTTGAGATGGGGGGTTCCGTGGCCAAAATTCAGATAATTCTAGGGGGTCCTTCCTGACTCCTTGACATGGAAAAGGTTGAGCAACGCTGACATTGTTCTTTTGAGAGAACTGTCATGATTTAGTAGTAGAAGTTGTAGAATGGACCTCGGGTCTAAATGGGTTAAGGTCTTTTTTGTCAGCGTATCGGCACGCAAGCTGCTTCACCCTCCTCTGTCACGGTGTCCTTGTGAATTCACTGGAGCATGATATGAGCCACTGAGTCGCAGCAGCGCTCCACTGTGTGCTCGGCTTGTGGTCATAATAGCTGGGCCGTTTGGGTGTCTTCCAACCGCACAGATGGCAGCAGTCACTGGATGGCATGTGTATAGTCCCCCCCTTTTTCTAGAGACCCACACTCACTCATTAGGACGGCTGGAGATGAAGTCAGTGCAACACCTCCGTCTGCCCTGTCATCGTTGTGGAGAGGCCAGATGTTTTGACACGTGACGACGTTAGAAATGGACCCCAGTAAAAAAAGGGGACTGGAGGTGTCTCGTGTAACCCGGGGCTCGAGGCTCACATAGCTTTATTGTAAGAGGCCAAGAGCCCTAGACTAAAGAACCAACAGAATGTTAATGAACAACTAAATAAGAAAGTTCAATCCCCGAGCAGCTGCTCAAAATGTTACTTGCACAATATACATAGAGAAATTAATTTGATTCGGATTTAATTCCATACATATGTATGCCTATAATATGGGGCGGTATAGCCTTACATTGAGTGTGAGTGACCTTGCAGCTGCTGTGTTGATCAAACACTAATTTCTCCTTGTCTTTGTGAATAAATGCGTATTCTGTACCCGTTCTCATCCAATGTTTTCGCCCCACTTATCTTCCGAGTGGGTGGGTCTTCTACATGCATCTGTGTGTGTGCGTGTGCGTGTGCATTCATTGTGAAGTCTGTGTGTGCGTACGCGTCTGCATTGTGAAGTCTGTCCCAGCCAACACACGGAGACAGTCAGTGTGAGGTTTGAACACTGAGGCGTTGCTTTTACACAACAGGGGTTTTCCCAAAAATCAAACCAAGTCAATCGTGCGTCAAATAGCTCCACAGGGAGCTAGAGTTCTGTGTTTAACATATTTTGGGTAGGAACCCCTTTTGATATTTAGCATCATGTTATGCTTTAGCTATAGAAAAATAGCAGATCTACAAGCTACGAGCTTGTAGGTCTGCTATTTCTAAGAACGACTGACATAGAAACATGGGTTTTTCTGAAAACTTTTTTTTTAAAATAATGTCATGCACATTTGTCCAGTGCATATAGCCTACCACAGGTTGACTATAGATTTAGAACACATTTCGATGCTCTTGCTACTGAAATGATCGATTTATACATTTATGTGGAGAATTCCCGTCATTTAACATGCATCTCCATGGGTGACGACGAGGACAGCTCGCCCTGTCTCCTCGCTGCTAACGTGCCTATTGGACAAGGACGTGTTGGGGAGGGACTCATTTAGTATTGCGGATTTGAATGCATTTTAAGTGTCCCTTTTCAATGTTTTTATGATGGCATTCAAAACGGGTGAAATTAGGGCAGGTATACCTGCCGCCATGAACCTGGCCAAGGGAGTGGCGCTAGCCGAGGTGCTGAACTCTGGCTTCACTGTGGATCAGTGTTGATTTCCTCGACTAAAACTAAGACGAAAATGTTCGTCGACTACCTTTTTTCACTGACTAAAACTAAAGGAAAACTAAGCTATGATGACTAAAACTAAGACTATTTCGTCAACACATACAAACTAGACTAAAATGTTAGGAAGGGACTATAGTGGACAAGAGATCCAGTATATGTCAACATGTCATTTTACACTTGGTTGCATGCTGAACATGGCCAATCTACAAGCTCACAACGTATCGTGGCAGTGCGACACGTTGTGAGCTTGTAGATCTGATATTCTTTGTGTAAAAGTGTAAAAATGCCGTCATTACGACGGCATCAAGGCCCGCCAAAATAAATTGTAGTCGACTAAATCTACAGTTGATTTTAGACTAAATTTAGACTAAAATATTATATTTAGTATAGTAATAGTAGGGGATAAGCAAGCTTGAGCCACGAGAGAGGCACTGTCGAGCCTATAAGGACTCACACACACTTGATGGGGTTATTGAGGCCAGACTCCAGTGCGTGCGTGCGTGCGTGTGTGCATGTGTGCGTGCGTGCGTGCATACGCGCGTGCGTCACAGGCAGACTGATGGCTATCCAAATCCAATATAATATAGTCATTTCAGACTTTTCTCCTATCGCGACTGCAAAACCGTTTTAGTCGTTGGAACTTCATTTAGCAAAATTGAAATGCACTTGCCTGGAAAATGGAAATGACTGCTCATGGAATTAGATTGTTATGCGCCTACTCGTGTGTGTGTGTGTGTGTGTGTGTATAATAGTGTTGTGACAGAACTGTCAGAATTTAGTTTAATGCAAAAGATTGTTAAAAGCATTAACACCGACGAATCATCCCACCCCCCCCCCCCCCTCCACACACACACACACACACACACACACACACACACACACAGACACACACACACACACACACAGTGAGTTCTATTAATGTTGTGTAAGTTAAAGGGATTTTAGGCTCATTAACAGATTTGAAAAGGCTCTTGTGTGCCAAATATCAGTCAGAGAGAGAGAGAGAGAGAGAGAGAGGGGGGGGGGAGGTGGGAGAGAGAGAGAGATTGGTCTGACATACGGAACTAAAAAAAACACAACAACAACAAGAGTTGAAATAAGTATTGCTGCTAATACATTTAGAATACATAGCGGGTCACCTTTTGTGATGTCACTGATGATCACATGACCCCAAGTTCTAGACCTCAGAGTTGTTGTGTTCAAACTTAAGGTATATTGATGGAAATGAGTGGTATTCTCCTTTTAACCTGCATTTAGACGTCGACATTTTAAAAATGTCTTCAAAATCCTGACTGTTTTCTGAAAACACTTCTGTTTCTGTATGTAAAAAAACGTATGCCTCTGCCCCCCATCTGAAAATATGTCGTTCCAGGGACCAGCAAAGATTTGAGTTAAAAATGTTCACTCTGTAATAATATATATTCAAAGATCTGAGGCACATTTTCACGATTTTTTTCAAAAATAGCAGACCTACAAGCGCCATGATCTTGTAGATCTGCTATTTGGGGGTATAATGGGTTAAGCCAGTGGCTCGCTCAGAGACACTTGTACAGGTGTGCCCTGGTGGGGAGGGGGTGGGGTCGAACCCGTGACCTCCCAGTTCCCCGAAGGCCTCTCTCTCTGCCCAGTCATCAACGGTCACCCAAGAAGCATTTCCTAGCAGTGATGACGATGACATCATTGGGGCCATGCATGAGGCGAACCGGAGACCTTCTGACTAACCAGATCACGGCCTCTCTCTCTCTCTCTCTCTCTCTCTCTCTCTCTCTCTCTCTCTCTCTCTCTCTGTAAGAAGAGAAGGGAAGAGGGAAAAGGGTTACCGTGTGTGTGTGTCATCATGTTTTCTTACAGTGGGGGGGGGGGGGTTTTGTTGACAAGAGGTAGAATAATGCTGCGTTTCAGTGGTCATGGCTTCATGCTTCTCTGTGGCCGTGTGTGTGTGTGTGTGTGTGTGCATGAGTATGGCGGTGATGCCCCTGTCCGTCGTCACCACAGGCAGATGGAACCGAGACCAACTAGGGCTGAGTGGAAGCCACAGGCAGGCCACAAGCCCCCCTCCCCTCCCCTCCCCCTCCATTTGGTCACACTCACAGACAACACACCTCTAACGATGTTTGCGTGCCGCTGCTGACACACACTCCTCAGGCATGCGTCTCTTCTCTTTAGCTGCATTTTAATTACAGACTCAGGGGTTGGGAGCAGTGGAGTGCAAATTTCAGACACAATGCCGCAATTAGGGGGGCGGGCGGCGCTGCTCAAAGACCTCGTCACAGCAGGGGCCTAATCCGTGGAGAGGAGAGGGACACAAGGGTGGCCGCATTGACCCATTGAAACCGGGAAAGCAATGTCATTTTAGATTTGAGACACATTTGATACTTAAGATATAGCAGAAATGGCAGATATACAAGTGCATAGTGCGTCATGCTAAGACCTTGCAGATCTGCTATTTTTGGAAAATGTATGAACATTTGTGCAAATCTATGAAAACATTTTGAGATGGGGGTCCGTGGACAAATACCATAATTCAGGGAGTCGTTGACATTAAAAGGTTTTGAGCACCACTGATATAAAACCATGCGTTTTTCCAGAAAACTTGTTTTCTTGCATTTAGAAGGTATATTTGTAGACTATTTTTGTACTCTCTCACAGACATTTGTGAGCACTGTAGACTTTACTGTGTGGTGGTAGCAAGAGGCTTATGATAAATGCAACGACGAGAATTGTAACCAATTCACTTTGTATAATTGTCTTTCACCGTTTACGGTTCGTTTCACCAATTTCCTCCGTGTGTTATTGTGAAACCCGCCCCATTCTCTGGCTTGTTGTCTGACACGGCACCAATAAAGAACATTGGATGAAGGCCTTTATTGTCCCGAGTGGCATTTATATCTTTCTAAATACTTCTTGGCAAACACGTGTAATTGAGTCAGTCACTGAGTCAGAGGACAACGTGATTTATGCGGCAATTATGCTATCTATTTATTCTTGTGTTCGTGTGTTTATTATACGCCCGGGCGAGTATGCAGAGATTTCAACCTCGGCTGGGCAATAAAGTTGTAGCTTATCTTATGTTAGTTTAGTTATCAGTTTGATGGATGCATTTCAACAACTTAAACCCATAATATACTTAGCTGACGATGGTCCCTGCTGGCCTGCTCCTTTTTTTCCCCTCTACATGACACATTATATTTGCTGAAAATGTCCAATCTACAAGCTCACAACAACTCAACGTTACAATACCTTGTGAGCTTGTAGATCAGGTATTTTTGTCTATCGTTTGCCTTATTATTACATTCCCAGTTTTTTTTTTTGTCAAATATGTTTTTATTGAACAGATAAATTATTACAAACATTATAATATGAAATACTTTTTTTTTATGAAACAAAATGAAAGAAAAGATAAAGACAAAAAAAGATAAAGAAATCCCTTAACCCTCCCACCCATACTGCTCAGTGACATTGCATACTATATAATGAGATGATAGAAATCTCGTGGAAAACATCTGAAAAGAAAATGGCGTACAGTCAACCATATCAATGGTATCCTGTCTATTAATCGTTTCTACTCAGGTAATGGACAAGGGGGCAGCCAAATCTTATCAAACTGTTTCTCCCTGTTTCTCAGGAAATACCTTATTCTCTCAAGATGAAGTGTACTAGTCATTTCATTTAACCAGTGCTTAAATGCAGGAGCCTCTTCCTTTTTCCAGTGTGTCAGAATTAGTTTTTTCGCTGTAATCAGACCATATGAGTTACATTCCCAGTTTAAAGGGATGCATGTGGTTATATCCCATTATTTAAATGTTTCGCATTGGCTATTCCAAAATATCAGATATACAAGCTCTCAGCGTGTCACTTCGTGCCACGCTGCAAGCTTTTACATCTGCTATTTTTGAAAGTGTGAGAGAACTACTGATTTAGAAGGCCTGTCTTAATTTAAATGGTGGGTTTTCTGGCCCTTGCTTCCTTTTTGTAAAATAACTTATTGTGACTTATAAGTAGTCCTGCCCCACTCAGGCATGAAGGAAGCATGAGTTCAAGCCCGTTGCTCTCCCCATGTCCCTCATATATGGGGACTAGGTTCGTGGAGGGTGTGTAGAGCCCAGGATCACATTAGATGATTGACACGGGGGTGAAAAATGGGTTACAAAATCGTGGGATAAATATATATTTTTTTAAATAAAAATAAGTAGTCCTGCCCGAAGACCAGAAGCCTCAGATCTCCCTGGACCAACAGGCAGGGCTTCTTCACCTGTGGCTCATTCACTGGTATACAGTAGATGTTTGGCTTCCATTGTGGGAGACCCCTGGTTCAAATCCAGGAGGTTGCATAAGCAACAACTTACTGTGTATGTGTATGTGTATGTGTGTGCATGTGCATGAGCGTGTGTGTGTGTGCATGTGCGTGCCGTGCGTGCGTGTGTGTGCAACGCATGGAAGTGATGGAACACATTGGAACAGCCTAGAGGGGCACAGTAAAACTCCCACACAATGGAAATGTGAACAGCATGACTCGCACATAATGACTTATCAGTCAGTTAACTTTTAATGAAGGGAAAACCGTTTTAGCACTGACTGGATGCCCGCATTACATCATCCTTAATCTAGAAACACTACGTTGTGATTGCAAGCCTCCGCCAAACGGTTGCCGTTTACATAACAGATACAGTACCAGGCAGTAGTTCCAGAACCATGGATTGCACTTCCAAATGCAATCCATGGGAAGTGGACCAATGTTGTTTTTGGCAGCAAAGTTTGATGGTTTCAGTCATAATAGTCTCTTGAATAGTTATCATTTAGTTGTGTACGCATTGCATTTGTGTGTTCCGGGAACATTCAAGGAATATTGCTTGGGATATGCAGAACATTACAAACTTGAGCTTGTAGATCTGCTATTTTATATAGTGCGGCACAGAGTGCCGCGCTACGAGCTTGTATAGGTCTGCTATTTTTTGAAAAATCTTGAAAATGTGGTGCCAATGCGGAGGCCAATTTAATATATAATCTTGGGGGTCCTTGAAATGAAAATGTTTGAGAACGACTGACTTATAGAAACATGGGTTTTCCTGAAAACTGTCAGGATTTAGAAGACATTTTGTAGAATCGTCCTCAGGTCTAAATGGTTTTAAGCCAGTGAGTTCGTCCCCCCTGGGAGTGATGATCAGCTCGTCATGATTCACTCTGGCTTTTATCACCTCTTTGTCTGGCAGCTTTCAACTCGGACAACAACAACAGCTCTTAGTCTTTCCTCCTCAGTCACACAGCTTTCTGAGAAGAGAACAAGTCTTCATTTATATCGATCTGTGAACCCTTTCAGTCTACTTGCCCCCTCTAGAGCCCCATTGTGAACCCGGACATGTTGACTACACCAAGGTTTTATGTATGGATGCACCGAAAGGGACATTCTTAGCCGAAACTGAATATAGAAACCGAATACTGAATATGATATATCTTTTTTCCTACCATTGTTGTCATGGCCATACCTTAAAGCTACCTGATTTATGGCAAAATAAATGGTCATGGCGAAAGTTAACTTAAAAAAGAATCGCTATTATGGGTCCATAAAAGATTTATTCAGCTCTTTTGAATGCATTAATTTCATACACTATTCTGTGATATATTTTCTGCCTATTCGGGCCGAAACCGAATAGGCCGAATAGCCATTTTCTGCCGAATATTTTCTGCAGACGAATATTCGGTGCCGGTCGATGGTAACTTGCATTATGTTGAGCATTTATCATAATTCATAATGCTTGGAATGGATTCAGCATCATGAAAACCCCCTAGATTTACATGTCACATGCATACATAAAGCATGATGAAAATGTGACTTTTTTGTGCCTTCTATAGGTTGGTCAAAAGATACATGACAATAATGCATTCATTCATTCATTCATTCATTCATATTAAAGTCAAAGTCGTACGATTTGTAACACACGTTACCGCAGTGCAATTTGTTCTCCACATTAGACCCATCTCTTGGAGCGGTGAGCCGCAGCCAAGGAGCGGGTGAGCTGCAGCCGTGCCGCGCTCTGGAATCATTTGATTAGTTGATTTGACCCCCCAATCCGACCCTTTGATGCTGAGTGCCAAACCAGGGAGGCATTGGGTCCCATTTCTACAGTCTTTGGTATGACCCGGCCGGGGATCGAACCCCGACCTCCCAGTTTCAGGGCGGACACTCTAACACTCTAACCACAAGGCCACTGTCTGGTCAACGCCCTATAGATCTGACCGTGTAGAAGGAGGAGAGAGAGAGCCTGTTTGATGTCCTCAGTGTGAGGTCACTTTGATGATGTCATCATTTCTAGGAAATGCTTTTTGGCGTGCCTCTATAGATGACAGGGCAGCTAGAGTATAGAGAGACCCTTCTGGGAACTAGTGGAGGGTCACAGGTTTGACCCCCGGCTCGCCTGTACATGTCAAAGTGTCCCTGAGCGAGCCACTTAACCACACAGCCCCCTACCGCTCATCTAAACACCATCTGAGTGAGCCATCCTCAAGCCACCATACTCCCCTTTTCCTCTTTTTGAGGGCCGCTTTTTATAAATATTTGTTCATGGCTTTTATGCCTTTATTGATAGAGTGAGAGAAAGAGAGAGAGAGAGAGGGGGGGGGAGGGAGGGAGGGAGGTAGGTAGGTGGATGGATGGATACTTTATTGATCCCGAAGGAAATTAGTTTTGTCCAACAGCTCTCCAGTGTAAAACATACATTCAGAATGAAAAGAGCATGATGAACATATATAAATACATTACATCAGTAAATAGAATGCAGTAGAAAAAGGTAATAGCTTTAATAAGTTAAAAAAGGCATGAGTTAAAAGTACAACACCAAAAAAAGCAAGGCAAGTATGTTAACTGACCAACCCCCTTCTTCATAGTTACAGTATGAAGACAGACAGGAGAGAGAGAGAGAAGGGGAGAGAAATGCAGCAAAGGTCATCATGAACGGGACTCGAACACGCGACGCGTTCTCTTTGCACTCTATGTGAATATATTTACAGTACCATTTACCTTGTTATCAATCTGGGAATACATTTGATTAAAAAAAAATGAGGGGGGGGGGGGTGTATTTTTTTAAACAGGAATTCGGGTTTGGCTTCTGTGTTTGTTTATTCCTACTAACAACACTCTGGGCTCCATTTTCGTCACCGCTAAACCCCTTATCCCTAAACTTATTTGCCTTTTTTTTTTTTTTTTTTTTACTATTTTGAAAAACATTTTTGAATAGTTCAACTAGCCAGTCAAGGTCAAGGTCAAGACTGGCCATTTTAACTATTCAAAAATGTTTTCCTAATACCAAAAAATAAGGCAAAGAAGTTTAGGGATAAGGGGTTTACATGGCTTAAATTCATCAGTCCTGGGGACTGATTTCAGTCCTGAGGATTTCATAGGGGTCATTTAATGAGATCAGTGCAGATTTGCAAAAGATCATTTTCAGTCAATTTTTGGGGCTTTAAGCGGTGATGAAAATGGACCCCTATATGTCCGCAACGGAGCATAAACTGGGGCATAACGGATGAAAGGCAGGAGGTGTCCTGGGAGCGTATAATACAAGGAGAGGTGTGACGTTTTACAACGGGATAACTCATGTCAGGAGCAAACGTGCATGTCAGGCCAGAGACATTGATCACCAGGGCCATGTCATAGCACTGAGCTTAACCCCTTTTAGGCGGCAACCCCCTTTGGTGTCTAAAGCATTATGTTATGCTTTAGCTATTGGAAAAATAGCAGATCTATATACAAGCTACGAGATTGTATGTCTGCTATTTTTTGAAAAATCGTGAAAATGTGGCGCAAATCTTTGAATATATATATATATATATATATATATATATATATATATATATATATATATATATATATATTCTTTCAGGGCGAACGTTTTTTTACTCAAATCTTTGATTCCGGGGGGGGTCCCTGGAACAACATATTTTCAGATGGGGGGTGGAATAGTTATGCATAGTTTAGATTTAGAAGGCATTCGTAGAATCGTCCTCAGGTCAAAATGGGTTAACCCATTCTGAACGGGAACCCATTTTGGTGTTAGCATCATGTTATGCTTTAGCTATTGAAAAATAGCAGATCTACAAGCTCGTAGCGCGCCACCGAGTGGCGCGCTACGAGCTTGTAGGTCTGCTGTTTTTGAAAAATCGAAGAGCGACTGACATCGAAGACATTTTTAGAATCTGATCTCAGGTCAGAATGGAAAACTGTCAGGATGTAGAAAACATTTTTAGAATCTGATCTCAGGTCAGAATGGAAAACTGTCAGGATGTAGAAGACATTTTTAGAATCTGATCTCAGGTCAGAATGGAAAACTGTCAGGATGTAGAAGACATTTTTAGAATCTGATCTCGGTTCAGAATGGGTTAATGAGCAAATCTGGACAGATAGGGGGGCGGCGGGAGCTGTCTCTTTCCCCGGGGCGACTGTCAATCAAAACCGAGACATGCCACGCCGGCATCAAACGAGGCACACATATCTCCACAACAAGACAAGGAACACCGGAGCCAGATATCACACACACGCTACACAGTGCTATTACTATCAAGGTGAATGAGAGGGTGCAGCCTTATGTGTGACACGTTGATGGATTAGAAATCTCCATGTCATAATAAAGTCACCCGATTATGGACACGATTACCGGTTGAAATATACGTCTGCGCATCATCATCAGCAGCGCTGTGTGCTTCTCAAGTTCTTTGTTGTCAACCAACTGTTTTGGCAGGATTTAGAGTTACAATGGCTCACGGAGGGAGGAAGGGAGGAGGAGGAGGAGGAGGTATTGTGCATTACGAGAGTATTTTCCGTAGACTTGCTGTTGATAAAACAGGCTTTTGTTGCTTAAAACAGGCTTTTGTTACTACAAAATGCCTCCTATTGTTTCATGCGGTTTGCCAGATGGTGGGAAAGTTTATCTTTTGATATCCAGTTGGGCCACTTTAAGAAACGAGAGGCTTTTATAAAGATCAAAACACAATATTAATGTTGAGAGAGAAGGGAAAATAAAGATAAACCCAAGGACTACAGTAATGCACTCTAATTCAGACTAAATGGTCACAGGGCTTAGATCAAAATGGAGTATGTGTAAGAGCAAACTAGGGGTCTTCAACAGGTGGTCCGGAGCCCCTATGGGGTCCTCAGAGTTACCACAGGAGGGCCTCCAGATGTTTGTGTGATGGGATATCCTTTTTTACATCAACCACTTCAACCCTAGCGTTCCTATTCTAAGGAGATCTTTAGCTATTTTGCTCATTTCCGCCAAAGAGGTTTGGTGTAGAGGGACAAAAAGAGAAGACTTAAGTACAGCGTTAAAGGTCCCATTTTAACCCATTTAGGCCTGACGTCAAAATTTAAAAAAATCGTTCGCTCTGAAAGAATATATGTTCAAAGATTTGTGCCGCATTTTTATGATTTTTCAAAAATAGCAGACCTACAAGCTCCTATGAGCTTGTAGATCTGCTTTTTTTCAATAGCTAAAGTATAACATAATGCTTATGGGTTTTAAGTGAGGGGTTAAGACCCTTCCCTTCCCGACTCGCACACTTTTTCTTTTCACACAACGGGACACAAAACGAACCAGCAACGATGTCGTCCATACCATTATAGATCCATGCATTATTAGGCTATCTTAATCAATAAGTCCTTTCTCGTTTGAGGAGCTCCTCAAACGAGAAAGCCTTTGCACCGATGCTACGTTTGTGCTGACTCTTGCATGCCGGCCGGCCCTGATGATAGTGATGTAAACCAGTCTACCAAGCTACCTATATATATATAGGTTTAATCTGCAACACAATTGTATAGGCCTACACTTCGTCTGTCTTTCAGCTAAGGGGTTCTTGGCCTGAAAAAGGTTGAGGACCATAATATAGAGTTAAACCACTTCTATTTGCTGTGCTTTGTTCTACATGAAATGGCAAAAAAAAAAATCACACCCTTGTGAAGTGAGGGTGCGGGCACTCAATCATCATACATCATCTCATTCTGGCCAATCGCAATTTGTGTTCTCACTTCTGTCTTCAATGTTTGTCTTTATGTACACACTTCTGTCTTCAATGTTTGTCTTTATGTACACACTTCTGTCTTCAATGTTTGTCTTTATGTACACACTTCTGTCTTCAATGTTTGTCTTTATGTACACACTTTTGTCTTCAATGTTTGTCTTTATGTACACACTTCTGTCTTCAATGTTTGTCTTTATGTACACACTTTTGTCTTCAATGTTTGTCTTTATGTACACACTTTTGTCTTCAATGTTTGTCTTTATGTACACACTTCTGTCTTCAATGTTTGTCTTTATGTACACACTTCTGTCTTCAATGTTTGTCTTTATGTACACACTTCTGTCTTCAATGTTTGTCTTTATGTACACACTTTTGTCTTCAATGTTTGTCTTTATGTACACACTTCTGTCTTCAATGTTTGTCTTTATGTACACACTTTTGTCTTCAATGTTTGTCTTTATGTACACACTTCTGTCTTCAATGTTTGTCTTTATGTACACACTTCTGTCTTCAATGTTTGTCTTTATGTACACACTTCTGTCTTCAATGTTTGTCTTTATGTACACACTTCTGTCTTCAATGTTTGCGTCTACACAAACACTCAAACCTGACCATTGGCATTCAATGTCAATGGCATTCAATGTTTGTGTTTACACAAACCCTCAAAGCTGGACATATATATATATATATATATATACAGTAGGAGGGGCTAGTGCCCCTCAAAAAAACAAACTACCTATACAAGCGCACAATGCATTCTTGCTCTGAGCTTGTAGATCTGCTGAATGTTTGCTTAGTTCTTTCTTTGCTATGGTGTATACTGTATACTGTACGTATGTGGGCCTTATTATGCCATGCCCAGAATAGGGTTCACATGTGGCTCCATGCGAGTAATAAGATACTGTCCACACGCTCCCCCAGTCAGTTGTTGTGGTGATAGGAGGAGGGAAGATGAATTGTGCAGCGGGTTGTTACAACAGCGCTGTGTTTTCAGTTCACCTTCATACATGACAGATGACATGCAGAAAGACACAGTGACTGCTGATTGTATCGTCCCCTCCTCTCCTCCCCCCCCCCGTCTTCATATTACAGAAGTATGATACGACTGCCTGTCTCAAAGGGACATCATCAGTAGCGGTTGTGACAGCCAATTTACTCCTGCAGAAAACAAACCATTCCTGGCAGGCAGGGGGGGTGGGGGCTTATTGTCCTGTTGAGTTGAATCATACAGCATTCTTATCTACTTTATGCTCTGTTTTGGTTTGTGTTTTCTCACTGTATGTAAAGCACTTTGTGAGATCTCTCTGTGAAGGGTGCTATGTAAAAAATAATGACGGTACTTACAGTACTTACTGAAACACATACAAATCCTATGGAAAGGAACCTGTACTGCACTGCGCAGCATTATATGTATTATGTATTATATGTTTTCTCCATTATTTAGCCCATTCTGACCGGGCACCCATTTTGGTGTTAGCATCATGTTCAGGGCTCGACGCTTAGCATTTTTCCAAGTAGCACGTGTGCGCCTAAGTTGAAAAATCTAGTAGCACACAAATTATTTTAGGAGCACGATGAAAAATGATGTATTTTTAAGGGCCCTCCAATATACAGCCTTTGTCCCCACACATCTCAAAATGAGCCATTGACAATCAACAGAGAAATTAAGTCAAAATTCTGCTAAATATGACGCCATTGACATTGAAGGGAAAATGTATGTCATAAGTAAACGAGCAAATCAGCTAACCAATCACAGGCAACAGGCATTCTGATTGGTCAGTATGAGATGATTTCTGATGATGTATGATGACAAGAGCGCCCCTCACTTCACATGGGTGTGATTCTTTTAATGAAGTGATATGAGGTAGGGGTGGAAAATAATGTCAAAATATTATATCACTATCTTTTCAGCAATTATCACAAAATAGTGATATTCATCATGATATCATTGTTATGTTTGTTTTCATATAATCTATATAATCAATTTGTTTTATGCTAATACTTTGTAGATAGATCGATAGTAGCTCTGTTCCATACCTCTAATACGTGCAACACATTAGAGCTATGGACCAGAGCTAGATAGATAATAAGTTGCTCATGGATGGATAGACAGGCTATCCGTTTTTATCCTGCTGTTCTATCATGTTAGTGTGACATTCAGACAGTGCAGAGGCTGCTCGATGGTGAATTAGTATTGTAACATTCTCCTTGGCTTTGACTGACTGATATTAATACGGTAATCCAGCCAGTTCGGTCATTTGCATTATCATTTATGCTGGGCACACACTTTTGTAAGCAAACGCTAAGCAAGGGTTGTTTTTGATAAACATCAATCCGTCCACTCCATGTGTGTGTGTGCGCACACGCGTGCGTGCACGGCTGCACGCTGTTTCACCCGCGTTTGGTTAAAAGTAAGTTACGTTTGAACTTTGAACATTACAAACAAACTTTGCAAATAACGTGTCGGGGTCCAAGCAATTCCTTCTGAATCTGTGCGATCATGCTAATGCTATCCCGCTGAGTTCGCTCTGACTTCTTTAGCAAGCAGTGTGACAGGGAAGAGCACGGAGCAGCAACACAGGGAGGGGAGGGGCGGTGGGAGCAAAGGGAACAGATCTTCAAATGAACACCGCATTGAGCCTCGACAGAGTCGATACGTTGTTAGCTTGTAGCTCTTCTCTTTTTGGCGAACGACACCGCCGTTCAGAAATATAAATGTAGGTATAGAACCGCGACTATAGAATGTGCACTTGCTGTAGACAGAGACTTGTCTTTATCACGATTGAATGGTCAAATAGTCGCACCTGTGCTACAAATTTAATTTTACAACTCGCACGGTGATATTTTTAGTCGCAAATGCGAGTACCTAGTCGCACAGTCGAGCCCTGATCATGTTATGCTTTAGCTATTGAAAAATAGCAGATCTACAAGCTCATATCGCGCCACCGAGTGGCGCGCTACGAGCTTGTAGGTCTGCTATTTTTGAAAGATTCGAAGAACGACTGACATTTTTAGAATCTGATCTCAGGTCAGAATGGGTTCATCAGACCAGTGTGTGTCCCGTGGAAACCTCGTATGAATCTGATCTCAGGTCAGAATGGGTTAAAGCCTGTATACTTGATCAAACTACGGCGTCACACAAAAGCTTCACAACAAGTAGCTACCTTTACAGCACCTACTCAAAATGCTACAGTTTGCAGTTTCACAATGTGGAGCAGAGTCCTTTAACCCATTCTGACCTGAGATCAGATTCATACGAGGTTTCCACGGGACACACACTGGGTCTGATTAACCCATTCTGACCTGAGATCAGATTCTAAAAATGTCAGTCGTTCTTCGAACTTTTCAAAAATAGCAGACCTACAAGCTCGTATCGCGCCACTCGGTGGCGCGATACGAGCTTGTAGGTCTGCTATTTTTCAATAGGTAAAGCATAACATGATGCTAAACACCAAAATGGGTGCCCGGTCAGAATGGGTTAAGGTAACAACTTTGGACAGACGACGTGTAGCTCGATGAATGGGGACAGACGGATAAGAGCAAGGACAATGGGATGGAATGTTCCTATAGTGTAGAGGATAATACTTTTCGGAACCTCGCTTGTATGTCCAA
The DNA here is from genome assembly GCF_963924005.1 of Protomyctophum bolini. Taxonomy (NCBI): domain Eukaryota; kingdom Metazoa; phylum Chordata; class Actinopteri; order Myctophiformes; family Myctophidae; genus Protomyctophum; species Protomyctophum bolini. The sequence continues at coordinate 30,069,979 of NC_137883.1, forward strand.
TACTGGGGGACGAAATGGATCTAATGTGGTTATTATTTTGTTACAAGGTCTTGTTAATGTGTTCCGTTGGTTCTATTATTTATTAAAAAAACCCCACAGACACACTTTTCACTTTCACATAAAAGGCTTCCAGCAGACAGCGACGGTGTACTGCGTATGAGGGATTAGCGGAGAACACTTTGACTCGGGACGATGCGATGACTCCAGTTAGACATACGGTGTATAATGTCCCTGATTTAGAGATGAAAACCTGTGTAATTTGCTGAGCCTGCTGGCATTGGGGATGACATACTGCCTTAAAACTTCACGCTGGGGAGTTTGGTGCCTGGCCGTTTCAGCTCCTGTAAATCAGCCCAAGGAGCGTAGAAAAAAATTGCAGCCCACAAAAATTGCAGCCCACAATCAGATACCACCCAGTCCTTGGCTAACCTCTGTGTGTGTGTGTGTGTGTGTGTGTGTGTGTGTGTGTGTGTGTGTGTGTGTGTGTGTGTGTGTGTGTGTGTGTGCATGTGCTGAGTGCTCGCGTGTGTGCGTGAGATATACTCCTGTGCTCACAGTCGGTGTGCGTAAAACGTGTGTTATCTTTTGATGGAGGCCTTTTTTTTTCCCCCTGAGAAACTGAAATGTATGTGAACTTCAAGAGACTGTACTTGCCAATACACAGGCAGCACATACTGTAACTACTGTAGAAGAGAACAAGACTAAATATTTAGGTGGGCAAATAATATGCCCTTCGTCTAAATCACTATTTGACATTCTCACTGTGGCCTGCATGCAGTAGCAAACTAGCAAACACTCCACAATGTCTTTGATCTATAAACACCAGGTCAATTCTTTAAAAAAATACATTTGTGGCAGTTAGCAGGTGCTCTTATGCAGAGTGACTTACAAGTGTGTGTGTGTGTGTGTGTGTGTGTGTGTGTGTGTGTGTGTGTGTGTGTGTGAGATCAGAATAAGCAGTGTAAACATGAACTCTAGTAAATAAACTATGTAAAATACATAGTCACATAATTAGGGGAATACACTATGGGAAACCAGGTAAACAATGGACCAGTACCATCCGTCTAAACGACATGCTATCTAACGTAGTAACATTATGTGTTATGATTATCTGTACTGGGTTTGATCCTTGATGAGTCTGTGTGAAAATATGGCTCTCGGAAGAAGTTGTATAGCCTATCCACACTTTTCCTGGGCTGTGTGTGCTACAGTTCCTGTTGATTTAATTGGATATCATTGGTCATCTGACCAGTTTCATTGAATTTCATTGGATCAAGGGAACATAGCCAAGAAGAATTCCAGGAATTTATTGATGTTTTAAATAGCCATCATAGATCCATAACGATAAAATATGTGACACACACAGAAAGGATTGACTTTCTTGATGTAACAATCTTCAAGGGCCCAAACTTTAACACAAATGGGAAACTAGACTTAAAAGTATTCTTTAAAGAAACAGACACTCACGCCCTATTACACAAAACGTCATTCCACCCGACACACTCCTACACAGGAATAGTCAAATCACAACTACTAAGATTCCATAGGATTTGCACGCAAAGAAGTGATTTCAAAATAGCTTGTAAAACTCTATTTAATGCCCTCAGACTAAGAGGATACACTAGGACCTTCCTCCGGAAAGCCCAAAAAACCTTCTTAGAAATAAAAGTGCGAGATACAGGCCCCAAATTGGCCCTGATAACCAGTTATTCAACACAGAGCACACTAGCCAACAACAGAACTAAAAGGAATTTTGAGAACCGAACAGACGATCTTCTAAAAGATTATAAAATTATATCGGCCTACAGAAAAAATAAAAACCTTAAAGATTATCTAGTACACAGCAAGCTAAAAGAAATCAACACACCAGCACGCCAGGGACCAGAATACTTCAAACCCAAACAATTAGTAAAAAATAGAACCACAAAACGCGTCTTGGAGATTAAACAACAAATAACAGCCAGAACCAGCAACTGCATTTATTTAATCACATGTGAAAAATGTGGTTTACAATATGTCGGAGAGACAGGTAAAACAATAGGTACTAGGCTGGGACGACACAGATACAATATTAACAATGCCAAAAAGACAACCACAAGATTGGTGCAACATTTCATGGCGCACGGCATTGGAGCTCTAAAATGCGCTGGACTTCAACACAATCCTAACTGGACAGTAGGACAAAGAAGTTTTAATGAAAAACTGTGGATTAAGAACCTCAACACGGATTTTCCTCGAGGCTTAAACATGCCTAAAATTAGATCTTGAACACTAAAAAACTTAAACTCAGGATTAAACTGGAGAAATCTAAAAGTGATTGGATCAGACTTCCTTCGGATACATGGCGAATGCATTTATTCCTTGCATTGTGCCTACACATGTTGCGACCTGCGGTCGCAACATGTGTAGGCACAGTGCACTGAAGTCTTTTAATTCCCCCCCCGGAGTGCAGACGGAGTTATTTTTTGTTTTGGATTTGGCGCTGGGGGGAAAAAGGAGAGTGTGGGCTCAGTAAATGTACTGAAACCCAAACAAAACCCAACACTGTAACATCTGCAAAACTGATTTCAGAATTGCGTAGAAAATACAGTAATTTTATTATTAATTATTATATCTTTCATTCTTTCCTCGTTGTAGTTCTTGTGCTATACAGTATGCCATGAGCAAGCCTGCACTCTTTTTCCACTGGCATATAAAATGTCCCAACGCTGTTCCTGGAGAGAGACGTCATCTTATTTACAGTACAGTAAATGTACATGTCAATGCTACAGCTTTTATCACTTGTCTATAGAAAATACAACACTTCTGACATGACAGATTTACCAATCCGAGCGAGGGCTTTAGGAGATTTATCCAGAGCCCCGGCCCTATACCATAAACTAAGTCATTGCTGTCAGAAACTCTGTTCTAACTCCAATCCCCTCGTATTGGAGGGCCTAGTACTGTATCTATACCCAGCGTGAGAATCTCTCTCATGGTCTTCCTCACCCTTCAATAGATGCTAAGATTACAGTTTAGGCATTTAGCAAATGGTCTTACCCATGCAGAGTGACTTACAGTACACATTCAAATGGTCTTACCCATGCAGAGTGACTTACAGTACACATTCAAAATCGGTGTAAGTATGATCTTCAGTCAATGAACAAGGTCAATTGTGGTGTACACTTCAGGTGCACAATAATATACTCGAATGCTAATACCGTATTGTCCAGAATTTAAGACGACACTCATTATCCCATTCTGGTCCTGAGATCAGATTCATACGAGGTTTCCACTGGACACACACTGGTCTGATTATAACCCATTCTGACCTGAGGTCAGATTCTAAAAAAATGTCAGTCGTTCTTCGATTTTTCAAAAATAGCAGACCTACAAGCTCGTAGCGCGCCACTCGGTGGCGCGCTATGAGCTTGTAGATCTGCTATTTTTCAATAGCTAAAGCACGACATGATGCTAACACCAAACACTAACTCCATTTTTCAAGACTCATTTGTGGAAAAAGAAAATTGCATGTCAAATAAAATAGTCTAGTCCCTGATTATAATACGACCCCACTTTTTACGATATTTCCATTGGAAAAAAACAGTCTTATATTCAGGCCAATAGGGTAATATTGTAACTTTGTAAGATAATTAATTTATACAGTACGGGACGGGTGTAAGATAATTAATTTATACAGTACGGGTGTTTCAATCATTGAGCTTTCACAGAAAAATCTAATGAGACTGAGAGTCTTGCTCAGTGTTTCTAGCTCCGTGTATCTCAAACCGATTTTTGGCTATTTTGTGCCAGGGATCCTCCAGAAGCAAGTTAAATACGTTCACTTTAACCATTATTTTATACTCTGGTTATTCAGAAATTGTGAACATTTTGTGCAAATCAAGGACCCCACTTTGAGAACCAGTTGTCCAGCTGGAGAAGTTGGCACCACAATGTCATTGTCATTCTTAGACTGTGAATGTGCTAAATAAGAGGTCGTGGGGTTATTATTCTGCTCTGATTCAATCCGTTATTGACCTAAGATCAAACCTAGGGCACTCTGCGCTCTCTCTCGGTCAACCACTTAAAGGACACGGTTCATGTTTTAGGTTGTTATTAGAGAAAGTAAAAGATGAGTGTTTTTTTTCATTTGCTTCTTTCTTTTGTTTTAGGGATTTTAGCTGTTTTTGACAGGGGGGCGGGGGCATTCGAGCATGGGGCTAAATATTTATTTCTTTACAAAATGTTATAGCGATTTCTTTTTTATTATTTACTATCCTACTAGACCCAAGAAATTACATCTGGCCATAAAAGAATCACGGGATCTACTGAATGTGTCAAACTGACATTGAGCCTATGACACACAGTGTGGCTTCCCCCCAGTATAGGCTACCTTCATATTCAGTAGATCCTGTGATCTTCTGTGGCCAGATGTAATTTTTTGGGGTCTAGTAGGACTATAGTAAATGATAAAAAAAATTATCGCTATAAAATTATGTCAAATAATACATATTTAGCCCCATGCTCGAATGGGGCTGTCAAAAACAGCTAAAATCCCTAAAACGAAAGAAAGCAGCAAATGAAGAAAATGTAACACTCATCTTTTACTTTCTCTAATAACCTAAAACATGAACCTTGGTTGAAAAAACTAAAGTTGTCCTTTAAACCCTTTAAATCCCAAAGTAGGGTCCGAACGTTTTTTAACTCAAATCTTTGCTTCTGGGGGTCCCCTAGATTAGAACAATATCTTTTCAGAAGGCAGTCTGCGGCCAAATACAGAAAATTCTGGGGGTCCTTGACATGAAAAATGTTGAGCACCACATGATATATAGAAATGGGGGGTTTTTTTTCAGAAAACTTTTAGGATTTAGAAGACATATTGTTTTAGAATCGGCCCTCTCAGTCCATAAGGGTTAAGGTACTGTATTAGAGATGAGAGATTTATCTCTTTCAATTCAACGTGTGCATTAACCCATTCTGAACGGGAACCCATTTTGGTGTTAGCATCATGTTATGCTTTAGCTATTGAAAAATAGCAGATCTACAAGCTCATAGCGTGCCACCGAGTGGCGCGCTACGAGCTTTTAGGTCTGCTATTTTAGAAAAATCGAAGAACGACTGACATTTTTTAAATCTGATCTCAGGTCAGAATGGTGGTTAATCAGACCAGTGTGTGTCCAGTGGAAACCTCGTTATGAATCTGATCTCAGGTCAGAATGGGTTAAAGTCTCTGACAACTTTTATTCTGCCACTCAGAGGTCTTATGGGAGGTCTATGGAATGATCCTCTCATCGTGTTGTGAAGGTTGTTCCACGCAACGGCGCAGCGGGGCCTTAGCAGGGGCGGCTCGTTTTATTTATCATGGGTGTCAACCGCGGAACACTAATAAAAAGCCCGGGCAATTCCAGCAACGGAATGGATTTCAAAATGAGAAGCTATGAAACAGCTTAAATTAAGCTCCGCTGTAATAACAACATAAATTCTCACCAGGCCTCCATTTTTACAACTTTGGGAGTTGGTTAAAAAAGAAAAAAAAAGAAAAACCCTGTCTCTGTACTTTTGAGTTTTTATAAGATATCGTCACTATAGTTGGGCAGAAACCTTGTATCTCCGTTTTTCAACTTTTATATTGTTGCCTTTCGGGCAGAAACCTCTCTTCTCTCCATATTTGGTGTTTTGTTTGTAAATTATAACGCCCCACTTGGATCAATCGGCACCATCATACAAAAGTATCAAAAGAAAAAGATCTACAAGCTTAAAATGTGGCATGAAGCTAATAGTTTTGAGCTTGTAGATCTGGTAATTTTGCTATTTTTGTATTTGAATCCTCAAAAGTTTTGGACCTATTTGTGGTTTTTTTGTGCTCCTGTCGCAAATTACAAATCCCCACCCCCAGAGAACCCCCAGAACAGTTGACAGTGGACAGATGGATGAATGTTCTGAGCCAGTGTGTCCAGAGGGAGAACCTCTGGCTGGATGTGACCTTCACACATGACCTTCATCTCCCATTGTCTGCAGCAGACTCAGTCACAACCAGGGGGGCAGTCCGACAGATATTTTGTGAAGCCACTAAGGAAATGAAAGTTCATATAATGGCCTGTTGTGGAGCTGTCATTGGGCTCAAAAAACCCCATAGCCCCATAGAAGTCCATGTATTTGGGCCCAACTTCACCTAGACTGTATTACCTTAATAAACATGGTCATGAATACTTTTTGCTTCCAGTCACTAGTTTAAAGTCTCATTTCTAATGTCATAATATTCTTTTTGGAAAATTATGGTCCCATTTATTAAAAAAATGACCATACCTATTTTTGTATTTGAATCCTCAAAAGTTTTGGACCTATTTGTGTTTTTTTGTGCTCCTGTCGCAAATTAATGCTCTTCAGTCTTACAAGTAGCAAGAATGGCCAATATACAACTAAGCTCACAACGCATCTCCACGTGACAGTTTTTGAGCCTGTAGATCTTATTGAATGATTTTGAATGTAAAATGAGTCACATCTGGGCGGCTGTGGCTCAGGAGGTAGAGCAGTATAGCCTGGCTAATAATAAGCCAGACTGAATCAGCCGTTGGCAAAAAACAAAAAAAAAGTGATTTGAGTCTGGTTTATTAGCCAGGCTAGTAGAGCAGGTCGTCCAATGACCCATGGGTCGGCGGTTCGAATTCCGGCTCCCCCCCCGTCTACTGGACATGTGGAAGTGTCCTTGGGCAAGACACTGAACCCTGCCCCACTTTGTGAAACTATCTCCTCATGCACCACTCGCCCTACAAACTTCCACTTGGTTACTTTGAGCATAGATAAGATATACATAATAGAGACGGCACAGCGGCACTAGATGGAAGGGGAATCCATTATTAATAATATATCAAACCGAGTGGAAGTGTGTGTAGGGCGAGCTAAAGTTTAAAAAACGGCCCTAGACTGCCTCCAATGAGTCGGGTCGGTGTGACCCTAGTTGCCACCATTGGTGTGGGAAGTGAGGACGCTGGCGTCGACTGTTGGCCGCTTCAGCTCCCAATGTATGTATGAATGAATGAACCATTGTAAAGGGCTTTGAGCACTTTGGAAAAGCACTAAAAATGCCATCTATTATTATCTGCGGTTGGTGTATGTGTCTGCCTTCCAAATTCCCACCAAAAAAGTATGTCTGCGGGTTTAAAAAAAAGTTGAACCAATGAAAAGTAATGTATTACTAAGAGCGACTAAAATAACTAGATCCATTGGAACACAGGTTTTTATTTTTTTATCATTTCTTTTACAGCAGTGGTTCCCAAAGTGCGGTCCGGGGACCCCCAGGGGTCCTTGAGGGAGTTCCAGGGGGTCCCCAGCTAAATGATAATTTGTAACCAATTGGACCCTTATGGGTCTGTAACTCAGAGAGTATACAAATGGACCCTAGCGGGTCCATTTGGTGCCATTTGTATACTCTCAGAGTTAAATTAACAGTGGTTTTACAATATATATTGGGGTACCAGAGATAGAAATGCCTTTAAATCGGGGACCATAATGTCGGGGATCATAATGTGTGTGAAACTGGGGGTCCTTGAAATGTATGTTTCGGAATCACTGCTAGAGCCGTAAATATCCTCCCTTATCGGGGTCACTGGTATACGTTTTCAAATGGGGGGTCCGTGGCCTAATAAATGTTCAGACGAAGTTTGGGAACCACTGCTTTACAGTAGCAGTTTGGGACATACATGGTTTCCACCCGACAGCTGCGATAAGGATATTGGCATTATATATACATTATATAGCAGAACTTTGAAGCCAGGTGTCATCATGTCTATTGTGGGATACTGTGTTTACTCTACAGTATATAGGCCTGAAGCTGGTCCCAAAGAACAACTTTATATGAAATGAAAATGTGTTTTAATTGAAACCACACCTCTTTTTTTAACTCGTGATGAGGTAATGCTGTAGTATTTCTCTTCACAGTCTTGCCCTCCAAAGCTGATCTAATGACATCATTTTATCAAGATCCCAGTATATGGTTGAAGTTGGGTGGAAACCTTGTAGGCCTATAATTGTCCAAAACGGTTGCTTTTCAATAAATAAATAAAAATCAACAAATGCACCTTTGATGTATTGATATAATGTTTTATTAACATTTTTTATGAAAGTACAGCAGTACAATACGTTTAAAACATGAACATTGTGGTCAATTAAGTAAAATGGAAACTAAATAAAAACTATATCGACAATTTAGTCCACAAATAAAAACTACACTAAAATGTTAGGAAGGGACTAGTGGACAAGAGATCCATTTTACAATTTGCATGCTGAAATTGGTCGATCTACAAGCTCACAACGCGTCCCATGCTATTGGATGTTGGTGACTCACCGCAACACATGAGTCATTTTCACATGTTATATGTTGTTCTCAGAAGCTTCATTAAATATGAATGGATGACAGTGTGTTGTTTTCCTTCTTTGTATAGTGGTGTGTATATAGGCTACACTACTGTTGTGGTTTCCCAAGGACTTGCAGAGAAGACATCGGTATCACACAATTACTCTGACAACTGTCACATTTCTTTAAAGCATTTATTTTATGAAGCTGGAGTGCCCGTTTTGGGCATATATATATATATATATATATATATATATATATATATATATATATATATATATATGTATATGTATATGTATATATATTCATTCTTGAGATGAGGGACAAAAGTGGAAAAAACATGTCCCACACATAAGAGCCTTATTTTATGTAAAAAATAAATTAATTCATAAAAATAAAAGCACTTGCAAAGTTAAGTGTAATACAGTTGTGTATTATTATGCCCTTAATTTCATTATAATTGTTTTCATATTCCATCTGAATTAGTTAAAAGCAGGCCCTGTACCCAAAAAGGCCTGTATTTAGCCTGTCCCCAGCAAGTGGCCACAATTTCAAACTGCCAAAAAAGTGTCTAATACTGTCACAATCACATAAATATACATACTAAATTAAAGTAGATTGTCAACAACATAGCAAATAATATACAGAGTTAATTTTAATTTATATTTTCTATTAAATATCTCCTATCAAATGTTCGTCCCACGTCTCCGTCAACTCCGTCAGGTTTTTTTAAAAGTCTTAAATTAATCAGAAAATATTGTCCACAGATTTAGCCTGAAGACTCCTTTTCCAAGTCCCATTTATATTTGTTGCAACAGTGGAGTACCTGGTCTGACAAGCATTCAATTGTTTGATATTTTAAACAAACAATGTTGATAACAATGTGGTCACAGCTTTTACATGTCAACTCCGTCAGGACATTTTTATGATCTTTGTTAAGAATTCCAAAATAATGTTTATTATTTTAGTTTAGGGGTTAGGTTTAGCTAACAAAATTAAGCAAAAACAAAATGGCTACATTGTACTAAAGAGGGTTAAGATGAAAACAAATGCCATTTTGTCAACTCCGTCAGACGTCAACTCCGTCAGATTTTGTGTCTGACGGAGTTGACGTGTATCTGACGGAGTTGACAAAAGTGTTCCTAAAACAATAAAATTATTGTTTTTGAATAATGGGCAGTATTCTAATTTGGCACACAGTTAGAGCATGCCTTAAGGAACATTTTTGGCTATGGGGCCATCACAGATTTGTCTCGTGGTGACCATGGCAGCCATATTACAAAAGAGCCGCCACCTAATGTTATTTTACAATAACTCAAGTTCTACACCACCTAGGATCTTGATTCTGGTGACTAAGACCTCATTTTCAAGGATGAGGGATACAGTGGTACAATTTAGACTTTCCCTGTGACCATGGCAGCCATTTTTTTAAATGGTCGCCACCTGCTGTTATTTTACAATAACTCAAGTTCTACACCACCTAGGATCTTGATTCTGGTGACTAATCATACATTTTCAAGGATGTGGGGTACATTGGTAATATTTAGATTTGTCCTGTGACCATAGCAGCCATTTTTATTTCAAAATGGCCGCCACCTGCTGTTATTTTACAATAACTCAAGTTTTAGACCACCTAGGATCTTGATTTTGGCGACTAATCATACATTTTAAAAGATGAGAAATACAGTGGTACTATTTAGATTTGTCCTGTGACCATGGCAGCCATTGTTTTTCAAAATGACCACCAACCTGCTGTTATTTTACCAATAACTCAAGTTTTAGACCACCAAGGATCTTGATTCTGGCGACTAATCATTACATTTTCAAGGATGAACTTTCTCTGGGAGAGGTAAGGGCTTATTTCAGGTGCAGGTTGAGTTTCTACTGACAGGACATTAAAAGGAGGTGGGCTTTCTGGCCTTTGACTTGCCCATTTCAGGTACAGATGCACAGTTTGACTTCACTGGCCACTGCAGGGAACTGTGGGGGAGAAACTTTGGTCTCTTGACACCCCGATTAGGTTCAGGGTTTTTTTTGGTGGAGACTTGCCTTTCATGACATCTTTGCTGCAGCAGTTGATCTCCTTACTGCCAGTGGTGGCACACTCTGGGTCTCTGGGGCATTGTATCTTGGTGGCCTCCTGCCAGTGTTTCTCCATCCTTCTCCTGAGCTCTGTGTTCTGGGGCTCTGTTATAGTCAACTTACATTGTCTTGGCTGGAGATTGCTTTCCTGCAGGGTCCAGCCCAGTCTTGTGCAGATGGCTGCTGGCCCACCTGGAGGCCCCAACCTCACTTGTTCGGTTGGTGTGATTAGGTGGGGTGGTCTTCCCCAATCAGGATGAGGGGTTTGACCCTTTCAAACGGCAGTCTGGCCAAGTGTCTGTATTTAGTTGTGAGTTTAGATACAGGATACGATTGCTCACCCAGCCCCAGGTGACATGAGGTGAAGGCTCCTTTGATTTGGTAACATTGCTTTGGTTGACATGCTGGGGACACAGAAAGACACTGATGCCTTCAGTGTCTGCACATCCTGCCTGATGGTCCTGAAGCCAAATCTTCTGTCTTCAGTCTTTCGCTCACTGTTCACTGCTCACTGTTCACCTCACCGAATTTAGCCCAAGGAGTTTGACCCCTAGTTTGGCCATAGACCCCCTAGTTTGGCCATAGCCACTTGCCCAAATGTGCCGACATGTGCTGACCTCATCACATCTGTGATGATGGCTATGGCCGTTTTTAGCCAACGTAGTGTTTTTTGTGCAAAACGAATGCTTGGAATGGATCCAGAATCATGAAAAGCCCCTAGTTTGACATGCCACATGCTACTTAAAGCATAATGAAATTTAGAACATTTAGCCTTATATTGGTTGTTGATGGTACCCAACTTTCAGCAGCTGTCAAACATGCCCCTAGGGTGGTCAAATAGAAACCAATGTGGGATATGTTAGTAGACACCTTTACAAACATTGGTGAAGAAAATTCTTGGTAAGAAATGTATTCACAGATTTTATATTATTCTGATAATATTCCCTGAGTAAATTGGTAAAATAATAGCAGGTCCACCATTTTTGAAAATGTCTACCATCCATGGTCACAGGATAAATCTAAATAGTACAACTGTATTCCTCACCCTTGAAAATGTATGATTAGTCACCAGAATCAAGATCCTAGGTGGTGTAGAACTTGAGTTATTGGGAAATAACAGAAAGTTGGCGGCCATTTTGAAAAATGTCTACCATGGTCACAGGACAAATCTAAATAGTACCAATGTATCCCACATCCTTGAAAATGTATGATTAGTCACCAGAATCAAGATCCTAGGTGGTGTAGAACTTGAGTTATTGGGAAATAACAGAAAGTTGGCGGCCATTTTGAAAAATGGCTGCCATGTTCACAGGGCAAATCTAAATAGTACCACTGTATTCCTCATCCTTGAAAATGTGGGATTAGTCACCAGAATCAAGATCCTAGGTGGTCTAGAACCTAAATCAGTTAAACGTGTCAACTCCGTCAGATGTTCGTCAACTCCGTCAGACGTTCGTCCCGTGATGTTTTTGTTAATTTCCAAAGAAATAGAAAATTCGCTGTCAAATCTTTTGTGCTTATGTATTGAAACACCAACTGAAATGATACGTAATGATGTTTTTTTTTTTTTTTTTACATGGTTTTCATGTTATAATATTGAAAATAAAGGTTGAAATGACGGTTTTGAGAAATTGGATATTTCATAATAGTGTGATATTGGAACAAAATAATATTAAAAGATTTGTATTACTTAACTTGATTACTGAAAGCCATTATAAGATAACTGAGGACTTTATATTATTGTTGAAATGATAAAATTCAATTAAAAGGGATTTTAGTGTGTCTGACGGAGTTGACATGAATCAGGTATTAAGTGCATAAATGTCCCATTTTAGAAAGAAATGTTATGCGAAAAACCTGTTCCTTCTCAAGATTGGTAGTTCAGACCTGTGTCTACAAATACATCTATTTGATTTGAATGTATCTTAAAAAAATTCTCAAAAGTTGTCCAAACAGATCGCAACGCATCCTGATACGATCATGTGTTGTTGTGAGCTTGGAGCTTGGATTTGTTTGATCTACAAGCTCAGATCTACAAGCTCGCAACGCATTGTGAGCTTGTTGATCTGCAATTATTATTTATTAAACAAAAAAAAGCTCAGGTCTGACTAAAATGGGTTAAACAAAAAAAAGCTAAATTACAATCCCCACCCCCAGAGAACCCCCAGAACAGTTGACAGTGGACAGATGGATGAATGTTCTGAGCCAGTGTGTCCAGAGGGAGAACCTCTGGCTGGATGTGACCTTCACACATGACCTTCATCTCCCATTGTCTGCAGCAGACTCAGTCACAACCAGGGGGGCAGTCCGACAGATATTTTGTGAAGCCACTAAGGAAATGAAAGTTCATATAATGGCCTGTTGTGGAGCTGTCATTGGGCTCAAAAAACCCCATAGCCCCATAGAAGTCCATGTATTTGGGCCCAACTTCACCTAGACTGTATTACCTTAATAAACATGGTCATGAATACTTTTTGCTTCCAGTCACTAGTTTAAAGTCTCATTTCTAATGTCATAATATTCTTTTTGGAAAATTATGGTCCCATTTATTAAAAAAATGACCATACCTATTTTTGTATTTGAATCCTCAAAAGTTTTGGACCTATTTGTGTTTTTTTGTGCTCCTGTCGCAAATTAATGCTCTTCAGTCTTACAAGTAGCAAGAATGGCCAATATACAACTAAGCTCACAACGCATCTCCACGTGACAGTTTTTGAGCCTGTAGATCTTATTGAATGATTTTGAATGTAAAATGAGTCACATCTGGGCGGCTGTGGCTCAGGAGGTAGAGCAGTATAGCCTGGCTAATAATAAGCCAGACTGAATCAGCCGTTGGGAAAAAACAAAAAAAAAGTGATTTGAGTCTGGTTTATTAGCCAGGCTAGTAGAGCAGGTCGTCCAATGACCCATGGGTCGGCGGTTCGAATTCCGGCTCCCCCCCCGTCTACTGGACATGTGGAAGTGTCCTTGGGCAAGACACTGAACCCTGCCCCACTTTTTGAAACTATCTCCTCATGCACCACTCGCCCTACAAACTAGACCATAAAGTCGCTCATGTTCTGAGGGGCGTGGCTATACCGTTACAGTCTATGAACGGGATCCCCCACCCACTCGAGTCAAAATAAAAACCAACGAAGAAGAAGGGGGGAAGTCCCGCCTCGTTGTCTGGGCCAGCCAATGGGCCAGCTGGGCCCAAACGGATCTAGAAAGATGGCGACTTCCATTGCAAGGACTGACACTCTGACAGGCTTCATTTTATGTTCATGTTAGACCCGCGGAACGCTTTGTCCATATTTTTTACAGTCTATGGTCACAACAGTATAAAGCGATGGCTGCAGTATAGTTCAGTGATTCTCTGCGTATTTAACTATACCTTGTTGTTTTTACTGATAGAGTTCATGAATGCTGCTTATCCTGATCTCACACTTGACACGCTGGATAAGACCATCTCCTGAATGTTGTAACAAATGGTGTTGTAATCATCCAAAGTTTTTCCACACCGCACTCCTTATACAGCAAAACATTCCCTGCCTGGATGGTCTCCTCTCGAGTCCCGACGTCCTTTGAAATGTTCTTGCTTTGTGTGAACTTCCCACTTGTTTCTCGGAGCGTGTGTATATACTGTATATACGCGAGAAGCGACACCCTGAGTCATTATCATGTCCCTCTAAAGTCCTTTTAGGAGGAACTTGCCACATCCAGAACCTTGGTGTGATATTCCCGCACTCTAATAAAGTCTTTCCCCCATATCATGTATGTGCAAAACTGAGGAAATGAAAATACATAAACATGTGTTCCAATGGTTCCAACAGACCATTTGCGATGCGTTGTGGGCTTATAGATCGGCTATTTTTGTCATTATGATGGCATCAAGGACCGCCAAAATACATTTTGTTCAACTAAATCAACTGTACATTTAGTCGACTAAAACTAGACTAACACTAAGACATTCCTCGTGACTAAAATATGACAAAATGAAGTTTTATTCCCAAGACTATAATGACTAAACTAAAATAGAAATTCGCTGCCAAAAACAACACTGGTCACACAGCCCTCTTGTTAATACTTTGTCTTTTCACTTTCACGTTCAAAGTGCTTCTAAAATAGTGAAAATAGCCAATCTGCAATAAGGTCACGCATTATTGTGTTGCGTTGCTGTGCGCGTTATGAGCTTGTAGATCGGCTATTTTGTGTGCCGCTGTATAGTATTTATTGTCCATTTCGGTTTCCATTCATAAAAAAAAACCACACAAAACAAATTACACCACTGATGGATACGAGAAGAATTGGTTTTTGTGTGTTGCTCTGGTGGGCTCCCAGAGGCATCATGTTGTGGATGACTGTGCGTCACAGAGGATGCTGTTTCATATTGGTGATGGATGGCGTGGTGTTGTGAGGGTCTATTCTGTGCCGTGGTGTTTGGAGGGCGTATTAATCATTATTAAACAGGGCCTTAAACCATTCTGGGCGGGGAACCCCTTTTGGTGCTTTTGTAAGCGTTACGTAAATACTTTAGCTGTTGGAAAATAGCAGATCTACAAGCTCGTAGTGCGGCACCGAGTGCCGCACTACGAGCTTGTATAGGTCTGCTATTTTTTGAAAGATCTTGAAAATGTGGCGCAAATCCTTTTTAATGTATATTCTTTCACAGCGAATGGTTTTTAACTCAAATCTTCTGCTTCTGGGGTTTCCCTGGAACAACATATTTTTTTCGATGTGGGTCGGTGTGGCCGATTACACATTATTTTCGGGGTCCTTGACATGAAATATTGAGCACCACTGATATAGGAACATGGGTTTTTCAGAAAACTGTCAGGATTTATAGACATTTTTTTTAAAATTTTGATTTCAGGTCTTAATGTGTTAAATGCTTTTTTGCCTGCGCATACCGACGTTGATTTAGACTCCTGGGGGGTGTCTGTTATGGAGAGAGAACGTGCGGCCGAGCGGGTTTCCATAATGAAGTACTTAAATACTCACATGTCGCATCATAACGCTATAGACGCAGAGGCTAATGAGATGATGCTGTTAAACTGTTTTAACTGACATGGTCAAGGGCACTCGTACAGGACATACAGTAATGTGTGTGTGGAGCACACACACACACACACACACACACACACACACACACACACACACACACACACACCTTTCATACTGTAGTGTTTCACAAATTGGACAGGACTTAACCCATTCTGAACGGGAACCCATTTTGGTGCTGGCATCATGTTATGCTTTAGCTATTGAAAAATAGCAGATCTACAAGCTCATAGCGCGCCACCGAGTGGCGCGCTATGAGCTTGTAGGTCTGCTATTTTTTTTTAATCGAAGAGCGACTGACATTTTTTTAATCTGATCTCAGGTCAGAATGGGTTAATCAGACCAGTGTGTGTCCATGTGGAAACCTCGTATGAATCTGATCTCAGGTCAGAATGGGTTAATAAGCAATATATACATTTATAGTTGTGATATTTCTTTTTGCTCTAACTACATTGTGACTACATACAGACAATACATGATTATTCACCTTGTGTATCTCTGCTGTCGGGAGGGAAATGAAAAATATAAACTTTTCAGGAAATTAAGAAAACCTTATATTTTTTTCATAAAACAAAGAAATACAGCCTATATTGTCAATTACTTCCATGAGAGGTGGTGGAGTTAGTTGCTTTAGCAGACAATTTGACTATACTACTTTCCATTGGTTCAATATTTCCGAAACAACACACAGACGTAAAGGGTGTTCAATAGCACTGATTTATGTCAAAATCATTAAAACAAATAGTTATGAGGGTTTCCCCCCCCCCCCCCCGACAGTAACGTATAGAGTTCATGCTTATACTCTATACTTATTCTAATCTCACACTTGTAAATCGCTCTGGTTATAAGAGTGTCTGCTAAACGCTTAAAGGGACACTTCACCCTTTTTGCAAAAAAATATATGTTAATGACGTTTAGAAGCTTTAGATCACTTTCCTGGGGGTCTTTATGTGTGTAATATGTGGTTTTAGATATTTTAGATTGTAGCAGTGAACCTGTTGTCTCTGATGTCATGGACACTGGGCTCACTTCCTTCCTGGACTACATGTTGTCTCAGTAAGACAGCTCTCCCCCCTATCCAAAAGGAGGAGCAGTGCACCAAATAATTATGGGAATTGTAGTCCAGGAAGGTAGTGAGACCAGTGTCCATGACATCAGAGACAACAGGCTCACTGCTACAATCTAAAATATCTAAAACCACATATTACACACATAAATACCCCCAGGAAAGTGATCTAAAGCTTCTAAACGTCATTAACATATATTCTTTTGCAAAAAGGGTGAAGTGTCCCTTTAAGTTGTAAATTGTAAATGTCACCGGCGTGTACAGACAGTCGGACACACAAACAGAAGCAACTGTGCAGTACCCTGTTGTGTGTCAGTAAGACGACGTAAAACATTAAAGTGATTTTGATTCAATGGCTCATTATCACAAGAGGAAAGTCCACTCCCACCACTTTCAGAGAGACAGTAGTTTGCTGGCGCAATAAATGTAATTACCTCAACTTGAAAGAAGTCATCAATCTATGCCGTTTGCATTTTACAAGAAGCAAACGGCACTCATTAAAGTTTTGACTGTTATCACGGCAGCATTTCTCTGTCTCTCCATTTTACAACATATTACACACATGGGTAGAAAGAGGCAGAGGGGCCTGGTGCGGCCGAGCGGTCCAGGCACCTTAGCTGGTAATCCAGCCTGACAGCGTGCTGCAGGCGACCCTCGCCGTGTGTGAAAACGCATCGCACTGCGGCGCGTTTTGAGCTTGTAGTCGATCATCTATTTTTTGCTATATCCTGATTTTTTTTTTGCCATTTTTTTAATTGGAATCCTGAAAAGTTTAACCTTTTTTTTTCATTTCAAATGCATTTAGTTAATATGTTAACTTTATGAACTAAATACAAATACAGTGGACATAAAAAAGACTAACACTTTAATACTAGTAATTCGCTGAAATCAATAATATATCAGTATTCTGATATTAACCTGAGGGCCACATTAAGTGAAGGTGGGGGCCGCATGTGGCCCCCAGGCATGCTCTATATGTTCTTTCCCCTTCTAACATCACATCTCCATGCTGTCATTGGTGGAATTGAGTTGCATAGACTACAGCACCCATGATGCATTGCTGCAAGATATTTCCTGGATTCCCCACATGGTCAACAAACAATTGAGTGTGAGAATGCCATTATTGTTATTTACCACAAGAATCAGCTTTATCTCCATATAATCACACATGGAGAAGAATAGAAGCATCACCTGGCCTGAAGACAGCCAGGTCTCCATGCAGGAATCACTGTTGGATGAGCTGAGCTGCAAATTCAGTCCCTGATGAGGACTATATTAAGATGATAATTATCAGGATACCTCCAACCAAACACAACTTCTACTCATCAGAAGACGACTTCCAAACACAATCCACGACTATAGGCTATACTGGTGAGTTGCAGCAACACAATTTGGTGAAAAGTTTAGCATTTAAACAGAGCTGAGACCGAGCAGTGTGGAATTTGAACGCTGACGTCTGAATAACTACTACTGTGTCAGGAGCATGGGCTTTGTCGAGGGGCTTCCAAATGGACCGTTACATTACAGGACTGTACTGTAACTCTGAGAGCAGAGTTATGGACCGTTACAGGACTATACTGTAACTCTGAGAGCAGAGTTTTGGGTGTCCTTGAAATTAAACAGTTTGAGAACCACTGATCTAGGAATAAATCTAAATGCCATTAATAATTGTTAACCCATTGAGGCCTGACCTCAAAATGAATTTAAAAAGAAAATCTAAATCCTCCAGTTTTCTGAAATAAATATTTTCACGACTTTTTTCAATAATAGCAGACCTACAAGCTCGTAGCGCGCCACTCGGTGGCGCGCTATGAGCTTGTAGAGCTGCTATTTTTCAATAGCTAAATTATAAAGATGTTTAAAACACCAAAAGGGGTTGTGCACTTGTGCGGCTACGAGATAGTGCACTTCTAATGTAAATGGTACAGTTAGAGTATAGATCAGCCGCACTGTCAACTGAAGCATTACAAATATGACTGTAAATGAAATATCATCACATGATAAATGTCAATGACGTGGTATCGTCATGGCATAGGCCGACATACAGTACTTGCATTTTAGGTAGTATGACAGCTTTTCCAATACTAGAATCGACATGGAAAAAAAACTAACATTTACCACCATTCAGATCAAGACCCAAAAGATACATTTAATTTAATTTCAATTCAATTCAAATGGGCTTTATTGGCATGAGAAAACATAAGTTTACATTGCCAAAGCAGAAAGAACAATACAACAATACAGCAATACAATCAAAACAAATGATGTACATTTGAAGGTCAGAATCTTCAATAGATCAAATTCTATGTACCAAGGTCACTCAATGCAGGTATAGTGCAGGAATATACACAATGATTAGTCTTTAGGGTGGTTGTGTTCCATTTGATATCCTTCTCCTATCACAGCAACTCACAAATCTTGCTGCTGAGTTTTGCACATTGCAGATATGGGAGTTTTTTGTCATTGGTCATGTTTTCAAAATCTCTGTGTGTGGTTGTAATCTGTGGGAAGTACAGTATGTGTCTCTGATGTCTTGGTACAATGGACAGATGGTTAGGAAGTGTAGCTCAGTTTCCACTTCATTTGGTGTGCAGTGGGTGCATAGTCTGTCTTCTCTCGGGATACAGGTCTGCTTATGACGGCCTTTCTCGATCGCGAGACTGTGCTCACTGAGTCTGTACCTAGTTAAGATTTGTCTTTGTTTTGGGTCGGTCACGGTGCTCAGGTATTCTGCCACTGTGTATTCTCTGTTTGTTTTGGGTCGGTCACGGTGCTCAGGTATTCTGCCACTGTATTCTCTGTTTGTTTTGGGTCGGTCACGGTGCTCAGGTATTCTGCCACTGTGTATTCTCTGTTTAGGGCCAGTCACGGTGCTCAGGTATTCTGCCACTGTGTATTCTCTGTTTAGGGCCAGTCACGGTGCTCAGGTATTCTGCCACTGTGTATTCTCTGTTTAGGGCCAGTCACGGTGCTCAGGTATTCTGCCACTGTGTATTCTCTGTTTAGGGCCAGTCACGGTGCTCAGGTATTCTGCCACTGTGTATTCTCTGTTTAGGGCCAGTCACGGTGCTCAGGTATTCTGCCACTGTGTGTTCTCTGTTTAGGGCCAGTCACGGTGCTCAGGTATTCTGCCACTGTGTATTCTCTGTTTAGGGCCAGTCACGGTGCTCAGGTATTCTGCCACTGTGTATTCTCTGTTTAGGGCCAGTCACGGTGCTCAGGTATTCTGCCACTGTGTATTCTCTGTTTAGGGCCAGTCACGGTGCTCAGGTATTCTGCCACTGTGTGTTCTCTGTTTAGGGCCAGTCACGGTGCTCAGGTATTCTGCCACTGTGTATTCTCTGTTTAGGGCCAGTCACGGTGCTCAGGTATTCTGCCACTGTGTATTCTCTGTTTAGGGCCAGTCACGGTGCTCAGGTATTCTGCCACTGTGTATTCTCTGTTTAGGGCCAGTCACGGTGCTCAGGTATTCTGCCACTGTGTATTCTCTGTTTAGGGCCAGTCACAGTGCTCAGGTATTCTGCCACTGTGTATTCTCTGTTTAGGGCCAGATAGCATTCTAGTTTACTCTGCTTTGTTGTTGCTTCTTTCATTTCAGGACCCAAACTTACAAAAAGAAAAATACATTATTATTATTAACCGCTTAACCTCTATTTAAAAAATCACACCCGTGTGAAGTGAGGGGCGCTAATATATTAAAGTCTAACTCATGTTGTTTAGGTGATGTAAAACAAACGGTGACAAAGCAAACATTAAATTATCTTTATTGTCAATAGAGTTTTTAAAACAAACATTAAACCTGTATATTCAAAAATTGTGAAATTAGCCGATCTACAAGCTCACAACACACGTCGCAAGCCGACGTGATCTTGTATATCCACTATTTTCCACTAATAGGTTTTTTTTTATCGGCATGAATGAAATCTCATAGTATGTTTTAGGGTGCCCAGCTTTGTGTGTTTGTGTGTACCCCATCGCGATGATTTGATTGGCTGAGCACCCCACATCGATGATTTGATTGGCTGAGCACCCCATAGTGATGATTTGATTGGCTGAGCACCCCACATCGATGATTTGATTGGCTGAGCACCCCATAGTGGTGATTTGATTTATTTTTTGATTGAGGAGTTGAGGCGTTACATTTAGTTTGACTCGGTTCCAAAGATACACATTGTGTGTGTGTGTGTACATGTGTGCGTGTGTGTGTCAATTTAACAAAGGTGCAGACGATCAGAAATCAGCAGAGAGTGAGCGATGTTTGCGCTACTCTATGCCGAATTGAAGTGGACTCGGACCCGGACTTTTTTTTCTCCTCCCTGGAAATAAAAACGTCTGGGTTTCCGAGGCTACTTCGACACTAACTCTGGGGGAGCCCGGGTTAGAACTGGCAACCTTGCGGTTACCATCCAGCCGCTCTGCCCCTGAGCCACTGCCAACTTGTTTAGTGTTGAGTGATGTAATGTTGCACATGAAGCAAAGCATGGGGACCCTAACCCTAACCCCCCCCCCCCCCCCCCCCCCCGGGGGCTCCAAACCTTCAGTTTGGGAACCACTGTATTACAGTAGGCCTACATCTATCATCAAGGTTGTAAAACTGCAATTATTTCACCATTTCCCCATAATGGCCTGTGGTGACGGACCTGTTGCATGTTCTCTAGCCCATTCTAGGCGGGCACCCCTTTTGGTGTTAGCATTATGTTATGCTTTAGCTATTTTTGAAAAATCTAAGAACCACTGACATACTGTAGAAACAGCTTTTTCAGAAAACTGTCAGGATGTATAGAAGACATTTTTATAATCTGATCTCAGGTCAGAATGGGCTAGACAATAAGACAACCAACCTCAATATGTGTGTTATGATGCGTCACTCACACATGCTCCCATATGACCTCGTTCCCCCCCCCCCAAAAAAAATGGTCTCAGACGTGGGTAGAAATGCATTCTACTACATAGTCCAGTTCCCTATGGTCAGCCATATGAGTTTGTAGGCTTTAGACGAAGATTTTTTAAAATATATATTTTTGGAAACCTCATAGCCTAACGAATCAGAAAATGTTTGTTGCCATTTTTTTCGAGGTTGGTTAAAGCGGCCATCTTGGAGTTTTATAAATGGCTACTTTCAAAAACGAATTTCTCAATATCTCGCCTAATAAATGACCTAAAATCAAGATTGCAGTTGTTAAATTTACATTTTTGGGGGCAAGGAATCCAATGGAGCCGACTACATTGTAAATGAGACATGTATGGGTGGGTATTTTGCATTTTTACATGATCAAATGGTATTATTCTGGTAATCTGGATATGTATATCTTCCAAACAATGGAATATTTCACAAACACTTTATCACATCTCTCAAAAGATAGGAGACAACTTTAATCAAGACAAAGGGAGGCTGCTCTACACACAGATGTTCGTGCAATTCAGTGGCGCTCCCCTACACAGAACTGCACAGATGATGTACGATGATAAGAGCGCCCCTCACTTCACACAGGTGTGATTTTTTTTGTTAAGTTCTTGATTAAAGGTCCCTTTGTATTGATTAAAGTTGTCTCCTGTCTTTTGAGAGATGTGATAAAGTGTTTGTGAAATATTCCATTGTAGCTCTGACTGCCAGAATGAGGAAGACTGTCGTGATATCACGTATGCAAGTGACAGTGATGACAATGATGGAGATTATGCTTATATGTAGACTCAACAGCCTGTGTTTTCAACAACAAAGCCAATGAGAGATTGTACATATTGTTATGTTAAACAATTTTGATGGATATTATGTTGGACATGTTTGTTAGAGTTCATTGAACGTTCAATGTACAGAGATTATGGGATATGTTGGATTTTTGAGGGGCGCTATCCCCTCCTATGTCCAGCTTTTAGTGTGTATGTTCACAAACTTTGTCCTGAATCGAGAATTTTACGTCATAGTGTCTGATGATGTCATAGTGTACTATGATGATGATGTACGATGATGATGAGCACCCCTCACTTCACACAGGTGTGATTTTTTTTGTTAAGTTCCCTTTGTCTTGATTCAAGTTGTCTCGTGTCTTTTGAGAGATGTGATGGTGTTTGTGAAATATTCCTTTGTTTGGAAGATAATACATATCCAAATTACCAGAATAATACCATTTGATTTGATGTAAAAATGCAAAATACCCACCCATACATGTCTCATTTACAATGTAGTCGGCTCCATTGGATTCCTTGCCCCCAAAAATGTAGATATAACTACTGCAATCTTGATTTTAGGTCATTTAGTAGGCGAGATATTGAGAAATTCGTTTTTGAAAGAAGACATTTTTAAAGCTCCCAAGATGGCCGCTTACCGACCTCGGAAAAAATGGCAACAAACATTTTCTGATTAGTTAGTGCTATAAGGTTTCAAAAAATAGATGGTTTTAAAAATCTTCGTCTAAAGCCTACACAATGACATAAGGAACCGGACTAATGGGCCTTCTGCAACCACAATGAGGGATGACCATAGACATAGACCATAAAAATGACAAACCCTATAACCATTATTTATTGGGCATTTGAGCCACGGACCACCATTTGATGAGATTTAGCCTCTCAGACCCAAAACGTAGAATGTGTTGTCGTCGCAAGACTTTGTCCACAATTCCATGATGTATTGATGTTGGCGCCATAATACTAATAATAATAATAATAATAAAACTTTATTTGTATAGCACCTTTCATGACATGAAATGCAGCTCAAAGTGCTTTACAGAGCAATGGAGAGAGAAAAAAGAAAAGAAAAGCAAGGCATGAACATTAAAAAACAAGAGCAGTAATGCAATACAGTGAGGATAACAAAAAAATTAAAAGATCAATTAAAAGCAATAAGGGTGTAGAAGTGGGTCTTGAGCTGTGCTTTAAAAATGTCTACAGAGGCTGCCTGTCTCTGTATAGGAGAGATAACATGGCAAACGTTGATTCAAATATCAATTCTTCTACATTCTCTATTTGTGTAGACTTACATTATAGAAGTAATGCAGAAGTTTAACAATAATTAAACTGTGCTGCGACGCGTGTAGATCGCTGTGTAAAAACAGTCATTACGATGGCAACATACATTTTAGTATCTTATGATATTTAGTCGACTAAAACTAGACTAACACTAGAACATTCCAGGTGACTGAAACTAAATGAAAACTATTGAAGAGAGTATGACTATAAAGCTAAAATAAAATAAAAAAACAACACTGGATAGAATGAAACACAAATTTAATTGAATTAGCTGTCACAGTTCTACTTAACTAAAAGTTAGAATGTGTATATATGTGCAGTTGGTCTACTCTATAGACAGTGGCGGGATTGCATAATTTTTTGCAATCATTTGCAACATTGCGTCTATAAAACGTATTATAACACCAGCACTTATTTTACTGCAGTCAATCTATTCCTACCGAGAGAGGAGGGGGGGTCGCAAAACACAGAAATAAAAAAGGCATCACACACACACACACACACACACGTGCGCGCGCACACATGCACATGCACATGCACATGCACATGCACATGCACATACAATTATGCATCCTGCTTATCTTAGGTGGCCATCAGCAAGGCATGGATGAGTCAGCAAAAAAACAGCCCCTGAAAGGAAATATTGATTTAGAAATAAAGAGAGGAGAAATCTCATTCTGTTTGCATTGCAAATGGCAAATGGCTTAACATTTTATGACTCTATGCAATGTGCATTCCTTCTCCTCCATGCATGTCGTCACTTCGTCAATGTCGGCTGGAAACCTTGTATGTCCAAAAGCAGTTTGAAACAGGCGGGAAAATATCTACAAGCTCATGAGCTTGTAGATTCTTCCCTGCTATTTCTTTTGCGGGAAAACGAGGGGCAAATCTTTGAATATAAATATTCTTTCAGAGCGAACATGGGGGGGGGGGTCCCTGGAACAACATATTTTCAGATGTGGGTCCACGGCCATACAGATAATTCTGGGGGTCCGTGACATGAAAAGGTTTCATTAGCGGTGATTTTGTGCACCTGTCACAGTGTCACCACTCCTTACAGCTACATTCAGTCACTCCACATTGATGAAGGCTGGATAGCCGAAACGTTTTGAACTGAAGTCTTGGTGTGTGCGACCCACTACTGTTATTTATTTGATTTGTTTTGAACGGGTAACGCACCTAAAGTCAGAGCGGTGGCCACATGAAGAGAACCACTGACACTGACAGGTTTTTCAGAAAACTGTCAGTGAGGATTTAGAAGACATTTTTTAGAATCTGATCTCGGGTCTAAATAGATGAATACTTTCATTGGTTCAGCTTGTATATGTAGGGCATAGCATTGGAATATATATTCTTTCAGCGTGAACATTTTTAGCTCAAATCTTTGCTTCTGAGGGGTTCATGGAACAACATGTTTTCAGATGGGGGTCAGTGGCCAATTACATATCATTGTTGGGGTCCTTGCCATGAAATATTGAGCACCACTGATACAGAAACGTAGGCATTTCAGAAAATTTAGAAGACATTTTTTTATTTTGACGTCGGGCCTAAAGTATTGCATTAATTTACAGATTAAAGCTGAAATAATATGGAGGTACAAGGTTTCCGCCCGACAACAAACGATATCTTGTCACGTTGTGATTTAAGCTGGCGGGCTGCCATGAAGTGGAAGGTCACCGCGGTTCCTAATGAGAGAAATAAATTACTCTGCCAGTTGACGGGACATCAGCTCATTGCATTTAAATGAGTCGGGGATTGGCAATTATTCCGCTGTTGCAAAAAAAAACAAAAAAAAAACACGACTCACAAAATGTATTTGACCTATAAAGGCCTGTTCAAAGTAAGCATCATTTATATGTGCATGCGAGTAATAAGGCCCCGTTTCACTTTCCCTCACTCTGTAGTTTTCGTTTGGGGACATTTATTTCCCCAGTCTATTGGGTTACTATACAATGTCGTAAACGTCCCATGTTTTACTGCTGCTAGATCTCGCAAGAGTGTGTTGCTGGGACAGAAAAAAGGTCGATAACGGTTGATTTTTTCCCCCCTGATTTGTCTCTCTGGAGAAAAGCCATTTTAGTGTCAGAACGTTGGGAAGATCGTGTGGCTGGTGGCGATGGGGTCGGGTACAATATGGACCGATTCCGTAGCGGGTCTCATGGTCGCAGCCTACGTATTTCCTGTAGGCGGAGACGACACATCTGCGGTTTCCCCGCACCAAGCTTCTACTACAGTGAACGGAAAAGTGACTGATGTTAGTCTGCCTCAAACGTTACTCTTTTACCTTGCTTTTTACTAATGGTAACATTACAAAGATGCTCCAGAACATCGGGATGAACCTGTGTAGTTTATGGCTGCTCTAACAGTAGTGGCAACATTAAGAAAAAAAAAAAAAAAAACGGAAAGAATAGTTCAGACGCTGTGTTCACTCGAATGAATGAATGAATGAATAGACCCCAACCTGCTTCCGGTCTCCTAGAGGCACATCACATCACGCAGATACAGGAAGTAAACCGGGTCTTGCTATCCCTATCCCTATTTTGTCTTGGATGTTGCTTTCTCATTGTATTGGCTTTAGTTTCCTATACACACTAGCATGACTGAGAGGTCATTTTGACGTTTTCATTTATTCTCTTTGTCCATGAAGCGTTCAGAAAGGTTCCCCTTCCATGACCATCATCATTCCATCATCTCAGACAATTTTGACATCTGAAACATTTTCTAAATATTCTAAATATTTACAAACTGAACAACAATATCAGTTTCTTTGGAAGTTACTTAGAAATAGAAGTTATGAAAATGTGACATATTGGCAAATTGACATACTGGGATGTATTAAAACATCATCTATTTTCCATTGTTAAAGATGCACTACCATTTTGAATCTGGCATGTACAGTATATTCCATCCATATTTATCCATATATACAGTACAAGGTTCCCTCAGACCCCCACGCATCATCTTTTAACATTAACATTAATCTCTGCTCCTCCAGTAACGGTTCTGGTGAGGTTCCCACGATATAGTGGGAAGCCGTTTCTCTTCACCATTTTGACTCCGACGTGCTGCACATTTTGTCACATGTCGTACAGAAGCCTTGTATCTCCATTTGTCGTATAACTGTATCGCACAAAAGTAGGTGATCTACAAGCTCACGGTCACTATTTAAAAAAAAAAATCACCTAAACATCATCATTGATGTTCATTGTTTAGTCTTGCAATGCCATTGGTCATGATATTTGCATTTAAACACCTCCCACAGAGGGGGGAGTATATGTAATGCCTGGAATATATATATTTTTGTGATCATTAGAATGTCTAGAACATGATGTTTTATTTATTATTGTGAAGGATATCCCCCAAATGTTAATTATTCATTTGTTATTATTTTAATAATAATTATAAATGTGCATAACGTTTTTATTATACATATTTCCCTCTGCTTAGTACTATAGTAGTACAAAGTAGTACTACGGTTGAAATCTCTTTTTTGCAAGTAGAAATATATCCGGGCTTTGACGGTTAGCATTATGTTATGCTTTAGCTATTGAAAAATAGCAGATCTACAAGCTCATAGCGCGCCACCGAGTGGCGCGCTATGAACTTGTAGGTCTGCTATTTTTGAAAAATCGAAGAACGACTGGCATAGAAACATTTTTCAGAAAACTGTCAGAATTTAGAAGACCTTTGTAGAATCGTTCCGAGGTCAAAATGGGTTAACTAAGGTGAAGTTTGTCTGGGGAAGGGTTATATTGATCCAATTCAAAATGATTAACAGGAGCTTGTGACTAAAATGATGAAGCGAATGAACACGGGATCCATTATTATTAGCCTATATCACAGGTTATTTGATGCATTTCAAGAAAAAATGTATATTTTATCGGACATACAAGGTTTCTGCCGGACAGAGTCGATTTAATATTGCACACGTGATTCTGAGAGCCAATGTTCTTACAGAATGCCACACGTCGTTAACACTGTAATCTCTGCTCCTCCAGTGGGGGGGGGGGGTCGGGTTCCCACGAGTGGGAAGAAGTGTCCTCTTCCCTGGGTGGGAACTGGAAGTGGGAAAAGACAACAAACTTGGGGGGTTTCCCCCGGGCAGGACAGGTCACACTGCGGCAACAGCTGTTTTTTTTTAAAGATGTGAGATTATTGGGACAGAAACTGGAGACCATTTCCCCCTGGATGTAATTTAGGAAACGTCCCATAGTGGAAGCATTACGTCCCGTGTAGGAGAAAGCATAACGTTTGGCCTTTATCACGCAGCGGTCATGGGACTTTGTCGAGACACACACACACACACACACACACACACACACACACACACACACACACACACACACACTGTTATTGCTATACTTGTGAGGACATCGGCATTTTAGGACGGCGATCTATACAAGCTCACTGTGAGCTTGTAGATTTGATATTTTCAGGGTGTGACGCTGGGTGTTTCTCAAATTCTACTATACATTTGGTAATACAGAGTATTTCTATATTGCAGTATCACTGCAATTGGCACATCACAAGTAATGGTAATACAAGACAAGTATACTGAACACGCACACACACGTTAATAAATCATTCACAACACGCATTCAGAACAGGATCAAAGCATTTAGGAAAGTATTGGTCATGCGTAATTGGTCACAAACGATGGTGTCAGATGCACTCGCGTGGAATAAAACTTGCATGGAGCCATCATCATCAGTGTCGGCATTCATTAGAAGACCGTTTGTGACTCTAATTATAAGTGCGGCCTTGGTACTGTGGTGCTGTCAAAATCCCCACTAATGTCTCAAACGACACATCATTTAGTCCTCATGGCTTTGCAGAAGTTGTAACGAGACAAATTAATGGCAATTTGGGAAATTGTCCTGTAATTGTGGACCGAAGGAGATCAGCCGGAGAACAGGAGCGTCGGGGGGCGGTGTTGTAGTTGCTGTACCGCTCACTGTTGTGACGAGAAAAGAGCTGAGCCAGAAGGCAAAAGCTCTCTGCCTATACCGAGCAATCTTCGTTCATACTCTCACCTATATGGTCATGACGTAAGGTTGCGGATACAAGCGGCCAAAATTAGTTTTCTCAGATGGGTGGCTGGCATCTCCTTTTAGAGAGAGGGTGATAAGTTCAGTCATGCGTTGCTGCTGCCTCGCTTGGAAACGAGGCAGCTTATAGGTTCGGGCATCTGGTTAGGATGCCTCTCGGGCGTCTCCCCCCTCAGTAGGGCACGTCCCACTGGAAGAAGACCCCGGACGG
This sequence comes from Protomyctophum bolini, assembly GCF_963924005.1. Lineage (NCBI taxonomy): Eukaryota > Metazoa > Chordata > Actinopteri > Myctophiformes > Myctophidae > Protomyctophum > Protomyctophum bolini. Next base: position 30,098,724 of record NC_137883.1, read on the forward strand.
GCAGACCAAGGATGAGTTGGAGGGGTTTTATATCACCAATAACTGCGGACCGCCTCGGGATCCCAGAGAATGAAGATAGAGGGAGACGGAAGTCTGGAGCTCTCTGGTTGAGCCTCTCTGGTTGAAGTCTGGAGCTCTCTGGTTGAGCCGTTGCAACCGGGATCCGATGGTAATTCCGATGAACATTTGTCCGACATGCGGAAACAACAGTCTTGACTAGCGCTCCAACATGCACTGCTCCCGTGCTAGCGGTTATACATGGTTAAGTTACGGTTTGAGGTAGGTTGTCGGTCTAACGACTGTCGGACCGACAATAGTGTTGGAAACTAAAGCCTGTACCCGTTGCCCCCACGACCCGACTACGGATAATCGGTTGAATATGGATGGATGGATGGATGGATTGTAGGCTTTGTTGCTAATTTTGTTTGACGCCAAGCGACAACATATTGGACAAAGCAGGGAATTCATTTATGGAAAAAAAAGGAAGGAAAACAAATGGAGATACGAGTTCTTCTACGCCGACGGCGACAATTATGTTAGGAGTTAAATGGACAGGCAGGATTCTTTGCAGTGAAAATTCTTGGCCCGTTTTGAAAATGTATATGATCCCTGTAATCGTCCAATCTGTCACAGTGTGTGATAGTTGTGTCTAAGTGCTTGGCGGATAGAAGCATTAACCCGTTTTGGGCGGGAACTCCTTTTGGTGTTAGCATTATGTTATGCTTTAGCTATTGAAAAATAGCAGATAAATGAGGCATACATCTTTGGATATATATTATTACAGTGAACATTTTAACTCAAATCTTTGCTTCTGGCGAGGTCCCTGGAACAACATATTTTTGTGGTCCTTGACATGAAATATTGAGCACCACTGATTATAGAAACATGAGGTATTTCAGAAAACTGTCAGGATTTAGAAGACTTTTTTTTTTTACATTTTGACAGCAGGCCTAAATGGGTTAATAGATGGATGAGGAAAGCGTTATTCTCCATTACGACGGCTCAGGGAGTCAGCAGAAATATTTGTCTTCATAAACACCCAGCCATTTGATTCATGTGTATAGCACATTCATCACCGGCACACACAGGCAAGGAGCCATTAGATCCCAATGCTACAACTCTACCATGACTAACCATGAAGGAAAGGCCAACACACTATAGGGTGCCACCACGACTATCGATTATCATACATGTCATTAATTAACGTCGTTTATGTTTATGTTGCCACGGAAAACATTAGCCAAAAATAGCAGGAAGGACAGATTTTTCAACACCATGGGGGCCTTGACTAGGCCTCCTCCCTTTTACCCTCTACACCAAAACTCTCACCACAAGAGTAGACGTTCAGGCAGGGCCGGATTTACCACTGGCCCAGGGTGGGCTGCAGCCCAGGGGTCCTCCACTTAGAAAATATATATATATATTATGATGAAATGGTCAAGTAATGCAATCCAATTCAAGTGATATTTGTGTTTAGTTATTGTATATTTAGTTGTATTAATCCATTCTGGACGGGAACCCCTTTTGGTTTTTTTAACTAAACATTATGTTATACTTTATCTATTGAAAAATATCAGATCTACAAGCTCATGGCGCACTATGAGCTTGTAGATCTGCTATTTTTGAAAAATCGTAAGAATTGTGGCACAAATCTTTGAATATATATTCTTTCAAGGTTTTTTTTTTAAATTTCGTCCTCGGGTCAAAATGGGTGGCGCTGCCCCCAAATGTTGGCCAAAATCAAACGCTGTATTCTAAGGGCCCGTGAGGGCCTAACAAAATACTCTAGCCCAGGGGCCACAACTCCAATAAACCCTGCACTGTGTGGAGCGTACAGGTCACAGCGTGTCTCTACAGTACATGGCGCACTGTATGTTACTGTACATTGTAGAGATCTGCTATTATATCTTCCATCGAAATGTTTGCCTAGTATTTTGACCGAACGCTGACCTTATTGTGACGACATGCCCAGAATAGTGACTCTAGGGTTCATGCGGTTTAAAGTGCCTGGAATGGCAGTGTGCTAATTAAACGCGCGGAGCAGAATTGCTCATCGTTATCTTGACCCGGCTACAGTGTCTGTCCGTGCATTAATTCCCTTTAGCCCGAGGCTCAGGCCACTAACGTGATAAGGTCATTAGCCCGACGTGGGAGCGCTCAACTGGAAAAAGTCCATTAAAAGACATGAGAGCCACTGCTGTATTATTATCGTTCCATATCGCCGCCGACGACTGGGAAAACCACGTATGTCCAAAACCGTTAATGTTCAGGAAATGGGGGGGGGGGGGAGAGGGGGAAAAATAACATGCGTTTAGTGCTGCGCAATTAATCGAAAATAGATCGAGATTCAAACGAGATTCTCCCCCCCCCCCCCCCCCCCCAGAAGCAAAGTTATGAGTTAAAAGACGTTTGCTGTGAAAGAATATATATTAAAATAATCGCACACATCTTTATGACTTTTCGCGGCACTCTGCGCTACGAGCCAGTAGATCTGCTATTTTTCAACAGCTATACATTTTAAAATGATGGTTAAAGTCGTTAGCTGCTAAAGCGACACAGATGCGTTCCCGTCCCAAATGGGTTAGCCTGTGGGATGATCAAAGTGGATAAATACTCTCAGGCCTCCCCGGCCTCCTCCTCCTCGTATCTCCGTCCACCATCTTTCCCAACGCTCCGGTATAGCATCATCATCAGACACTGTGGAATTCAGCCCATATTATGAAGAGAGGAAGCCGTCATCTTCCACAGCTATAGAAGATCAGAACCCATCAGACATTTAACCCATTTTGACCTGAGATCAGATTCAAAGAATGTCTTCTACATCCTGACAGTTTTCTGAAAAAGCTATGTTTCTATATGTCAGTCGTTCTTCGATTTTTCAAAAATAGCAGACCTACAAGCTCATATGAGCCTGTAGATCTGCTATTTTTCAATAGCTAAAGCATATCATAATGCTATGCCAACACCAAAAGGGGTTCCCTCCCAAAATTGGTTAAGGTGGCCGTTGAAAGGCTATGAGAGGCTGTCTGGGACACCAAAGGTTTACGTCCGAGCCCCGGCGTTTCCCATGTAGCGTGCAGTGCACTGTACTTACTTAAAGTACTGTACTGTAAAACAGAAAAGTCTCCTTTTGGCGGCGGTGGCTCAGGGGTGGAGCGTTAAAATGACGTTTTCATGTGGACATGCCCGCCAGTTCAATAAAAGGACCACCATTTCTTTTCCTACTCTGTCTGTGTCTCATAGGAGGGCTGTGGGCAGTTTAGAAACCGTCCTCCAGTGACATCATCGATGGGGAATACAAGCTAATAGAAACGGCAGGCTTAGTTTCTAGTCGTGAAAAGTTGCAATGCGAAAATGGAAGCCATCGTTCTCACGATAATGAAAATCTTTGTAAAAAAAAGTCTTGTTTAAAAAAAAAATCTGCCTAATGATGATGTCACTGGAGGACGGTTTTTAACTTTCTACAGCCCTCCTATGAGACACAGACTAAGTAGAAGACAATCGTGCCATTTTATCATGATTATTAGTGAGGACCTATTATAATATGAAGATAGGTTGAAAAGTGGTGAAGTGGTCCTTTAAGTTTGCCTGGTGGGTGGTGATCCACCTGAACTGAAGTAGCACCCACAGCTCCCTATGATGGGAGGGGTTAGGGGTGATATTGTGATGTCACTATATCACTGTTTTTTTCCCCCCCATTGGTACGTTTGACTGTCAAGGTTTCAGCCTTCAGGAAAAATCCCTAAATAGAACGGGAAGACATCATTGCACATAACAACCACACCAAGGGGTCTATAATGAAGTACACTGTCCCCTCATAGACAATTAGACACATGCAAAATTGGAAAAAATACAAAAATCACGGCACTCCATCTTTAATAAGGCCATGCAAGGCCATACACACACATTCATTAAAACAAAGTTGCGTGCGTGCGTGCATGCGTTCGTGCGTGCATGCATGCGTGCTTGCGGGAACAGGGGGAATCCTTTGAGGAAACGCAGGAGACGGCTGCGAGAAAAGGAAAAGGAAAGAAGATGTAATCCCTTAAACACGACAGTGCTTGACATAAACCAACAAACACGCAGGGAGGATTTCAAACGGATCTCTGCTCTCTCTCTCTCTCTCTCTGAGACTCCTCATGATGCTCTCTCTCTCTCTCTCTCTCTCTCTCTCTCTCTCTCTCTCTCTCTCTCTCTCTCTCTGAGACTCCTCATGATGCCGGAGAGAGATAATAATGAGACAAATCCCGTGGATGGGAAGGAAGTACAGCAGCCACACACACTGTGCAAACCCTCAGTCGTAATCCGACTCCTGAGGGTGTGACAATGGAACCCATGCGGTTCCATTTGCGGACTCTTTAGGAGTTATTTAGATGAACCCTGAGGATTTTACTCTGTATACACACATACTGTACCTCTCCTGCCCACGCACGCACACACACACACACACGCACGCACGCACGCACGCACGCACGCACGCACGCACGCACGCACGCACGCACGCACGCACGCACGCACGCACGCACGCACGCACGCACGCACGCACGCACGCACGCACACACACACACACACACACACACACACACACACACACACACACACACACACACACACACACACACACACACACACACACACACACACACACACACACACACACACACACACACACATCCTGTTGAGGCCCCCCTCTCTCGCTCTCTCTCTTTCATGTGCTATCAGCCAAAGATTGTGTTTGTTTACTAGCGTTCTCTTGTCGACAGCAACCCTGTGTGTGTAATATATCCATATCTCTTCCCAAGCCAAGAATGTAACCATGCGTGGGCCGGGGCGTTCTACTTTCCCTGAGCTTCACTGAAACGCCTGATGCAACTAAGTCTCATGTTGCATTTTTTATTATTATCATTATTTGTTTTTAGTACTGTGGCAAGGTTTGCCGAATTATTGATTCCATAAACGCACAGTGGCAGAATAAGTAATATAATTCCTTAATCAGACCAGTGTGTGTCCAGTGGAAACCTCGTATGAATCTGATCTCAGGTCAGAATGGGTTAAAGGCATATTATGTAAGTTGCAATCAATGACATGTGTTTGTACCGGCCTCATCCTCCTATAGCAGCAGTAAATCAGCCCCTGGAGTCGTGTGGTGGTAAACCTGCAGAAACACCTCTTGCCTCTCGCTATAGCATAAATGAAGTGCCTGGTGCCCGGCAGAGTAGTTCCGGAGCAACAGATTGTGTGGCCTTGCTCATTCCCTGATGGTCTGATTGAGGTATAGCTATACTGGGACGTAAGTCGGGTTATGATCAACCCCGGCTGGGGCGCCAGAGTGAGGGGTATGATGTTGGGAGACCCTGAGAAACCCTGTTGACCTCAGGATACATCACTGAGGATACGTCCCAGGTGCATCCATGTGATTTATTTTTATATATCCTGAGGCGTTCCCAGGCCAGTGTGGCTATAATAATCCCCCGCATCTGGTCCTTGGTCTGTCCGGGAGTCTCCTCCCAGTGGGACATGCAGCGAGGACCTCCCTAGGGAGACGATCGGGAGGCATCCATACTAGACGCCCCGACCACCTAAGCTGGCTCTTTTCCAAGTGAAGAAGCAGCGGCTTCTACTCTGAGTCTCTCCCGCGTGACTGAACTTCTCACACTATCTCTAAGGGAGATTCCAGCTGCCCGTCTAAGAAAACTCATTTCGTCTGCTTTTCTTTTTTTTTTTGTATATACTTTTTTTTATTGAATTTTTACATTTTCACATAAAGATGAATCGTAAATGTATACAGATAATGTGAGACAAACTAGTAATAATTATGTAAATAGGTATAAATTAAAAGCACAATACAATAAAACAGACAAGAAAAAGAACAGCCTTATTCTCTCAGTGACCATACAGGTCAGTATTGCTCGGCACAGAGACCACGGTGACATGCGCACGAGCGGCCGAGCGTGCACATAACGGAGGGACGAGTTTTCGGCACGTAGATCTGTTTTCCTCCCAGAATTTTCCCCAGTGAGGGGTGGGAGAGGCTGGACAGCAGACGGCTGGAATTTGAATTTCTCTAACTATAAACTTTCATGACAGCAGAACAGCCTAAGTACAAATATAATTTATGAAAAGCTACTACAGTGAAGTCGGTTCACATAAATTGTTGTAGGATCTGTGGGGATTATCTGACGAGGTACCATTTGAGTGGGCAAAACCTTACATATACTAAATAATACTAAATTGTTTATAGGGTCAATATAAGTAAAATAATATAGCCTTTCCACAGGAGTATCTTTTCATATTTTTCCAAAAAGAATACAAACAGCCAATAGCATAATATTAGAAAGTTATCCCCCTCACTGGTGAAAATTCCGTGTGGAAAAACGGGCACGCACCGGGGTGAGTATTCTTTTTATTCAGCTGTACGAAAGGCTGTTTTTTAAATAGTCGTTACCCTTAAAACTCACAAAAGCCTCATAAAGCGAAGGTTTTTCTTGCTGCTCGTCACGCGTTGAGCGCCATCAAAACACGCGTGCCTCGAGTCACACTCAGAACTACACCTGATGTCAAAACCTGACATTCCTCTAAGCGTCTGTCCAGCCTATATGATTGTTCGATGATAATCCTTCTTGAAGGTAGGCTACATAACGCCTCTTTCATGTGCCAACATGTTTTGTCTTTTTAAGCTTCCGTGAGTGCTCAAACTCTATTTACTTTGTTCCCTCCATATACACACCAAAACTCTTTGACATAAATAGCTGATCTATATATTAAAGCTCACAACATGTTGTGGTATACTCCTGATTCTGACTTTTGTACCAGATCTCTTGCAGAAGGGATGTGACAATTCACCTCTTACATTAAAGATGTAAGTTTCCCACCCTAAAACATGATCATCAGCTATTGTTATTATATAAGGAGGAAGATTTCTTTCAAAATAAGTGTACCGTATTTGTTAAACAAATACGGTACACAAGTTGCTGATCTGCAACCTCACACCGTGTTGCGATGCAACGCGTGCTGCGATGCAACGCGTGCTGCGATGCAACGCGTGTTGCGATGCAACGCGTGCTGCGAACCGTCTAAATTATATTGACTCTTTCGGGTGGAAAACCTCATTATTATGACAAACTGTTACTTTTCAGGATTCAAATGAAAAAGTAGCAAAAGCAAGCTCAAATGATGCCTCTTCGCTCAGCGCTTTGAGCTTGTTGATCTGCTGCTCGTGATGCTTTTTGCGTGACGCTGTAGTACAGTATGATCAAGTAGGGTTAGTAGTTAGAATATGGAGATACAGTGGCGTGCACAGATAGACACTAGGGGGTGCTAGAGCACCACCTGCCCTTGCCCTCTGGACAGCCCTTTTGAAAAAAGAAGAAAAAAAAGTACAGTGTACACTACAGTATGTAGACCATGGTGACATTGATCAATTCTTGATAAAAAGCTTCTAATATATTCTTTATGCCCCAAAATCTATAAATCTCACACTATTAAGGCAACCGGCCGGTTCCACGCGCTGCACAAGGTGCCCTTTTTTCACTTGAGCACCTGCCCCTCTAAATGTTTCTGCCCAACAACAACAACAACGATACTTAATTTGTCGGGAGTTCCCCAGGGGACATAACTTGGTCTTCTCCTTCTCTCCCTCTAACAACTTTTGTCCCTGTTGGCGTGTTCGTGTTCGTCATCCCTCTCTCGCGTGTGGATGAATTTGGAATGTTTTAAACGAGCGCCCTCGGGGCTCGAAAGCAGTAAGGTTTGCACGCATTTTCATCCAACGCCCCAATATGCAAATGTCAAAGTAAATGTCGGCATCTATACTCTTGTCAGGTTACTGTAAGTGAGCTACAGTAACCCTGCATTCCTGAACGAGAGGCAAAGATGAAAGAGACGAGAAGGAGGGGAAAAAAAGCATCACATGAATTAGTGAAATGAAACGGCGTGGCAGCAATAGGCGGTTTCCACTGTGTAAGGAAAATAATCCATTCTGACCTGAGATCAGATTCACACAAGGTTTCCACTGGACACACACTGGTCTGATGAACCCATTCTGACCTGAGATCAGATTAAAAAAATCTGGATAAAAAAAGTCCTCCTTCGATTTAAAAAAAAATATCAGACCTACAAGCTCGTAGTGCGCCACTCGGTGGCGCGCTATGAGCTTGTAGATCTGCTATTTTTCAATAGCTAATGCATAACATGATGAGAACACCAAAATGGGTTCCCGTTCAGAATGGGATAATCTCCTTGCGGGGGAAACTGCGGCTTTGAATGCATATACATTGTTGATAATAATTATACTGACAATATGAATTCTTGGGAGATGAGTGCAGCGAGTGGTGAATATACATAATTCACACGCACACATTAAAGCGGCACGATGTGACTTTTCTTTTAATGAATAAAATGAATAATTATTATTTTTGTCCAAGCTGTATGGTTATTAATACAATAGATAACTTACACTATCACTCCCAAAGGCTTCATTTAGAACGAGTCAGGTATAGTTCTCTCACTGGTGGACTTATTTTCTCTCACAAGAATAAGGGTCGATTCATACTCCTATTTTAGAGCCGAATAAAAGTCGGTTCGGCGCTGTAGAGCCTACAATTTGACGTCATTTGAGGTTCGGGGGGGGGGGGGCGGGTACCGTCCTAAAGTCGGCTCTTCGGTGCTACTAAAATATTCTGACGAGCCGAAATCATTTCGGCACTACAGCGCCGAAACAGGAGTATGAATCGGCCCTAACCCAACGTCAAAGTATAACAAATTAGATCACATTAGAATAAGCGTATACAGAAACAACATAACAGAAAACGAAACAATGACAACTCGATGTCAAAGAAAATACAAACGCACCGCACTGGCACTGCTGCATGAACCAAAGGGAATGAGGACTTCTTAGACAGCCCTCTGAAGTGCCCATAACGACCCAGACTCAGACGCACACTGAAATACAATTGATTCCATGATCAGGCATCGATAAGACATTTTGAACCACACACATCAATGTCTCCAATGTAAAGTTTATAACTTATCAGTTAACACACAAACCCGTTGGTAAGCGCCACGCTGCAAACAAACCAGGCGACCAGGTCCGAACTCCCGTTCGTCCGACCATTACTAACCCGATCCCTAACCCAGCGAGTGATTTGTAACCCGCAGCACGGGTGATTTGTAACCCACAGGTCGGACTGACGGGAGGTCTGACTTAACAACAGTTTTAATGCCGGGTAATGCTTGTTGTAGTGTTCTTTCAGTATACATTGGGGCCCTTGCCTGGTCTTTTCCTGCGCACTTGTCGCCTTTTGTATAGGTGTGCATAAAACACCTTTTGGACATGCAAGAATTCCGAGTCCCCACAGCAGTCTATGTGGCTGAAAATGGAGTCCCTGCAGGGAGAGGCCTTAAGGTGACATTGCATTGCATTGACATTGGTGCAGTTTATTCTGCTGCTCATTTCCCAATCAAAAGTGATTGATTGTCTTCTAGAGAGAGAAGCAAAAAAAGCCCCAGGGCTTTTCCTGCAGGCACAACTAACTCACACAGAGCCAAGGACATCGTTAAAAAAAGAAAAGCCTTTATTTGTTTAGCGAAAGGCATTTTAACTGTTGCATATCCATCGGTGTGCCTGAAGTATTAGCCCAAGGGCTTTTCTTTTTTCTCTCTAGTCTATACACACACACACACACACAGTATACTTTAAATTGACTTTGTGAACATCCAGAGTTTACCATATCAGACCGTGAGAACACACGCGCGGCATCTTTTGTTCTTTGCGTGCTTGCTTGATTGATGCATCTTCTTTTAACAGGGAAAAACACACTTGTTTTTACAACAGTCGGTGACTAATCACTAAACTACCAGAACTATGCAAACCAATAACGCATGTCGACCTCCTGTGTGAATAGTGTTACTTTATAGCACCTTGCTTATTTATGTCAGATTCCCTTTTTATTTAGGTACAGAGGCTCTGTTGGCTGAAGTGATATTGATCAATTGAGAGGCCGTGCTCTTCATCATCAACTGTCCACTTGCATCGTACCAATAACTGTTTTATTAATACAAGTGACTTCATAAAACATCCATACGCAATAGAATCTATTACTAGTTCAAATGTTCTTGACATACGGTAGAAACACATCCAGATATCTCCTCTAGGAAGGGAAGAGAGTTTTAATTGTATCAGACACTTCAAGGCACAGAACCTCAAGCAAAGGAAACACGATTATACAATGGCATTAGGATGCATTAAACACAAGAAGTAAACAAAAACAAACGGTTACAGTGCAGAAGAGAAGAGCGAGAAAAATAATAAAGCAACTCAATCAAAGGCAGAGGCAAACAGAAAGCTAATTAGTTGTGTTTTAACTTAAGATAATAAATGAATCTGTATTTATATCAGCAAGATGACGTCTTACGTTGTCATTTTACTGCCTTAAACAAGTACATAGACTTGGCTGGTACATGGCGTAAATTCGGAAAGCTCTCAAAAATAGAGCGGTTACAAAGTGTCCCAAGGGATTTGTGTTGGAACAAATGTTTCTGTGATAGTAGACACCTTTATGAACACATTTTGTGGAGAAAGCTAGTGGTAAGCATTTCTTGTTTTTTTTGTTGCAGATTTGCCACACATTTCGCTAATTTTCCCTTATTATCACTCCTCTCCTCTCCACAGCTGTTCACTCCTCTCCTCTCCTCAGAAAACTATAGGTTTGGCTGCCACTCAATTTTTTTGTTCTGTCTTTTCGAAATTACGTCATGTGCCAGCCAAGTCTATGGACTCTATGTAACTATGAGGAGAGCAGAGGACATGTGTAGAGTGTTCACATGAGCTGAGGCGGGGGAGGGAGGGTAGGGAGGCCTCTGTATAGCCTCCACTTCAGGGCAGGTGGCTCTCACAATAAGAGCCGCTGAGTGAAGTACTTGAGCTGTGAGATTAATAGCAATGATAAGACTGTAATGAGAGAATGAAGGAAGAGCAACAAAGCTCTCTAAAGAGGAGAGAAAAGAGACACTGCAAACAGAGACCGAGGGGGTTGGAGGAAAGGAGAAAAGGGACAGACCTTGAGAGGGAACAAGGCCACCTGGCCGTGTGCCAGCTAAATGTCAGCAGGCCATAGATTAGAGGCATTGCATTAACCCCCCCCCCCATTCCATTAAAATATTACATACACATTAGTTGGTGCTGAAGGGGGGCGGAGCCTTGGGCTCGGTTTATACTCCGTCGTACCGCGGCGCCACGCAGCGGAAATAACTGACCTAATGGCCCAGATCCTCCACGCCTTCAGAGCTCGTTCTGCAGGTCGCTCTATTTCCGGGAGGCCAGGCGTCCTCAGAGCTACTGCAGGGACGCCGCCAGATGTTTGTGTGATAGGAACTAAATGTATAATATATTATTTTTATTTACCACGTGAATCCTATAGCATCCCATATTCTGAGGGGAACATTAGCCAAAAATAGCCGATCTACAAGCTCACTGTGTCTGTGAGCTTGCCAAGTCCAACCCAAACGATTCACCGCCGATGACAGAGATCTCCGTCATTAACCGGTCTGTCTGATGTGTCCCTTTTGTGGTTTTTGGGTGAAATCACCCCTGAGCTATGTCTCTGAGAAATATGAGAGGGGAGCCTCGCCCCTACCGGCGTGCCCCTTTTGTTGCCCATAGATCTATGATGAGTGCAAACTGACTGTGAAAAGTTAACTGGATAAGTAATCAAATGGCAGGTGTGGGGTGGCCATGGCAATCAATTGGCCTGAGGCAGAGGCTGGAAATTAGGCTCATTAGGTCCACTGACCAGAGCCTGACCAGAGCCTGACCAGGGCCTGACCAGAGCCTGACCAGAGCCTGACCAGAGCCTGACCAGGGCCTGACCAGAGCCTGACCAGAGCCTGACCAGGGCCTGACCAGAGCCTGACCAGGGCCTGACCAGAGCCTGACCAGAGCCTGACCAGGGCCTGACCAGAGCCTGACCAGAGCCTGACCAGGGCCTGACCAGAGCCTGACCAGGGCCTGACCAGGGCCTGACCAGAGCCTGACCAGGGCCTGACCAGAGCCTGACCAGAGCCTGACCAGAGCCTGACCAGGGCCTGACCAGGGCCTGACCAGAGCCTGACCAGAGCCTTTTGTGGTGGTTCTTCTGGTCAACCATGCATCTGACCGACACTACACTGCACTCCCCACATGGTGGTGTGGGGAGAGCCGCACACGTGTGTCAAATATGAATATGAGACGTGCAGCCAGGTGCATTTATTGTAAGATATATAATCATGTAATCTAATGACTGCCAATTGCCCCTTAATTATAAACGATAAACACGATCAGAGAGAAGTCATGAGGCACTGAACTCCAATGAGTCACGACCATGCCTTGTAATAAACTCTTGATTGCCACCCCCACACGCTGGCTGAGCCTTCAAAGCATCTACATCAGGAAATAATTACAGTGTAGGCAGGCATCGGGGTAATTGAATGTACAGCAAGTTAAGATATGGTGACAGACACATTCCCATTAACCAAATTCATGCTCCACTCCCCTTCCCCCCCGAGGCAGGTTGCATTCAGATGCAAATCCAATCCACCTACAGAGGAGTGTGACACCCATACCTGACCAATAGGGTGCCTCGATGCGGCGTAGTGCGAGTCACGCTTTTATTGGGAAGATGTTATTTTCCGGGTTTGAGGGAAAGGATGTTCTGGTTTAGACGTTTAAAACTAAATAAACTATTCAAAAGACAAAGACTGAAATAGAAATTTGCTGCCAAAAATAACACTGATTCGAGCCCAGCATGGGTCTCCTCATTCCTTCCCCCCCCCCCCCCCCCCCTCAATCCTGTATCTGCTCTGCTGCTGTTATAAAGTGGGGATCAAGGATCTGTCTGCTGTATCTATAGCTATTGCACTGGAAGCTATCTTCCCACTCACCCTCAGTCGCCTCCCAGCTGCAGAACAAGAAATTAAATTTCATTTAGAGCTTAGCAATATAAAGAAAACAAATGTGTCTGACGGAACAAGGGAGAGTCTCTTTTCGACTAACTTTATTTTTCGGTGTGAAATATATCCGCCTACAGGGGTGTCCCCCCCGCAGCACTGCACACAGCTAGCCCCTGACTGTCTTGGAAATGGATTTGGCTAACATCAGATTAATAATGTAACGTTACGTTACCCTCCCTTTTTCTCTGGGAAACCATTAGGAGTGAATGATGAGGCTGAGACCTGTGCCAAAGACACAACAACCGTCTCCACTCCACCTGACGCAGGCTTATTATCATGAGTGTGTAGTTTTGAACGTTGCCGATCTCTCTCTTTCATGTCGGTAACTAGACAATTATGCATAATTTGCACTCTGTCGTTTAACCCATTTTGACCTGAGGACGAATCTGCAAATGTCTGAAGTTTTCTGAAAAACCTCATGTTTTTATGTCGGACAAAAAATATATTGCCGGAAGCAAAGATTTGAGTTAAAAACGAAATGTGTGCAAAGATTTGCTCCACATTTTCACGATATTTCAAAAATAGCAGACCTACAAGCTCGTAGCGTGGCACTCGGTGCTGCGCTATGCGCTTGTAGATCTGATATTTTTCAATAGCTAAAGTATAAAATAAGGCTTAACCCTGTAACACCCAGCACCAAAAGGGGCTCCCGTTCAGAATGGTTTAACCCATTACCACCTTTTAAGAATGGCTTAACGGTATCGTACACCGCCAACAGCAGAGGTACAAGATCACGGCGTGTCGCGTGACGGGCTGCATGTGAGCTTGCATATCTGCTTTTTATATATATATATATATATATATATATATATATATATATATACTGTAAACTAAGCCTATATACAAATCAGGCTTCGTTTAATTAAAAGTCAAACGCGGCTGCAGCTTGATTTGCATGATGGCACTCCGTCAAAAATTAATAGTCACCTGTCAACCGACGATGCCAGCGAACATCAGCGGAATGCTGTTGAGCAACAGATGGCGGCGTGTTTGTTGTGGGTTTCTGTCTGAGTGCGTGTGTGCCTGTGTGTGCCAAATGTCCCCCACACACGTACAGTAGAATGTGAGGAATAGACATTGTGAGGACAGTTTCGGTCGTCACGAGAGACATTGTTGTTTATGACGTTAAATATATTTAGAGTTAGGTACACACAGGGGAGGCCTTAGAGATCTGAAGGCCCGTTTCAAGACCAAATATGAGGCCCCCATATCCCCCCCCCCCCCCCCCCCCCCACATCACTCGAGACAATTACGCCAGCAACAAAGTCTGCTCTCCTGATCCTGTCGTCCCTTCACAATACAGTGTCCCACCTTTACCTCCCAATGACGCATATCTTTCCATTAACTGGAAATAGGTGTAACGAGGGAGAAAGGCAGTGAGAGAGAGGGCCTCAGTGGAGGGTGGAGGCCCCCTAGAGCAGTGGTTCCCAAACGTCTAAATGTCAAGGACCCCCAAATTGACACTAATTAGCCCCACGGACCCCCATTTGAAAAGATATGCCAGGGACCCCCATAAGAGAATATCTTTATACTGCTCTAGCAGTGATTCTCAACCCGTTTAATTTCAAGGACCCCCAGTTTGACATGCATTAGTCTACTACATACCGCCATATTATATTGTAAAATCAATGTTAATCAATGTAACTAACTATGAGTGTCCAAATGGACCCGATCACCCCGGCTGGGTCACCTGATCGAGGGCTATGATGAGGATACGTCCCATGGGTGCATCCATGCCATGTTTTTTTGTTAAAGCCTCTGAGATATAGAAGTATCTGAATATAGTATATAGATCTAGAAGTATCTGGAGTAGAAGTAATAGCCCAGTAAAAGAGAAAAAAAAAACCCCTCAAAATTAAAAAGTACTACTGTACTAGTAAAGTACTTGAGTAAATGTACTTTGTTACCTTACAGCACTGCATGCGCAATTGCGTATACATTCATGTGTGCGTGCATCGGCGTGCGTGCGTGCGTACGTATGTGTACGTGCGTGCGTGAGCAGCGCTGAGCGCGCCCACACAGCAGATAGATAGGGTTGCCTTCCAGCGCAGGGCAGACTGAGGGATGTGTCCCGTGGGACTGCTTCATGTTTATTTCATCAGCTCTCTAGTGTTGCAGGACAGGCCGTCTCGCCTCACCTGTTTCTAAGGACGCTCTGCATGCCAGATGATGCTGCATATACAGTAGGCCTACTGTATCCATGTCCTTGTTTTACAGCAACCCTATACGGTATAGCTGCACCACTCTTTACAATGCCGTAAAAAAAGAAAAAAGATGGAAAACACACGAGAGATAATAGGCTACAATAGAAAGAACATGTAAGGCCGAAATAAAATATAACTACCGCCGGTATATATAAGCCAATGTTTCTCCAACTTTTTCATTGTCAAGGGACCCCTAAAATCGACATTTATTACAGCCTGCCGACCCCCATTTGAAAAAGATATTTCAAACAAAATAATAATACCTATGTTATAATACCTTTCGATATTTTGAGTATGTCGTCCTCTTGTGAGGTGGAAAGTTCTTCCGTTACAGTTCCACTCCAGTGTGGGGGGTTATTGTGTGGTCATACGTGCAACTATAGGTCACAGCAAAGACACCATTTAATTTACGGCGTGTGTGTGTGTGTGTGTGTGTGTGTGTGTGTGTGTGTGTGTGTGTGTGTGTGTGTGTGTGTGTGTGTGTGTGTGTGTGTGTGTGTGTGTGTGTGTGTGTGTGTGTGTGTGTGTGTGTGTGTGTGTGTGTGTGTGTGTGTGTGTGTGTGTGTGTGTGTGTGTGTGTGTGTGTGTGTGTGTGTAAGCCTAGACCTCGGAACAGACACCATTCAGAGCATGTCTAGAGACCGGGAGCTATTGTAAGAGAACAACTCAGCTCACTGACATACATTTATGCTGGACGGACCGTTGCACTTCTGTATGAATAATTGAACCATCGGAAACCCTAGAGTGCCTTATTTTCTGGGGCAAACATAACATTACATTTCCAACCTCGACGTCAACCTGCACGGGAATGTGCTCGGGTGTCACAGTGGAAAAGTATATATCTGCAGCCCACCAGCCAGCCACCACCACAGAGGTCGTGGCTGCATGTGGGCTTGAATCGACCGCACGACGTGGTGCATTCTCTTCTCTTGTGGGGGTCCCTGTGGGCAAAATGTTTTCAGAGGGTCCTCGCCACAAATATACAGTATATAAGTGTGAGGGCAGTCAGTGGTTCTTCAAGTAGAGAATTTGACCTACATATGGTGTTGCTTAAAGTCTCTGAACGAGCAGCAACCTGGCCAGGTGCTTAATTGGTTGAAGTAAACAAGTCATTATGATAATCCAAGCGTGACTAGACACATGAATGCATGAATAATTCTTTTCAAATCCTGAAAGGACAGAAAAGTCACGGTTGGAAAATGAGTAAATACTGGGCTTATATATATTTCTTAACGGTTTTGAGACTTGACATTTATAAAGTACTGTGAGTTATAAGAAACGCGGGCAATGAGAAAACACCGTATAGCGAGTTTATCAAGTGGGAAAGATGTGCTCCTCTGAGGTCTAGACTCCACACTTAGCTACTTTGCAGCACTGAATGGGCATCCGAGGTAGATCTTTGTGGTCCAGTAACCTCGCCTCACCAGGCTTTCCACCTCGGAGGAAAGCCTGTTCTCTGTTCCAAAAGTGCTGTGTGAACCGGTCTGGAGCGGATGATATCACTACGTCATGTTGTAGTCATTGTTTTGTAGTCCTCAGGATGATATCTGTATGTCATGTTGTAGTATTGTTTTGTAGTCCTCAGGATGATATCTTTATGTCATGTTGTAGTATTGTTTTGTAGTCCTCAGGATGATATCACTACGTCATGTTGTAGTATTGTTTTGTAGTCCTCAGGATGATATCACTACGTCATGTTGTAGTATTGTTTTGTAGTCCTCAGGATGATATATGTATGTCATGTTGTAGTATTGTTTTGTAGTCCTCAGGATGATATCTTTATGTCATGTTGTAGTATTGTTTTGTAGTCCTCAGGATGATATCTTTATGTCATGTTGTAGTATTGTTTTGTAGTCCTCAGGATGATATCTGTATGTCATGTTGTAGTATTGTTTTGTAGTCCTCAGGATGATATCTTTATGTCGTGTTGTAGTATTGTTTTGTAGTCCTCAGGATGATATCTGTATGTCATGTTGTAGTATTGTTTTGTAGTCCTCAGGATGATATCTTTATGTCATGTTGTAGTATTGTTTTGTAGTCCTCAGGATGATATCTTTATGTCATGTTGTAGTATTGTTTTGTAGTCCTCAGGATGATATCTGTATGTCATGTTGTAGTATTGTTTTGTAGTCCTCAGGATGATATCTGTATGTCATGTTGTAGTATTGTTTTGTAGTCCTCAGGATGATATCTTTATGTCATGTTGTAGTATTGTTTTGTAGTCCTCAGGATGATATCACTACGTCATGTTGTAGTATTGTTTTGTAGTCCTCAGGATGATATCTTTATGTCATGTTGTAGTGTTGTTTTGTAGTCCTCAGGATGATATCACTACGTCATGTTGTAGTATTGTTTTGTAGTCCTCAGGATGATATCTTTATGTCGTGTTGTAGTATTGTTTTGTAGTCCTCAGGATGATATCGCTACGTCATGTTGTAGTATTGTTTTGTAGTCATTTTTGGGGGTTTCAATTACATAAAAAAATAATAATAATCTTTGACAGTGCATAACACCACTTTCATCCTACATAAACCCATTCCCACCCTTTAAACAATTCCCACGCAATTTCACAAATATACACAATTCACACAGTGCCCAGGGCTAAAAAGAAACATTAAAAACCAAACAGAATAAAGACCCATCCACAATCGCATGCACTGCAGTAGTGTGCAAATAAATGTTCTGTTTACAGTACTGTACAATAATGTATTTTGATAAGTTGACGGTTTAATTGACAATCGTGGCTGACCTTTTTTATATAACATTATTCATTTTCCTTCAGTGCTGCTGTATTTTAATTGTCTTTTTTAATTGATTATAACACTATATTCCTGTGCTCATTTGACTTGAACTGCGTCTGTCGTGTATGCCTGTGGCTCAGCACCCACTGACAAACTAAGGAGTTCACCACCCTCACTGCGCTTTTCCTGAGCTTTTTAAATGAATAAATGATGACATTATAGGATGATGAATGCCATCTCTTAAAAGAAGAAAAAAGCGCCTCTTATAACATACAGCAGCACTTGCCATGACTTGCACACTTTGTTATTATGAGCCCTGGGCCATTGTGGTGCATACATTGTTTATCACCGCCTATACTGTACCTGCCGAACACTGGAGAGACCGCATTATCTGCGGAGAGAATTGACGTGTAGACGAGGTGTAATTGTATGTGCAAAAGGTATTATTGTTGGGGGAGGACTGACAGTCAGAGAGTCGCCCGGGGTTCTTTTTCCCCCTCCTTTGATGGAGAGCGAAAGGGCCTAGGTCTGGCTTTTATCCTTCAAGCTGTGCGGCAGGCAGACAGGTGCAGCTTCTTATGAGGAAGAGCTCCCAAACACAAAACACAAAACCAAGCCAAGAATTCCAGGCATAACTCAGTCAGTAGCCGTGCATGAATCAAGCCCAGGGTTATACTATACAGTATGCACCAGGGTTACCAACTGTACTTTCAAACACCATGAAGCCGGGCGGGCATATATACCCTCATGTATCCCATTTTGACGTGAGATCAGATTCTGAAAAAATGTCTTCTAAATCCTGACAGTTTTCTGAAAAAAAGCTATGTTTCTATGTCAGTCAGTTCTTCGATTTTTTCAAAAATAGCAGATCTATACTACGTGCTATGAGCTTGTAGATCTGCTATTTTTCAATAGCTAAGGGGGGTTCCCGCCCAAAATGGGTTATTTCAGAGGGGGGAAAAAATGACAAAGCTCGGCAGGTCGGCTATTCGCTTGAAGATCGGCTATTTTGGGAAAAAGATATGGCTTGTCTACAGTAATCGGCGGTTCCATAGATTCCACTGAATTCCGTAAACTTCCGGTTCAGGTCTTTTGTCACTATATCCGGCTCCTCCTATAGCCGCCTAGCCTGGCTCCAGCCCCTGAATCGCTAGCCACATAAAAAAATTATGCTCAGGCGATTTAGGGTCTGGTGACGCTCCCGAAGGAGGTCTCAGACTCCAACCGACGAATCAGCGTCGTTTCAACTCGATGACGTAAAACAACAGTGCCGTCCAGAAACAAACAAACATGGCTGCCCCCACTGCGGTAACTCACGGCCGTATCAATCTGACTATTAAATCGACGTATGATAAATAGTTTCTTTGAAGACACGAGAGGTTTTATAAACATCATCATCCGACATATTTTACCGCTTTTGTTTACATGCTAGTAGCGCTCGTTGGCTGTGTTTGTTTGGTTAGCAAACGGGTTAGCCATAGCCACATGATTGACACAATGCCATCTGCTTTCCTACTATTCTGATTGGTTGGTATGAACCAATCACCGAAGACTGCCTCTTTGGCAACGCCCATCCCAGAAACGGTTGTAGTAGGGAGGGCTTTCAGACTGAATAATGGAGTGAAACGAAATGAAAATTCAGGCTGAGTGTCAGGCTAATAGCCGCCCTTTTCAAAAATAGCAGACCTACAAGTAGATCTGCTATTTTTCAATAGCTAAAGCATAACATGATGCTGACACCGATTAAGTGAACCGGAGGTGGCGCAAGAAGATCTCTCTCTCTCCCCTAGAGCTCTGGTCCGTCCCAACCGTGTGGACCTTATTGGTGTCTGAGGAACGCACATGGAATCAAGGATGAACTGATTAGAAGTATGAGGTCACAAAGCTCAAGGTCACCGTCGTGACCTCATCATGCTTGTCGCGAATCATGTGATATCTCACCCGTTTTCCCCTCGAGGGAATGTCGTGACGTTTGCCACGTTTTTTGTGCACGGTAGTAATTCTTCTCTTCAATGAAAAAGTGGCCAAATAGAACCACTCTATTCTAAATTGCAATAGTCTGGCATAATCCTACTTTGAGGTTTTAAGTAATTGGCTGAATAATAACAAAGAAGTCTCGATGAAAAGACAACAATCTTATATTAAAGGCTGTGTAAGTTGTTTGTTGTTGTTTGTATTTTGTAAGCCTTAAATCATTCCTATTGAGATATATATATATATATATATATATATATATATATATATATATATATATATAATTATCCCTATAGAGTATTTGTTCAGTAACAGGGGGGGGGTCTCCCCGACGCCGTCTGGAAATGAAAAAGAGTAAAACATGTTTTATAGGCCAGCAGCAGGATAGTAAGGATACCAATTTCAACCAACCAGAGTCAGTGAATTGAAGCAGGGGAGCGAGGTGGTAGCTCTATTATAATTATTATCACTACAGATAAGTAGAGGTTTGGTTGGTATGCAGCTGTATTGTATAGGCTAATGCACTCAGAAAGAGAGCCTTTCATTCTCTCCCATATCTCTGTTCCCTTTTCTAATGAAACCTATCCAGGTAGATACGATACGTTACACACTATGGTATAGAATAGAGTCTATTTCACTGTGTGTGTGTGTGTGTGTGTGTGTGTGTGTGTGTGTGTGTGTGTGTGTGTGTGTGTGTGTGTGTGTGTGTGTGTGTGTGTGTGTGTGTGTGTGTGTGTGTGTGTGTGTGTGTGTGTGTGTGTGTGTGTGTGTGTGTGAATGAAAGGTGAGGACAGCCCGAGCACCCGTTGACCCAAAGCAGTTGTTTTTCCAACCCTTTTTCAGATCAAGGCCTCTTTATTCTGCCTGTGAGCCGGCGGCGGACCGCCATTTGATGAGATTTAGGGCTCCATTTTCGTCACCCACTAAACCCCTTATCCCTAAACTTCTTTGCCTTTTTTTTTTTGAGTGTTGCAAAACCACTCCAAGGAACAGCAATGTCCGTGTTCACCCGCCTATGTGACGTTAACCCACCCAAACTAGGCCCGCCAAAATGCATTTTAGTCGACTAAATCAGCTGTAGATTTAAGTCGACTAAAATCTCATGACATTTAGTCGACTGAAACTATAGACTAACGCTAAAACATTCCGGGTGACTAAAATGTGACAAAAACTAAATTAACACTAATTCCAAAGACTAAATGACTAAAATTAAAATAGAAACTTGCTAGCCAAAAACAACACTGGTAGGTTCGACCTCTTCCCTCAGTGTGAAAACGGTAATAATTGTAATGTACAGTAAGAAACTGCTCCCATGTTTCCCAAAATATATGTTAATGACGTTTAGGAGCTTTAGAACACTTTCCTGGGGGTCTTTATGTGTGTAATATGTGGTTTTAGATATTTTAGTAGATACTGTAGCAGTGAGCCCAGTGTCTCTGATGTCATGGACACTGGTCTCACTTCCTTCCTGGACTACAATTCCCATAATACTTTGGTGCACTGCTCCTCCTTGTGGATAGGGGAGGTCTGTCTTACTGAGACCACATGTAGTCCAGGAAGTAAGTGATCCCAGTGTCCATGACATCAGAGACAACATGCTCACTGCTACAATCTAAAATATCTAAAACCACATATTACACACATAAAGACCCCCAGGAAAGTGTTCTAAAGCTCCTAGCAAAAAGGGTGAAGTGTCCCTTTAAGGAGTATCCCTGTGTGTTTGTGTTAGTGCAATCTCTGCATCTTTTATAGTCATTGATCCGTCCTGTGTGGACTGACATGCATATGAGAGCCTTCTAGTGCCTATAGAAAATGAATTAAATCTGCACTTCCAGTCGAGTATAAGAGTCTTTATTAATAAAGAGAGTACTCCGCAGCAGCAGTCACAACCAGACAGACAAAACGCATTTCGGCGCGCAGGGCCTTCGTCGGTGTCAAAATTGGGCCCAATTTCTTTATTAATAAAGACTCTGTGGATTTAATTCATTTTCTATATGTTCATTTGGAATCTGATTCAGGTTCATTTGTCATGTGTATAGATACAGAGTATAAATACAATGAAAATTATTTTGCTCAGAGCACTCTCAGTCTTATATACTACACAGGACATAAACAAACATATATAGTGCAAGAAATCTGCACCCAGCACACGCCTGAAACTATATAAAACTGTAGTAGAGCGTGTGCCTTTTCCCTTGAAACCTGTATATAGCCCCCCCTATATATTTTTTAAACATTAAACTTCCTCCTTGGCACAAAACCTTTTCAGATGAGGGGGGGGGGGGGGGGGGGGTCCGTGGCCAAATATATTATTATCAATTTGGGCGTCCTTGACGTGAAAAAGTTTGAGAACCACTGGACTATTAATAATTTATCTTTTTATTATAATTTTTTCCTGTCAAGTCTACATTTGGACATACAAGGTTTCCACCTGACAGTGACCGGCGCTTTGCTTTATAAACCGACCATGCGGTCTTAAATTGTACGAGGGAGGTGGTCCCCCCCCCCCCCCACCCCTAGATAAGAGCTTAATGCATTACCCTGTAGTACGGCTCCCTGAATTGGCTTCATAAATCACAGTGACGCCCTGCACTTGTACTTGACTGAGTGAGGGTGTGTGTGTGTGTGTGTGTGTGTGTGTGTGGGCGTGTGTGTGTGTGTGTGCGTGCGCGCCCCTACTTGTGAGGGTCAAATGTATAGTAAGTATACATTTATAGTACAATTTGAGAAACGGACACTGTGTGAGGAACATTTTCCTGAGTCTGACTGAAGAGAAATTATTGTGTTTTTATGTAAGAAAATAAAAGTTGTATATTTGCTTATAATTTGAAAAGAAAAAAAAGATTGTAATTGGCTTTAGGGTTAGGAATAAATATATGTCACGGTTATACGTGTATAGGGGATTTTGGAGTTATGCATGATTTATGCTTATAGTGGCGTGCTGATGTCGCGCGTCAGACATAACCGATCTACAAGCTCACAACCCCCATCACAGCGCAATGCGTTAATGTGATCGCATATACTGTAGATCTGCCACATCTCAGGCATTATAGGGTGTGTGTGTGTGTGTGTGTGTGTGTGTGTGTGTGTGTGTGTGTGTGTGTGTGTATACTGGGTCGGGTTCTTCCGTTTACAATGTAAAACATTTTTTTAAATATATATTTTTATTTTTTGTAGTCATACACATACAAAAACCAACACATAGGACAACATAAAGCCGAAGTAAAACCAGTAGCAATGGCATAGAGAAAAACAATAGATGCGATTTAAGAAAAAAATAAATAACATAGCTGAAATATGTCACAATATATACACACACAAAAGGAAAACAAACTTTGACTTTACGTATTTACGCTACTAGCCCATTTTGACCTGAGATCAGATTATAAAAATGTCTTCTACATCCTGACAGTTTTCTGAAAAAGCTATGTTTCTATGTCAGTCGTTCTTTTGATTTTTCAAAAACAGCAGACCTACAAGCTCGTAGCGCGCCACTCGGTGGCGCGCTATGAGCTTGTAGATCTGCTATTTTTCAATAGCATAACATATTTGGTGTTATAGCATAACATAATGCTAACCCCAAAAGGGGTTCTTCTCATCTGGAATGGGCTAGAGATGCAGAAACAAAGCACGGGGCAGCTCCAGGTTTTGGGCCGGTTGCAGCAGAGAAACGTCCTTGGGTCCTCCGTGGGTTTCTTCATTACAGTTGTTGCTCCGGGCGGTGATTTATGGTGGCTTTTTGCAGCCCTGCCAGTGAGGCAGCAGCGCTGTATGCTGCTGTCAGGGAGTGGCCCAGGAAAAAAAACAGAAAATAATGTCCTTTTATTTCTCTGCTACGTTCGCTCTCCCTTGACACTAATGACTGTGAGAGAGGGAGAGCCATACATTCTATTGTTGTTGTGTTGTTGCCTGTATGGTCCCACACTGACTGTCCACTTGGGACACATTAAAAATGGACACTCTGGAGTCCGGGACCTTGTTCCTTATTGTTGCAACATTGAATACTTCACGGCCGAGCTATAATACGCCAGGCTTTTCAGCGCGCGTTTATGCGCGTGTACGCACACATGCGCAGCACACACACACTTATAGATCCAGTCCTGTTTTAAGTGCACGTGTGCGCGTAAACGTGCGTGAAAAGCAGTGGTGTAGCTCGGCCGTCAACCTTTTTATTTGTTTTTTTTTTAGCTCAGGCCGAAGGCTGATAAATAAGGATTTCATTTGATTTATGTGGGGGTTGATTGCAGCCCCCAACCAAGATGCCTCAAATCATCCAATTGCCATCAATGGTGTAAGATCAAATCTTTTCACATTGGCCTATTATAGCGCCACCAGGAGGCCTGACCTGCAGGGCACTTTTTCTAGTTAATTGTGCATTTGAGCCACGAACCACCTTGTGAATAATATTATGTTGTATGTCGTTGGATAAGATTTTGTTCACAACAAACAGGCAAACGTTGCTCAAAATATCAATTCTTCTACATTCACTCATTGTGTATAATATAGACTTCTTGGAAATTAAGTAATGCAGATCTGTTAAACAATAATTTAACTTCATTGTACACTCTCTAGAGTTAAAGATCTATAAGAGTCCATTTGGCAGTGGTTACCAACTCTCCATCATGTAGCTGGGGACCACCTAACCCCCTCTGGGACCACTGTACCACTGGGGATCACTTGGACCCCCCTCTAGGACCACTGGTGGTCCCTGTAGCACTGGAGACCACCTGGAACCCCCTCTAGGACCACTGGTGGTCCCTGTAGCACTGGAGACCACCTGGAACCCCCTCTGGGACCACTGGTGGTCCCTGTAGCACTGGAGACCACCTGGAACCCCCTCTGGGACCACTGGTGGTCCCTGTAGCACTGGATACCACCTGGAAGGAACCCCCTCTGGGACCACTGGTGGTCCCCGTAGCACCTGGAACCCCCTCTGGGACCACTGGTGGTCCCCGTAGCACTGGGGACCACCTGGAACCCCCTCTGGGACCACTGGTGGTCCCTGTAGCACTGGGGACCACCTGGAACCCCCTCTGGGACCACTGGTGGTCCCTGTAGCACTGGGGACCACCGGGAACCCCCTCTAGGACCCCCCTGGAGGGAGCACTGGTTGAAAACCCTGCTCAATCCGACAACCCCTTTAAAAGGGGTTGCCGTTGGCCCGGTGCTTGTTGCTATACAGTATATATAGCAACATAAATATTTATACGTTTTTCAGAAAACTTCAGGTCAGGATTTATAAGGCGTTTTGTTTTCATCGGCCTCGGGTCTAAATGGAGCAAAAAAATAAATCTCTGGTCGGATCAGATTTCCTCATTGGTCTTGTAAACCGCAACGCAACAAAAGCTATACCGTAATAGCTTATAGCTTACAATAGATCAGTGTCGTTTTGCTTTTTTTAATTAGTTTTAATTATTAAGTATCTCCACATGGTTCAGGTTCTATAATGGAAACATAAACAAAGGAAACACATCACGGAACTTCGCAGCAGGTCGTGTAAAAAAATAATTCCAGATCACTGAAGGAAGGTTACGGAGAAGGAGCCTCTCTCTCTCTCTCTCTCTCTCTCTCTCTCGTCCCGTGAGTGTCGGTGACCTCAATGCCGCTGTCAATCACACACGGTGACATCATCATTGTTTTCGCCGTTATGTCCTCCTCTAGTCTCCAACGGTTCAGTCTGCTGTGGAGTTCCATCATGACTGAACGAGTTGACGTCAGGTCAGGTGTGTGTCAGTCAGTCAGTCAGTCAGTCAGTCAGTCAGTCAGTCAGTCAGGTGTCAGTCAGTCAGTCAGTCTCAGGGTGTTGGCCCGATGCCAGCCAGAGGTGAGCTCAGGCTTCCTCCCTTCCTCCCTCCCTCCCTCTCTCCTCGTCTGGTTACTATAACAACAGACATCATCACACACGGGGGAAAAGAGTGTGTTTAGAGCAACGTTTTGAAGGTTAAGTGTCTATGAGAGAGGCCCTCATTGCAAGGAGGAGGATGTTGTGTGTGCGTGCTTGCGTGCGTGCGGGTGTGAGTGAGTGATTGGGCCCTTTTCCGCAGGGGTTGAAACGGTTCTTCGTTCCCGCCCCGGTTCTGAACCAGTTCTGTGTTGTTTCCACTGGAAATGAATTGGTTCAGAACCCTAAAAGTTGGTTCGGAACTGGAACCAAAAATATATATATCTTTTTTTTTTCTTGACTCGAACTGGGAACCAAAAGGAGCGTGGTACTATTTCCACTGGTTGGAAGATCCATGATGCGATATTATACAGTAGACAAAATGGCAAAAGCAAGCGAATAAGAAAAGGTCAACAGTAAGTGATTGAATTTCCCCCCGTGGACACTGTCTGCAACCGGTCATATCTGACGCACATCGCTGAGCAGGCCTGGAATACAGCTTGGGGAGACTGATGGAGGACTCCCTGGGAGGGACGTCTAACCATTTATCTGTTTCTGTGAAAGCACCAACGGGTTCCAAGGATCTAGAACGGAACCAGTTATAGCTGTGTGTGTGTGTGTGTGTGTGTGTGTGTGTGTGTGTGTGTCTATACATTTATGTTTAGTTATTAGGCTAAAATTACATATCTAGACTGTTCAAAAAAGTACAGATCAATACGAAGTCTGCTAAGTGCATTTAAAACCTAATAAGTGTGTGCGCGTGCATACGCGCTTGCGCTCATGTGTGCGTGCGCTCATGTGTGTGGTCGCGTGTGTGCGTGCGCTCATGTGTGTGGTCGCGTGTGTGTGTGCGTGCGCTCATGTGTGTGGTCGCGTGTGTGCGTGCGCTCATGTGTGTGGTCGCGTGTGTGTGTGCGTGCGCTCATGTGTGTGGTCGCGTGTGTGTGTGTGTGTGTGCGTGCGCTCATCGCAGCTGCGGTGCACACATGCGTGCATAACATGTTTTGTGCAGCGTGTGTGAGCGGTATGACCTCTGAAGTGCTGTATAACCATGCGTGTGTGAGCGGTGACCTCGTCAGTGCTGTATAACCACGTCAGTCTGGGTTAAATCCTCCGCTTAGGATCCTGGGCTTCAGACACTGTGCTCTCCACCCTGTCTTTAAAGGGTGATCTCACCCTTCCAGACGGCTCATTGTTCTCTCTCAATCCCCCGGCTCAGCCTCGCCTCGCCTTCACTCCGCTTACCCCGTGACTCTCAGCCAGTGCACTCTGCTCTCTCTCTGGTAATGAAGTAAAAAGAGTAAACTAATTTGACTTTGACTTGAGTACTAAAAATACAAAGTATTGCCATCAAAACATATACTTGTGGCATATGATATATACAGCTGTTTTTGACGTGTGGAATCCCTATGTGTGGATTCATGTCGCCTTGCAAGAGTCCCGGGACGGAACAATGTTATTGAGGATAAGACACTGGAGCAGCGCGGACATTTAGAGCCTTTTTATTAGATGCTAGTACAAGAAAAGACTACGCGGTCTTCATCAGAGTCATGACTCTGATGAAGACCGCAATGTCTGGAATACTGTTTGAATTTAATTGAATCAAAATATACTTGACATAACAAAAGTAAACACAGTCATTTTTCTTTTAAATATTTATGGTAAAAAAATAGCACAAATCTGCTATTTCGAATAGACAAAGTACAAAATAGAGAGGGTCTCTGAATATAAATATCTTGGCATCTGGCTTGGACGATAAACTTTCTTTTAAATTTCATATTGTTGATCTTGTCTCCAAACTTAGACACAAACTAGGTTTTCTGAACAGCAATAAATTGTGTTTTCCAAATTCCAGTAAAAAAAAAGCTATTATTGAGTCCACTTCCCTCTCGGTCCTGGACTACAGGGACATTATTTATACTGTAGGTCTACTGCTCCTTCACTTTTAACCCATTCTGGTGTTAGCATCATGTTATGCTTTAGCTATTTAAAAATAGCAGATCTACAAGCTCGTAGCGCGCCACCGAGTGGCGCGCTACGAGCTTGTAGATCTGCTATTTTTGAAAAAAATCGAAGAACATTTTTTGAATCTGATCTCAGTTCAGAATGGGTTAATCAGACCAGTGTGTGTCCAGTGGAAACCTCGTATGAATCTGATCTCAGGTCAGAATGGTTTAAAGCGGCTAGACACCGTCTACCACTCCGCCTTGCGGTGGACTACTGGTGATGGTTATGGTACCCACACCACTGTGCACTTTATGAGAACTCAGGTTTATCCTCTCTGACAGAGAGAGGCCAGATAAGCATTGCTGGGATGCTCCCTGACTATAATCTGTTCCATGTTGATCAATAGCACGTATCAGACCCGCTCTAGTGATTCTGAACTTCAAAATTCCTTAAAACTATATGAGCTCCCTGCCATCCTTCGGTCAGTTCAAAGGAATGCTCCAGAACATTTTTCACCGTGATTGCTCCCTGCTTCTTTTGATTTATTTTACTGGTGGTTCTGCATTTAACTTCCTTTGTAATTGTATCCTGATTTATAATGTTTTGCATTGTTTTGACTGTATTTGTGAATTGTAACCTCGGCTACTGAGTACATTGAAAAGAAAAAATGTTAAAATCTACAAAGTAACTAGTAAATTAACGTCTTAAAATAACTGCAGTGAGTAAAGGATACAATATATGCCTCTAATGAGACGCCGTACGGAATTAGTATTGAAAAACGGAAGTACTCGAGTAAAGTGAATGTGCCTCAACATTATTGTCGTCAATGAATGTACTTCCCAGCACTGCTCCCAGCCCTCAGCGCTCCAGTCACAACCATCCATTCCCATGTGCTCCAGCACTGCTCCCAGCCCTCAGCGCTCCAGTCACAACCATTCATTCCCATGTGCTCCAGCACTGCTCCCAGCCCTCAGCGCTCCAGTCACAACCATTCATTCCCATGTGCTCCAGCACTGCTCCCAGCCCTCAGCGCTCCAGTCACAACCATTCATTCCTATGTGCTCCAGCACTGCTCCCAGCCCTCAGCGCTCCAGTCACAACCATCCATTCCCATGTGCTCCAGCACTGCTCCCAGCCCTCAGCGCTCCAGTCACAACCATTCATTCCCATGTGCTCCAGCACTGCTCCCAGCCCTCAGCGCTACAGTCACAACCATCCATTCCTATGTGCTCCAGCACTGCTCCCAGCCCTCAGCGCTCCAGTCACAACCATTCATTCCCATGTGCTCCAGCACTGCTCCCAGCCCTCAGCGCTCCAGTCACAACCATTCATTCCCATGTGCTCCAGCACTGCTCCCAGCCCTCAGCGCTCCAGTCACAACCATCCATTCCCATGTGCTCCAGCACTGCTCCCAGCCCTCAGCGCTCCAGTCACAACCATTCATTCCCATGTGCTCCAGCACTGCTCCCAGCCCTCAGCGCTCCAGTCACAACCATCCATTCCCATGTGCTCCAGCACTGCTCCCAGCCCTCAGCGCTCCAGTCACAACCATCCATTCCTATGTGCTCCAGCACTGCTCCCAGCCCTCAGCGCTACAGTCACAACCATTCATTCCCATGCGCTGCTGTAATGTCTGACACGTTATCTGACGGAAGGCTCCATGGCACAGGGAGAGTGAAGCCAGAGAAATGAGCTCACATCGGAACAACAGGGACGCCGCGGCACATTATCTACAGACAGACAGACCCACACAATGGAAACCGCGTCTCAATGTATAAGCTATTTAAATGCAGTATATCTGCTGGTGTGCAGCCGGTGGAAACCTTTGCTCGTCTCTCTCTCTCTCTCTCTCTCTCTCTCTCTCTCTCTCTCTCTCTCTCTCTCTCTCTCTCCATGTTTCCTGTCAATCTACACCAGGGGTGCCTGCACTTTTTTTTAACTTGAGAGCTACTTTAAAAAATGACCAGCTTAACAAGATCTACCCCACCGGGGGAAAAATAATGAATATCTCATTGCTGAAAATGGTTTAAAAATGTACCTGAGGGGGCTTTGGAATTGACGTGACATAGCCTTTAACCCATTCTGACCTGAGATCAGATTCATACGAGGTTTCCACGGGACACACACTGGTCTGATTAACCCCATTCTGACCTGAGATCAGATTCTAAAAATGTCAGTCGTTCTTCGATTCTTTCAAAAATAGCAGACCTACAAGCTCGTAGCGCGCCACTCGGTGGCGCGCTATGAGCTTGTAGATCTGCTATTTTTCAATAGCTAAAGCATAACATGATGCTGACACCGAAATGGGTTCCCGTTCAGAATGGGATAAGACTCTGGAATGGGGAAATAGAGGGGGGGGAGGTGGAATTGGTAGGGTTTTCTTGGTATATTACTTTGTAATGCTTATGACGTTTATGCCCAGTACTCTAGTATTGCATTGTGGCTTTGAGCTTTGTGATGTCAATCAATCAAGTTACCTAAATTCAAGTGGAAGATGCCAAAAAATAATAATATATATATATATTGAAATTATATATTTTTTAGGGGGGGATGTAATGTGGGATGTCATGTGGTCCTTTGTGATCTCCTGTTAGATCTACGTTTTGGGCAGCCCTGATCTATACTATCCAAATAACGGCAGAAAAGCCACGGACATATATATCGTAGCGGCCGGCTCTTTCACAGGGTCGTTACAACAATATCGTCTCTGTCGGTACGTGGAGGAAAAAGTTAGAATATGGAGTGTGCCCGACCAGCAACAATTATTATTTTTGTCTAAATTGTGTGTGTGTGACATACAATACAATATATCAACAACATAACATAAAAACAATCTGATCACATTTTTCCTTTTCGTGATTAGTTTATTTTAAAGAAATGTAACCATTCAGAAGCTATACTGTACACATACACATACTGTATGCATTCCTTGTCGGCTTGCAAGGTGACGTTTCCGGCGATGAGCTATGCTGCTATATTTATACCGCAAGTTATTTAACCCATTCTGACCGGGAACCCATTTTGGTGTTAGCATCATGTTATGCTTTAGCTATTGAAAAATAGCAGATCTACAAGCTCATAGCGCGCCACCGAGTGGCGCGATACGAGCTTGTAGGTCTGCTATTTTTGAAAAATCGAAGAACGACTGACATTTTTTAGAATCTGATCTCAGGTCAGAATGGGTTAATCAGACCAGTGTGTGTCCAGTGGAAACCTCGTGTGAATCTGATCTCAGGTCAGAATGTGTTAAAGTTTTACACACTCGCCGTGCGGCGGCTCATTTCTAATGAATTTCTTCCCTGCGTGAGAAATGGAGGCGATAAAGGGAAGTTGATGAGCGGAGCGTGCAAGACGCTGTGTGTGTGTGTGTGTGTGTGTGTGTGTGTGTGTGTGTGTGTGTGTGTGTGTGTGTGTGTGTGTGTGTGTGTGTGTGTGTGTGTGTGTGTGTGTGTGTGTGTGTGTGTGTGTGTGTGTGTGTGTGTGTGTGTGTGTGTGTGTGTGTGTGTGTGTGTGTGTGTGTGTGTGTGTGTGTGTGTGTGTGTGTGTGTGTGTGTGTGCACCACCAGCAGAGCCTAATCAAAGCGTGGGGCCATGTATTATGTATGCTCCGAGCCGCCGCTGTGCTGCATCATTTTTATCCCATTCTGACCTGAGATCAGATTCATACGAGGTTTCCACTGGACACACACTGGTCTGATTAACCCATTCTGACCTGAGATCAGATTTTAAAAAAAAATGTCAGTCGTCCTTCGATTTTTCAAAAAATAGCAGACCTACAAGCTCGTAGCGCGCCACTCGGTGGCGCGCTACGAGCTTGTAGATCTGCTGTTTTTCAATAGCTAAAGCATAACATGATGCTAACGCCAAAATGGGTTCCTGTTCAGAATGGGTTATAGCGTGATCCTTCTCACCGCGTGCTCCCTGGCTCCTTTGACACTATATACAGTACAGTGGCGAGGGTGGAGGAATTTGACAGCCCCAGTTGGTCGGGATTATTTCGCTCTCTTCACTCTTTGTTAACACATTTAGGCCTGACGTCGAAAAAATTATAATGTCTATATTTCTATATCGGAGGTGCTCAATATTTCATGTCAAGGCCCCCAAAAATTATATGTAATTGGCCCGCCGACCCCCCCCCATCTGAAAATATGTTGTTCCAGGGATGCGTACCCCAAGAAGCAAAGATTTGAGTTAAAAATGTTCGCTCTGACATAATATATTCCAAAGATTTGCGCCACATTTTCACGATTTTTCAAAAATAGCAGACCTACAAGCTCGTATGCTATGAGCTTGTAGATCTGCTGTTTTTCAATAGCTAAACTATGAAGTATGCTTATAACACCAAAAGGGGTTCCCGCCCAGAATGGCTTAATCGCCAATCCATTTCCCCGTAACGATGACTGTCTCTCTCTACTTAAGTCTGATTTATTAAAAAATAAATAATACTAATGTATGCCAAATCGATTGGGCTTAGATCAGCTATTTATTTTTGCCGTGAGACACCACCACACAAGGCATTACACACTGCATGCTGTTCTGTTCTATCTTCTATACAAACATTATTATTTATCATTCCTGTATTCTCATTTCATTATTTTTTTTCTCTGTTCCTCGTCATTTGATTTCATATTCATCAGTATAGGCATGTATGGGATCTCTGTGTCTGTCTGTGTACTAAAAGAAAACAAGCTTGCACGTCGTCCAGTGTCCACTGACTCACATCCACTACTAAGCATTTAAAGTACCAGGTATAAAGTACAGCAGCCTTGTGTAGTTCGTTCAACAGAATGTTTGGGTATCTATCGGGTATGACTGACGTTATGTATCTTTCAGGACCTTTCACTGCTTCGGTCTCAACCATTACTCTATATTGTATATGGCTCTGGTCTCAGCCTCTGCAGTGTATTTTTTTGACATTCCGTTTTTCTCCCAAGTTGAATGTTGCCACTATACTGTACAGCCATAAACTACACAGTTTACATCATTGTACAGGTGTGTGTTGGAGCTGAGAGCTTCCATCATTCCAACACTATTTGTTTTGTTTTTCGTCTTATAAATTATTTGATCGTCCCAAAACATTGTGTTCATTGTCATGATTTGTCAAGATCCGAGTTGGCTTTGACCGCGGCGTAACCGTCTTTAAATAAATTATATTAGAATGGGATAATGCATCGGGTTTTCATTTCCTGGGCCACTCGTTTTTCTGAAAGGGGGAGGGACTGCGGCGCTCTATTGAGGTGTGTTGGAGCTGAGGGCTTCCATCATTGTCCCTATATGGGCGTGCGTGTGTGGCCCTTGGGGTGATTCTCCTTCTCACACGCAGAGGAGTCTGTCACCGGAGGTGTTGGAAAGGTGATAATTAAAACATGTGACGTTGTTGAGGCCTATTATTATAATCCCTGTGTGACAGGAGGGTCTTGAAGTCAGGTTGAACTGATAAAGAGCATCCATGTGCTATATTCTCAGGCCTTTCATATTTCATCTGGCAGAATCCCCATCTCCATATTCAAATTTGCCCTAAACAAGTCCATAAATTTGGCTGACCTATGACATTTCGGAATGGATTGTAGGGGCTAGCATGCCTCAAAGATCACACTGGTGTGAAGTGAGGGCCTTTAAAGTACTTTAAACAAACATTACCAGGCAAAAAGGGCTCTAAACAAACTTTAAAATTAAAATTCCATCGACATGGCTTCCATAATGCCAGACGTTAGAGGGAGTAGCGCCCCTAAAACATGTCGTGCTTACAACTATAGCCCACAGTGCCCCGCTTTGCGGCGAGAGATCAAAGCGCGTCGCCACTCTCTTACTAGATTACTCTGGTGTGGAGATTCTGGTGTGTCTTCAGATGACCCGCCTGAGTGAAGCTCTTGTCACACTCTTTACAGGCGTACGGCTTTTCTCCAGTGTGAATACGGTGGTGTCTCTTCAGATCCCGGAACTGACTGAAACTCTTTTCACACTGTTTGCAGTGGTACGGTTTCTCTCCGGTGTGGATACGCAGATGACCGTTGAAGGGACCCGACTCTTTGAAACTCTTGTCACACTGTTGACAGCGGTATGGTTTCTCTCCCGTGTGGATTCGCTGGTGTGCCTTCAGGGTCCAAGATTCGGTGAAGCTTTTGGCACACTGTTGACAGTGGTAAGGCTTCTCTCCCGTGTGAATACGGTGGTGTCTCTTCAGATCCCCGGACTGACTGAAATTCTTGTCACACAGGGTGCAGTGGTATGGTTTCTCTCCCGTGTGGATTCGCTGGTGTGCCTTCAGATCCCCGGACTGACTGAAACTCTTGTCACACAGGGTGCAGTGGTATGGTTTCTCTCCCGTGTGAACACGGTGGTGTCTCTTCAGATCCCCGGACTGACTGAAACTCTTGTCACACAGGGTGCAGTGGTATGGTTTCTCTCCCGTGTGGATTCGCTGGTGGTGTGCCTTCAGGGTCCGGGATTCGGTGAAGCTTTTGGCACACTGTTGACAGTGGTAAGGCTTCTCTCCCGTGTGAATACGGTGGTGTCTCTTCAGACCCCCGGACTGACTGAAACTCTTGTCACACAGGTTGCAGTGGTACGGTTTCTCTCCGGTGTGAATGCGCTGGTGTACCTTCAGATTCGTTGAAGTATTGCAACTCTTGTCACACTGTTTACAGTTGTAGGTTTGCTTCCCGGTGTAACTCGGCTGATGTGTCTTGACTTCTCCCGCCTGGGCTAAATTGTTGGTAAACTGTAGATGACTGTTAGATGGTGGTTCATCCGTCTCTCCTTGTTCCTGGCTGGTTACGGAACTTACGGAGCAGTTTATTTGCTGACATGCTGCTGAAGGGATCTGTTCTTTCCTCAGTGTTTGGCAGTAGAGGTCGTTGTGACTCCTCTTCGCGTGTTCAGGGAGGAATGTGAAGGCACAGGCATATGGACACTGAGAATATGAGACCTGAGAGTCTCCTTCCATCATCAGACCCGATGAAATAAACTAACATCGATGGGAATGAAGTGTGTCTGGCAAGGAAAGCCCAACCATATATACCAGTAAGACGCGCAAACGCGGGAAGCGGACGCAGCTCGTACATATTTAAGTTGTCACCATGACTCTGCCATAACCATATAAGGAGTCCCCAAAGCAGCTCCATATATGGGCACAAAAGCGTTACACACGGACACCAGCTCCATATTTGGGCACAAAGGGGGGACACACACACAGACAGACAGACAGACAGACAGACATGATCTGCTAGGTCTCATAGTAAGTGCTCACTGCGTTCGCAAAAATATCTCTCTTGCTATCTCTCCCTTGGAAGTAAGACGCGCGAACGCGGGAAGCGAACGCAGATCGTAAATTGGTATTTGGACGTAGCTCCATATATGGGCACAAAGTGTCTGTGCCCTTTGTGCCCATATATGGAGCTGAGTGATTTGTTGATGCAACACACTCCATATTTGGGCGTAGCTCCATATATGGGCACAAAGGGGGGACACACGCACGCACAGACATGATCTGCTAGGTCTCATAGTAAGTGCTCACTGCGTTCGCAATCACTTCACACCTAAGCTTTATATGTGCTGACCAGAGCTTTGGGCTGATAGTAAAACACAAATCGTTGCCATCCATCCATGCCTAACAATCCCAATTTGCGCAGGCATTATTACTGGCATTACTGACCTTCCTGTATGTCTCTTAAATGGCACTGGATCCACTTTTCTGGAATGACAAGCTTATCGTTCTATAAGCCACCACATTTCTGGGAGCAGATTCTCTGTCTGGGGATAACTCAGGGGGAGCGATAGACCCAGATTATCCCATCCATTTGGGTCCTGAGCTTCGGATGACACCTTAGGAGAGGTTTGCGGATCAATCAACACTCGTGTGAAGTGAAGGACGCCCCCCCCCCCCCCCCCCCCCCCCCCCCTGGTAATGTTGAAATGAAGCATTATTTGAAAATGTGATATCCTGCACATAATACTGTATGTGGCAGAGTCACCGACTCCACCCCACCACAGGGAGGGCAGAGTCACCGACTCCACCCCACCACAGGGAGGGCAGAGTCACCGACTCCACCCCACCACAGGGAGGGCAGTGCCCGGTGTCGAGTCGGTCGGACCCACGGTTGTCCGGAACCGACACAAAAGGCCTCTGCCTGTGCTCTGGACACGGGGCCCCTGGCCGGGGCCCTGGACACAGGGCCCCTGGCCAGGCTCCATAGATGGAGCTGGATCACAACACTCCATATTTGGGCATACCTGACGCAGAACTCCCATATATAGGAATAAAGGGAGACGGATATAGAAATGTCCATATATGGGCATAAAAGGGACACAGACCGATGGGTGGAACGGGTACTCTGACACAACGGGTACAACTGGTATTGCATACATACAGAACAAACAGAAAAAAGTACAAAACCATGGCAACCCATCTTTAAAATAAATATACCTTTAAAAATGTCCAGTGCTGCTGAGGTCTTACTGAGGGAGAAGGTACAGTAATGGTTTCATACGTACAGTACGTGGTGCAATGATGAGTCACATATGGACAGCAAAGAACAAATCAGCATAAATAAACGGTTGTATATTGCATTAATACATTTTGGGGCGGGAACCCCTTTTGGTGTTTTAAACATTATGTTATAATTTAAGCTATTGAAAAATAACAGATCTACAAGCTCATAGCGCGCCACCGAGTGGCGCACTACGAGCTTGTATAGGTCTGCTATTTCTTTTTTTTATCATGAAAATGTGTCGCAAATTTGGAATATATTTATTTTTCAGAGCGAACATTTTTAACTCAAGTCTTTTGCTTCCGAGAGGTTCCTGGAACAACATATTTTCAGATGGGGGTCGGTGGCCAATTACATATCATTTTTGTGGTCCTTCACATGAAATATTGAGAACCACCGATAGAAGGTTTTTCAGAAACTTGTCGTCATTTAGAATACATTATTTAAATGTCGACGTCAGGCCTAAATGGGTTAAGTGGAAGAAGGTTAGTTTTAGGTGCATTGTATGATAGACTATGATCAGCATAACCCATAACGGGTATAGTGTGAGAACTTTATGACTGTAAATGTGAAGCATGTTCTGTTGCGGTAGAGAGCACCAGCACTAGAGTTTATTTTCCCTAACAAGCCATATTATAGGCCAAGATATGTGATGTATGCGTATACCGTCAAGACAATGATATTATATAATCGCTTTTTGGATGCAAGATTCAGAAAAAGAAGAAACTGCATGCCACGCACGCTGTCTCCAAATGCAAATGAATTAAATGTAGTTTCCCGTTGCATATGAAGACAGTGTGCGGGAGTTCTTCCGTGCAGTGCCACAGTCAGACCTTGTTTGGTCTCCTCCTACGCACCTGTCGCCTTAGAGGTAGTGCTTTTTATAGACGCAGGATTCTGAATGAAAGCCTCCTGTTTGTGTTCTTGGTGCCGTCGTTTGTGCCTCCAAGATGAATTTAACCTGCAGGTTAGGTTGGAATGGGTGTTATCTCTGATGCTTTAATGAAACGGGAGCAAACATAGTAAATACTTAATGCCGTTTGTTGCTCCGAGAAACATGAGCAGGATCTCCTTTCTCTGTTCTGTCTGTCTGTCTGTCTGTCTCGCACGTGCGCGCGCACACAGACAGACTTGTGTTTTATACAGTAACACGTTAAACTTCAGAAGTCACTAGCCTTGTAAAACTTTATTGCTCATCTGTTTATCTGGCTGTGCTTAATGTATGGGATCCAACAATAAACGTGTTCATGATGCTATTATTAACATTTACATCATATAGTCCTAATAATGTTAATGAACATCGTATAAGGACCTTTAAGGGCCTTAGCTAATTAACGTTCAATATAAACCATATTTCTCTTTTTTCTTTTATCTTGTGCAACGTTGGGTTCCTCAGTCTTTTAGAGAGTGTAACGACTAATTTGTTTAATTACAAAACAGTAGTTCTATTTTTGGCATGTCAAAACTATAAATGCACCATGTCGCTGTGTGTGTGTGTGTGTGTGTGTGTGTGTGTGTGTGTGTGTGTGTGTGTGTACGTACGTCCGCAATCCACGTAACCCGAAAACCGTTCAAATTGGACACACGTGTTCCACCCCACCACAGGGGGTGCAGTGTTCCACCCCACCACAGGGGGTGCAGTGCCCGGTGTCGAGTCAGTCGGACACACGGTTATCCAGAACCGCCTCTGCCCACTTTGGGCCATGCATTTCCAACTTGCATCGTTCCAAGTTGACCACCGCTCTAATATTTTTTAAATAGTCGATCTACAAACTACTGGGATTGTGGATCAGTCGTTGTAACCGATTTTTTAACTACATTGTGAGTACAAAGAAATGAACTCATTCTTTAGTGGTTAGCCCATGTATTGATACATACATATTGATACATCATGTAAAGATGTAAAACACGTGTCTCGATTCTCAATTGTCCGACGACTAATCAAAACAGTAATTAGCTAAGAAAATACTGTGTATTTTCAGGTGGAGAGTCTTTCCCATGGCAGGCCCAGCATCGTTAACACAACAACAGGGCTCCTGTCTCTCCCTTGTAGCCACAGCTGCTCACTTAATGACTGAGTGCTGCTGGTTTATTCTGCAGCCAAACGTTGGTTCAGGTTGATCCTGAACCAGGTTGATTGGTTCAGGTTGATCCTGGACCAGGTTGATCCTGGCCTGTTGTTTAGGGTGTTGGGGGGACTTGTACTTTTCACTTGGTAATGCGCTGTAAACAAACAGCCACACATACCTATAAAGTCCTATAAATATTAAATGCATCATGTAATGTTTTGTAAACAATCTTTTGTTCATTTCACAATCCTAGTTGAATGAAACGGCGTGCTATTCTTACAACAATCACTGTGCATGATATAGTATAGGCATGTTCTACACACTGCACATGGTACATACAAACATGGTACATGGTGCATTTATATAGCGCCTTTATCCAAGGCGCTTTACATAGATTGTGCATTACATTCACCCATTCACACACACATTCATACACCGATTGCGGCGGAAGCCATACAAGGTACCAACCAGCACATCGGGAGCAATCTGGGCTTCAGTGTCTTGCCCAAGGACACTTCGACATGTAGACAGGAGGAGGAGCCGGGATTCGAACCGCCGACCCAGGGATCATTGGACGACCTGCTCTACCTCTTGAGCCACAGTCGCCCCTGTATGGGCAGCTTTGGCTCAGGAGGTAGAGCAGGTCGTCCAATGATCCCTGGGTCGGCGGTTCGAATCCCGGCTCCTCCTCCTGTCCACATGTGGTAGTGTCCTTGGGCAAGACACTGAACCCTACATTGCCTCCAATGAGTCGGTCGGTGTGAGCTCGCCACCATTGGTGTGTGAATGTGGGAAGTGAGGACGCTGGCGTCGACTGTTCGCCGCTTCACCTCCCAATGTATGAATGAACGAACCATTGTGATGCGCTTTGAGCACTTGGAAAAGCGCTATAAAAATACAATTGGAGAACCACCAGCGTTGTTATAATAATATAGCAGACGTGTCATAGTGAGAGAGAGAGAGGTGTTTCCTTTTTATTTATTTATTTAACTTTTTCAAATGGTGAAAATAGATGATCTATATGTGTGAAGTTATGAGCTTGTAGATCGGCTATTTTCACTGCTTTTGTGCAACACAACTTGTATGAGGAATTAAGGTTTGGTATTCATTTAAAAAAGGAAACCTAAACGGTTGAAATGTGGAGATACAAGGTTTCTGCCCGACAGCGACGGTGCACGTGTGACACACACACACACACACAACACACACACACACACACACCACATTTTCCCCCCATGTACTTTGTTTTTATGAATGGATCCATATGGCAGAGGGGGTTGGGTGTATACTGCTGTTGGGAGGGAGGGGGGGGGATGTGCTGTAGGCCAATCAGCAGTGTGATGACTGGGGTCTCTGACTCTGTGTATACGTAGTGCGTGCATGTGAGTCTTTTACAAGTTGGCCCGGAGGTCTGTTGTTTCCCCTACAACATACAAGCTTTCCCCGCGACAGAGACAATATGTCAGTGATTACCACAGATGATGAGGTGCTCTGGAAGAGCAAGAAGGGGAGACAACACTCACAACTCCTCCTCCTCTTCCTCCGTGTCTTGTGTTGTGGAGTGAGTGGCTCGTGTGTTTGATGTGGAGTTTACTTCTTTCTGTCTTTACTGTGAATCTTTGTGAGCCGAGGCGTCCGTTCGTGCGCCACCCGGTAACCTGCATAATACAGTATAATAATACAGACTGAGAGTGCTCGACTGTCTTTGTTTTATCCTGTGCTTGTTTGACTGGCTGACAGGCAGGCAGGCAGACAGACAGACAGGCAGACAGACAGACAGACAGACAGACAGACAGACAGACAGACAGACAGACAGACAGACAGACAGACAGACAGACAGACAGACAGACAGACAGACAGACAGACAGACAGACAGACAGACAGGCTGACAGACAGACAGGCAGACAGGCTGACAGACAGACAGGCAGACAGGCTGACAGACAGACAGACAGACAGACAGACAGACAGACAGACAGACAGACAGACAGGCTGACAGGCTGACAGGCTGACAGGCAGACGTTATGAGTCAGAACTCTAAGCATACTGTAGTAGTAGAACAGGGTGAACCACCATACTGCTATCAACAACACATACCATAAAGATAAATATATGGAAAACTTTTATTGTCCATAAAATGGAAATTTTGCCTTCGGCGCACACGTACTGGCAGTCGGTTTACAACAGTAAATACATTACATACAGTCATATAACGCAGCAGCAAGGAACATATGGGCTGTGGCGGGGGATTATAGGTGTTGGAACTATATTTAAACATTTTCTTCTTATTAAAATGTCCACAGCAGGTGGCACAAACGACGTCTTCTTGTGACACTTCTTTCTAGGGCAACAGTAATGAGTCATAACTCCACTAAGCATAATTATACAGTATATCTACTGTATAACCCATTCTGGGTGGGAATCCCTTTTGGTGTTTTAAGCATTATGTTATGCTTTAGCTATTCAAAAATAGCAGATCTACAAGGTCGTAGCGCGGCACTCGTAGGTCTGCTATTTTCTTTTAATCGTGAAAATGTGCCTGAAATCTTTGAATATATATATTGTTACAGAGTGAACGTTTTTATTAACTCAAATCTTTGCTTCTGAGAGGTTCCTGGAAAAACATTTTTTCAGATGGGGGTTGTCACTGATATAGAAACGGAAAACTGTCGTGATTTAGAAGATTTTTTTTTTTTTTTTTTCGATGTCGGGCCTAAATGGGATAAGCCAATAGTAGAAGAAAGGTAACCCATGATGCTATCAACACGTGGTAACGTAACGTACCCCAGTGGTGGTATTATTAGTGTTTTATTACACTGTTGTTTCCTGGCAACTGCATGCAGGAGTTTCACTTCCTTCAGTGAGGAGAGAGAGAGAGAGAGAGAGAGAGAGAATCTACGGTATACTTTACGGGAGAGAGAGAGAGAATCTACGGTACTTTCAAGTTCCCGTGCAGGGGGAACCGCTATAAATGGAAACACTGCTGCCTGCCTTCTGGGGCAAATTAAATGTGCTCTCCTGAACGATGGAAAAGGAAGGAAGGCTTGTTGTTGGATATTGTGTGCGTGCAGGGATTGACACACGTTCACAGATCTAATGGCTGTATACCTGTGCTGTTCTAACAAGCAGAGCAGCTCAGAGTTAAAGTGTAACCCGTGCTCTATTTCTGACACCTCGTCACCGTTTTCTATAGAGAGCACGATTTGCATCTCAAATGTGACTGCTGGAATTTCCATCTCTGAAAGAAGGTGCCGATAGTTGCCCACAGGGGCTTTTTTGGCTATGGCGTGCGTGTCTGTGTCTGTGTGCGTGCACGTGTCTGTGTCTGTGTGCGTGCACGTGTCTGTGTGCATGCACGCGCAGTCCTCGCAAGAGAAATGGTTGTTTTATCATAATCTTTTATTGGGATATTTAGGGATATTTGTCTTCACGGTCTGTTAAAAAACCACAACAAAATAAACAACACATAACCATACAGCGCAAAATAACATATCACACGTCGACGCCAAGACCACACATGAGGTCTGCACTGTATATACACACAGAAAACCATCCTATTGACGAGGCAGTTTGTTTAATGATGGCTGAGGGGACAAAACTCCTGCTTAAACAAACCTATTCTCACATCAAGGGACACCGGCGTTCCAAAGCCTGCTACCGTATGCCACACCGCTGTTCCCATGCCAAGTTTATGTATCTTCGCCCCCGAGATGGCATGAGTTCAAAGT
Organism: Protomyctophum bolini; assembly: GCF_963924005.1. NCBI lineage: Eukaryota > Metazoa > Chordata > Actinopteri > Myctophiformes > Myctophidae > Protomyctophum > Protomyctophum bolini. The sequence continues at coordinate 30,140,738 of NC_137883.1, forward strand.
AGCGATGCAGGGTGTGATGGCCTTTTATTGTTCACAATCAAAAAGGTGTGGGTGTGGGAAGTCAAGTGGTGTTGAAAAGATTTTTTTTGTCTGTGTTGTAAGGTTAGGATTAGGCCTTTTGAGGTGAAGTTTAGTGGTTATGGAGTTATAGCTACTGTACATACCGTACAGTACATGGCTGAAATGTTAACCCATTCTGACCTGAGATCAGATTCATACGAGGTTTCCCACTGGACACACACTGGTCTGATGATTAACCCATTCTGACCTGAGATCAGATTCTAAAAAATGTCAGTCGTTCTTCGATTTTTCAAAAATAGCAGACCTACAAGCTCATAGCGCGCCACTCGGTGGCGCGCTATGAGCTTGTAGATCTGCTATTTTTCAATAGCTAAAGCATGACATGATGCCGACACCAAAACGGGTTCCCGGTCAGAATGGGTTAAGGTGCACGCAGGTGTATCGTGCACTGAATAATAACAGATCTACAAGCGTCGCAACGTCTCCGCTTGAAGCTGCTATTTGTCCAGTATGATGCAACAACTTAGACATTGACAATGAACGGCAGAGTTGACGGCCGAGGTGGTTTTATACTAGGGCGCGTCTAGTCGACTCGTACCATATTGCCGTGCTGTCAAGTGGAAACCTCATTATGTGTAAAAAAAACTGTAACTTTTCAGAATGCAAATTCAATCCAAATGCTACAGTATACGCACGCCGACAAAAACTGGAGCTTTCAGATCGGCATGCTATACTGTACCTTGATGCTTTGTTTTGTGTGTGTGTGATGCTGCTGTACTACAGTATGATCAAGTAGGGTGTTAACATTTACAAAAAAACACAAAGTAAAAAGTTCTGTTCCATTCCCCGAGCCTCTATAGCAGACCTTCTCTGCATGTTGCATAATGTCACTCTTCCCCATTTCAGCCAAAAGGCTTTCACAGATTTGACTAATGCCGCGTTCTGCCACTTGGCAGATCCAAAAGATGCAAATCTACAGTACACAGCATATCGTAGCTTTGTGTCTTTGTAGTTGAAACCAGCTTTTTGTAGCTTACATTTTTAGCTTTTGTAGCAGCTACAAACGTCTGGAGGATGTATATCTTTGTACCATCATGTCGCGTGGCTAATTGGCTAAATGTCCTAAAAATGCTTATAAATATCAGTTAAATATAGCCTACTAAAGTGCGTGCGTGCACTAGGGCATTAAGCAACAAGTCGACTATTAAATCCACTAGTCGAACTCGGTTGGTACTAGTTGACTAGTTGATAAGAAAAGGGGGGGGGGGGGGGGGGTTTCCCCGGGTTTCCCCGGGTTTCCCCGGGTTTCCCCGGGTTTCCCCGATTTTGTAGGCCTCACCATCAGGTAGATTATAGTTATAGACTTATAGTCACCAATGTACACAGTTTTAAAATGTACAAATATTTATGTGTGAGTGCGTGTGTGCGTGCGCTCTAAGCCCCCGGGGAGCTAAGCAGAAAAAGCACCTATAGTGATGTTTGGGTTAATTAACATTCCAGTGTCTTCTCGCGGTGGTTCTACAACAGGCTGACAGCACAGTGTGACCTAGAGCTCCAGGGAGCACGCAGGCGAAGACAACAGATGCCTGGAGGGCACGCAGAAAAGAATTACACCTCCCCATGTGCTTCCTCTTGGGGGGACTTATACTTACGCCATGGTTTTTTCCTTTTGGTTTTGTACCCCCTTTTTCTGTCAACTTTTTGTGTTTTTTTGTTGTTGTGTAAATGAACACCCTGGCCTACTTGATACTACAGCATATCACACAAAATTGAATCCAGAAAAGTAACAATTTTTGTCATACGAGGTTTCCTCCCGATTTCCACCTGATAGAGAGACGTTTTCTTCAAGTCCGTTGCTCTCCCCATGTTCCCCATATATGGGCACTACTATAGGTTGGCAGAGGGTGTGTAGACTGTAGAGCACTAGAGCCCAGGGTGAAAAATGGGTTACAATAACCGTCCAGTTCTGATATGAACTCATTTGATACATGATAGAATACAGTAGTCTGACGTGACGGGTAATGGGGAGAGAGAGAGAGGGGGTGACACGCAGCAAAAGGCGTCGGGATTGACTGTTTAGTTTTAGTAGGCTACCTGGATAGGCTCCGGTACGTCCTAAAGTTCAGCTGCCAGAGTTCGCACCCGACAGCCATGGCAGCCCGTCACCCCCAACCCGTAAACAACTACACTGGCTTCCTGTTACAGTTCCGCACCAATTACAAACTCCTCATTCTCACCGACAAAATGTCGATACGCCCAGCTGGCTCCACAGCACCTCTCAGGCCTCCTCCATAAACCTACTCTGGCACGGAACCCTGTGAGGTCCACTGATTTGGACCTCCTCTGTCTCCCCAAAACAAATAAGCAAACCTCTGGGGGGACAGAGCCTTCAGTGTGGCAGCCCACAGTCCCACACCCTGTGGAACTCTCTCCCAATGGGGGTTCGCTTCCATGCTCCAACACTGGACTCTTTTAAGTCTGCCTTGAAAAGACACATATCCTGTCAGGCTCGTAGCATATAGCTGTTGTTTTGTTTGGTTTGTTTGATGGTTGCTTGTTCCTTGTTTTTGATGTGAGAAGAAGCGTCCTTGGGTTCATGAGAGGCACTATATACATTCAAGCTAGTATTATTGTGATTTAGTATGAGCCAAATTGAAAATAGGTTATCAGGAAATATGATTTAGGTTCAAAACAGGTGAAGTGTCCTTTATAGCCTTAAGGGTATAGCTTTCCACTGCACTACCGTCTGCGGCGGTAAGCGTTGGAAAGCGCCTGTTGCCAGAAATCTATTCTGTTGAATTGGGGGTGGGTACACATGCCACGTCGGGTCGCGTACACATGCCACGAACCCAAACAACCGCTTGGTCGTCTTTCGACCGGGGGATAGGAGCTGGCTTGTTGTTGAAAAATGACATCAAGGCACATTTTTGGCACCAGGCGGCTACGTCTGGGCTCTCAGGTGCATTCAGCAACACCTTCTAACTGACTGATCTCCATTCCACTGCCTGTCTGCAGTAATCTGTCGTATAGTCTGTTTGGTGGTGGAGAGCTATATACCCTTACAGTGCTGACGTCTTTCTACTCCTGCCTGACATGTCAAAGGAGCAGATGAATTACACTTAGATTCTCTCCCGTGTCCCCAGACTCCCAATTTATACTGTCATAAGGAGCCCGGGAATCATCTCCCCCTCCCTGCCTTCCGCAGGTGATTCACATGCTGGTAATTGCCCCCTCATGCGTCTCCCTCGGTGTCCTCCAAGTGTCATACAGAGATTCATTCGTCTCCGCCGTCGTTGAGGGGAAAACCTCACATCTCCATATAACTGTTACCTTTCAGGATTCAAATTCGAAAACGGGGGGGAAAAGTAGCAGATCTACAAGCTCAAAGTGTCAGGCCGCGTTTCGAGCTTGCAGATCTGCTGCTTTTGTGTGACGCTGTTAATTGAATTAATAAAACACAACAAAGTTAGAATATGGAGATACGAGGTCTCTCGCCCCGGCTACGGTAATGAAATGCGATAGGTCTACAGTAGCAGCAGCAGCAGGCACCATTTTCTGTTTAAAAAGTGATAAAATGTGATTTATTCCATGGTCTTCGGTTCGTAATATTACATTTCCTCCATTGGCTACACCAAAGAAATAATGAAGAGTTATCATTTCTTATTTGAAACGTATAGGCTACTATTTTCTAAACATTGATTTTCAGTTGTATGTTGTTCATGTAGGACTATATGAATTGTATAGATTTGATTTAGTCCCAAGTATTGCAGGGGAGACTACGGTATCTATAGCTAAAGATTGACGAAGCCTTCAGTTTATATACTACCATTGCATGTGAAAAATAAACGACATTTTGTCTGTCAGGTGTAAAAAAACGGTTACTTCTCATTATTCAAATTCAAAATGAGCAAAAAAATAGCCGATCTAAAAGTCCAAAACGCAGCACGAAGCAACGTGCTTCGAGCTTGTAGATCTTCTATGTTTGATGATTTTATGTGACCACTGTAGTATCAAGTACAGTGCTAATTTAAGAACAAAATCAACAACACACAAAGTTAAAAAAAATGGAGATCAGAGGGTTCTGCCCGACAGCAACACTTTGTTGTGTTCATCTTCTCTATGGGTCACAGGACATCAGATATATATGCATACATTATGCAAACCCCTATGTTTCTATATCAGTGGTTTTCAATATTTCATGTCAAGGACCCCATAAATTATATGTAATATGCCTCCGCCCATCATCTGAAAATATGTAGTTCCAGGGACCTCAACAGAAGCGAAGATTTGAGTTCAAATGTTCACTCTTTAACAATATATATTCAAAGATTTGAGGCACATTTTCACAATTTTTCAAAAATAGCAGACCTACAAGTTCATAGCGCGGCACTCGGTGCCGCGCTATGAACTTGTAGATCTGCTATTTTTTCAATAGCTAAAGTATAACAAAATGCTTAAAACAAAAAGGGTTCCCGCCCAAAATGGGTTAAACTATATGCATTTTCTTATCGATTAATGATGAATTAACTGTTAATGAGTTTGGAGTAATGATAACTGCCAACCAAAGCCACGTGAGTGTCCAAAAAAATCATCATGTCTTAACAATAACAAATGTTGTTAAACATTGGGATGCCACATTAAAATAAAAAATGGTTTATCAAAATGTGGGCCAGGGGCCTAATAATGCACGTCAAATTGGTGGTGCTTGAAATTACAAAGGTTGAGAGCCAGTAATTAATGTCATTATACACAGCTCATGGGGGCACATTAACCCCATTAAGTTACAGTTTATCATTTTAGTTCCCTGTCAGCACTCCCCCCAATGACTTTATAGCACTATAATAACGCGGCCGTGCGTGCGTCCTTGCGTGCGTGCGTGCGTGCGTGCGTGCGTGCATCCGTCCGTGCGTGCGTGCGTGTGTGCGTGCGTGTTATCACTCTCAGACACACTGACATTTTATTCTGTGGACCTTTTGCCAGAGCTTAACGTATACGCTATTGCGTTGAGTTACACCCTGTATTCTTTGTAAAAACAGATTTGAGTTACAACTGAACTCGGGACATCTTTTTCCATCTATCTCAACGTATATGAGACGGAGTGAGTATAGAGAAGAAAATGGTGCCATTTTCTTTCAAGCGTGAGGACCAATTATATTGAGATATGTTGAAACTCGGTGTAGTCGTCTTTATAATTATAGTATATCAAATGTCCTGTAAAGTGGTCCTGTGGACCCCCGTAGGACGATTAGCTGTCGCTTTGCACCAGCGGGTCATGTCTATGTTTCCTCAGCCCTATGTTCCCTCAGCCCTATATGTTCCCTCGTGTTTATGCATACAAAGGGAACTTATATTTATATTAATGGGGATCCTAATAGAACTCTATAAACTCTATAAGTGGTTAAACAGAATGCACATTTCACCATGAAAGTGTCCTCCCCACCCGACCACATGGGACATTACCTAGCATCCCTGTTTTAGGGCCAACTCGCTGCCATTTTCTGAGAGGACATTATTGTTGGGTTATACTGTAGGAGGGAGATCTAGTAACATAGACCTCTGGGGGACTCCGCTCAGGCTTTAACCCATTCTGACCTGAGATCAGATTCATACGAGGTTTCCACTGGACACACACTGGTCTGATTAACCCATTCTGACCTGAGATCAGATTCTAAAAATGTCAGTTGTTCTTCGATTTTTCAAAAATAGCAGACCTACAAGCTCGTAGCGCGCCACTCGGTGGCGCGCTACGAGCTTGTAGGTCTGCTATTTTTCAATAGCTAAAGCATAACATGATGCTAACGCCAAAATGGGTTCCCGTTCAGAATGGGTTAAATGGTTAATTCCAAACGACTTTTGTTTTATTGGTAAAAGTCTGGCTTGGAGATGAGAAAATTGTTCTTATTTTTAGATTGTGTAAAGTTTTCATTGGACAGATGGGCAAAGAGGCAGAGCTGCAGTCTGTCTGCCTACACACACGGTCTCCTCGCCCTACTCGGCACGCATGTGGTCGTGACGGGTCCCTAATGCCAAATCAAACGGCTTAATATCTGAGCCAAGTCTCCTGCAGGACAGCCATGTCCTGGACTGAAGTCTCCAGACCTATAGAAACAGATGATGCCCATACTAGCCAATTTGCTTATGGATGTGCAGGTTGGGGGCAAAAGAAACCGACCGCTCATTAGATTGCAGTGTAAAAGTGGTCACGTACAGCACTGACATGTAAATAAAATATGCATCCCATCAGACTATCTCTCTCTTGAAATACGGTATATACCTTGGTTCATGTTGTGTAGTCATTCAGCCAAAGCGTTTGTCCCTCAAACCCCACCTCCATTAGGGAGTGCTCCCTAATTTCTGCTCCGCCATACGAAGGTGTTGTGCGCAGAGAATGTCCGAGAACATGTCCAAGCTCACAGCAACCACAACGCGACGATGATTACATGAAACTGACACCTGCGTGCATGCAGTCTCAATGTTTGCAAACAAGAAACCAATCTATAGATATGCTATTTTTGATATATTTTTTTTATATTGAACCGAGACTAAATAATTAATCCATTGGAACGAAATCAATGAACAGAGGTCCTTTTTCTGAAAAACAATTTTGGACAAAAGAGGTATTATATATATGGCCCAATTGGTTAAGAAAATGTCCCTGTTTTGATTTGTTTCTCTTTAACAAATCAAACCCCCTTCTACCCCTTCTACAGCAGTTGTGCACACGCACGCATGCACACTTGTGGTTGTCCACCGTGTCCGATGATGACCATTTTCTCCTATTTGTGAGTAGGCTGTATAGTCCAATCCTGGCTCCACAGTCAAGGTTGCAGACCGGGCATATGAAAGCGCAAAGCGGTATACTGGAGGGGGAACAGGGGTGGCTTTGCGGGCATGCCTCTTTGCACGCTTTGCTGCACGGTGTGTTGTGTGCACTGGCTTTCCATATACTGCACTCCCAGTCTCCCACACACACACACACACACACACACACACACACACACACACACACACGCCGAGTCGCATGCAGTAGTGCTTGATGCCTATAGCAGGGTATCCAGCCACTCTCCCCTCCCACACTAATCTCCAATTAAAACGGCGATAATAGCTGTTTTCGTAACCCGGTGCCCACAGCCACACTCTGCTATATATGTTCCCTCCTCGGCCCCCCTTCTCTCTCCTTCATAAGACCTCCTATCAAATCTGTCACAAAGTACACGCACACACGCGCACACACACACACACACACACACACACACACACACACACACACACACACACACACACACACACCGTAACAGACCGTTCCCTCTGCAGTGACCCTGGGTTTGACCTAAACCAGAGTCTACTTCACAAACTCATTCCTGTTGCCACAAAGCGTATTAGCGGAGATTAAAATGACACGGTCTGAGGAGGACAGCGAAGAGAAACCAAGTCAAGGGCCAATTATAATTACAGTCTTGACAAAGAGAGGAAGGACCGTGGCTAATCCAGTCCCAAACACTGGGCACTCCCTGCTTTATGTTTGTTTCTTACTGTAACTGTAAATGACGGAGATTTATTTGACATGCTCCTTTGCTGCTGTTGTTTAAAGTTAAGCCTTGCCGAGCCATGAGGCCCACATGGCAGTGGTGGACAGAAGTACTCGCATTTGTTACTTAAGTACAAGTATCAATATCGCAATTTAGAATTGCTCTGTTAAGAGTAAAAGTCCGGAATTAAATGTGTACTTGAGTGAAAGTACTTAAAGTGCCAAAAGTACTCCTTATGTAAAATGTCCCATTTCAAGTTTTCAAATGTATAATAATCTTTAGAAAATTAGCAAGCTCAAATGGGGTTAAAAGGTTTACTGTATGTTTTGTAATAAACATAAAAATCTACAAAGTAACCCCGACCTCCCAGTCTCAGGGCGGAACTGATTCTACAAAAATGTCTTCTGAATCATGAGTTTTCTGAAAAACCCTTATGTCTATATCAGTGGTTCTCAAACGATTCCATGTCAAGGACCCCCAGAATGATATGTATTTGGCCGCAGACCTTCATCTCAAAATATTTTTGCTCCAGGGACCAAAACATTGGCCCCAGTTCACGTATGTTTATTCTCATCCTCATTGTGTTGGGTCTACCGAGCTATGGCCCACTGCACATCAGACCTGGGGTCAGTTTGGGACATGGTCTACCGAGCTATGGCCCACTGCACATCAGACCTGGGGTCAGTTTGGGACATGGTCTACCGAGCTATGGCCCACTGCACATCAGACCTGGGGTCAGTTTGGGACATGGTCTACCGAGCTATGGCCCACTGCACATCAGCCCTGGGGTCAGTTTGGGACATGGTCTACCGAGCTATGGCCCACTGCACATCAGACCTGGGGTCAGTTTGGGACATGGTCTACCGAGCTATGGCCCACTGCACATCAGCCCTGGGGTCAGTTTGGGACATGGTCTACCGAGCTATGGCCCACTGCACATCAGACCTGGGGTCAGTTTGGGACATGGTCTACCGAGCTATGGCCCACTGCACATCAGACCTGGGGTCAGTTTGGGACATGGTCTACCGAGCTATGGCCCACTGCACATCAGACCTGGGGTCAGTTTGGGACATGGTCTACCGAGCTATGGCCCACTGCACATCAGACCTGGGGTCAGTTTGGGACATGGTCTACCGAGCTTATGGCCCACTGCACATCAGACCTGGGGTCAGTTTGGGACATGTCCCCCTTAATCATAAAGGCAAAAATATCCCACCTACTGTGCAGAGTTGTTTTTGGCAGCGACTTTCTATTTCAGTTTTAGTCATAGTCTCTTGAAAATAGGTTTCATTTCGTTTTAGTCACCTGGAATGTCTTAGTGTTAGTCTAGTTTTAGTCGACAAAATCTACAGTTGATTTAGTCGACAAAATCTACAGTTGATTCAGTCGACTAAAATGTATTTTGGCTGGCCTTGATGCCGTCGTAATGCCTGAATTTACACTTGCTGAAAATAGCTGATCTACAAGCTCACAACGCGTCGCAGCGCGACGCGTTGTGAGCTTGTAGATCAGCTATTTTCAGCATGCAACTAATTGTGAAATGACTTATACTGGATCTATTGTCCACTAGTCCCTTCCTAACATTTTAGTCTTAGTTGTCATTTAGTTTCCATTTAGTTTTCATCAGTGGAAATAGGTAGTCGACGGACATTTTTCGTCATAGTTTTAGTCGACGAAAACAACACTGCTACCGTTGTGTGCTGTTGCTAATATGAGCTCTCTGCAACACGACGCATTGTGAGCCTGCAGATCTGATTATGTTCCCGTGAAGAGAGCTGGTATATTTACCTATAGGGCACTTAGTAAATAACATTTCACTTTGTATGAAATGGCAAATAAACCCTTCACTTCAAAAGTACAGCAGATCTGCAAGATGACATCATGATGCGTTTGATGAAAAGTAACAGTTTTGGACGGACGAGGACGATAGGGTTTAAGTGGATATAAGAAATGGCAAAAGTAGTAACATTCAGTGATGCAAGGTTTCTGCATGCACGACTGTGCCGACGTATGGATTTGTTATTACATTCTTTATCCCATTCTGGGCGGGAACCCCTTTTGGTGTTAGCATCATGTCATGCTTTAGCTATTGAAAAATAGCAGATCTACAAGCTCATAGCGCGCCACCGAGTGGCGCGCTACGAGCTTGTAGGTCTGCTATTTTTGAAAAATCGAAGAGCGACTGACATAGAATACATTTTTTAGAATCTGATCTCGGGTCAGAATGGAAAACTGTCAGGATGTATAGAAGACATTTTTAGAATCTCTCTCTGATCTCAGGTCAGAATGGGTTATGTGATTGGATGCCGCTGCATGGCTACATTGTTGCTGTGCTCTGAAGAAATAATATTGTAAGACAATTTCAGTCGGAAACCAAAATGTAAGCAGTGGGACGGCCGACGTGCACACACAGCACGCTCTCCCCTTTCAAACCCTCCTGTCCTCGTTCCACAGGAACGGAGCGCCCGTCACGCCGGATCGGACTCCCTGTAGCAGCCCTCTGCTGAGCCCAGCGACACCGCGGTGTCTGATGTCCTTCTGATAGAGCCGGTCTCACACGTTATACGCAGCAGTGGGAAAGTAACTCCAGTACCTTAGTTTAGGCCTGACGTCGAAATCTAAAACAAAAATGTCTTCTTCTAAAAAAAACTCATGTTTCTGTATCAGTGCGGTGCTCAATATTCCATGTCAAGGACCACCGACCCCCTGGAACAACAATATGTTGTTCCAGGAACCTCTCAGAAATAAATTGAGTTAAAAACGTTCGCTCGCTGCGCCATAAGCTTGTAGATCTGCTATTTTTCAATAGCTAAAGTATAACATAATGCTTAAAACACCAAAAGGGGTTCCCGCCCAGAATGGGTTAAGTATACAATACTTTATGTACCGGTAGTTGTTTTGATGCCGACACCTTTCTACTACTCAATAATATTGCAAGCTTGCGCCACACCACAGAACGGATCACTGAAACACTGTCACACATCTTGAATGGCTGTTATGCATATACAGTACAAAGGAATGTATACATAGCACGCCATGATAGTATAACTCATATAGTGGAACTCATAGCAAAGGACATCATGGATATGATGCACCCTCGGTGAGGATGTAGAAACATTCATGTCTGTACATTCCGTCCATGTTTGGACTCTGTGATAACCCAGACATCTTTACATCTGTGACAGACAGTGTAGGGTGCATGAGTACACTGACTTAACAGAGACGGCAGCTTATAACTTAATCCATTCTGGGCGGGAACCCCTTTTGGTGTTTCATGCATTATGTTATACTTTAGCTATTGAAAAATAGCAGATCTACAAGCTCATAGCGCGCCACCGAGTGGCGCGCTATACGAGCTTGTAGGGCTGCTATTTTTAAAAAGTGGTGAAAATGTGACGCAAATCTTTGAATATATATTCTTTCAGAGTGAACGTTTTGAACTCATATCTTTGCTTCTGGAGGGTCCCTGGAACAACATATTTTCAGACAAGAAACACAGAGGTTTTTCAGAAAACTGTAAAGGATTTAGAAGGCATTTGTAGAATCGTCCTCACAGGTCTAAATGGGTTAACCAACACTTGACCTTTTGTTGGCCAAAAGCTCTGCTTGTCTCTACACAGTATGGAATGAGTTCCACCAAGTAGCCAGCTGTCCCCCCCAGCACCGGGTCTCCATTATGTCCAATGGAAGAACAAAAGCAGGACACCGGTGCCGGTGCGTATACGGTTTGCATACATGTGTGCAGCACATTAAGGAAGTGGACCAGAGGCTTTCATGTTGCTGTGTTTATTGCTGACATCCCAGTGTGGGCCACAGTGACTCATCCAGGAGTGGATGAACGCTAACAGCTTGGATCCTCCATGTCTGCAGCTGAGCTTTATATGCCTCTGCATCCAGTAATGCAAAACAAATGGCCATAGACACACATATACCCTTTGTAAAGCATGAACATACAATACTTAACCCCGACCTGTAGCTTCTTCATACTGCCAGAAACCTCTTATCTCCATGTTATAACTTTTTGTGTATTTTTTGTTGTTGTAAATTAACACCCTGCTTGATCATTACTACAGTGACAGAAGTATCAAAAATAGCAGATCCTTGAGCTTGTGGATCTGCTAACTTTTGCCGTTTTCGAATTTGAACCCTGAAAAGTAACAGTTTTGCACATAATGAGGTTTCCACCCGATATAGACGATATGAAAAATAGCTGATCTACAAGCTGACAAAGCAGGTAATGTCTGCTCCGCCCTATAGCGTGGCCCTGCAGGTTTAACTGCCACAGTTTTCTGACCCTATGCACGAAGGTCGGGGGGGGGGGGGGACTTTTGCCTACGAAGGGAGGGACTTGTGCCCCAGGTGCCGTCTCAAGCGAACTTGAGCCACGAGAGACGCCACCGAGCACACTAAAGAGAGACGCCACCGAGCGCACTAAAGAGAGACGCCACCGAGCGCACTAAAGAGAGACGCCACCGAGCGCACTAAAGAGAGACGCCACCGAGCGCACTAAAGAGAGACGCCACCGAGCGCACTAAAGAGAGACGCCACCGAGCGCACTAAAGAGAGACGCCACCGAGCGCACTAAAGAGAGACGCCACCGAGCGCACTAAAGAGAGACGCCACCGAGCGCACTAAAGCCAGCGAACTGCCGTGCCGATTTGTCGAACATTGCGAAGTTCGCTTGAGCTGACTCAGCCCCGTTCGAGTTGCGTCCCGGTAGGCAGAGAATAGTAAAATGAGACGCCCCTCATTTCACCAGAGTGTGATTTTTAAACATGCTTTTAAATACTTAACTAGTTGTCTGTCTGTCCGTTTGATCACGGAATGTCCGTTCATAATCGGACGTCTTCATTGTGATGAAAGGCACCGCTAACTTCACACATATGAGACTTTTTGTTTAAGTATGTTTGTTTAACTCAACGTATCTAACATTGACTAAAACCCTCGAGTCAAAGCGTTTAAGTTCAATCGAGGCATTTTTTTTGTCCTTTTCCTGACGTGGAGTCCTCCTGCATGGGCAGAGCCAGTTAACAAGGTGCTGACAGGATGAAACAATAAAAGTCCTAAGCAGCTGTTGGACATCCTGCATTACACTGCTAATTACAAACTTAGCAGGAACCGTTCCGCCCCCCACCCACCCCCCCACCGCGACTAGACACCCACCACGACTAGACACGCACCGCCGTCCCAGCCTCACCTCCGCTCCATCTGCACGCGCCGCGCTTAATTAGGGGGTCTGTTAATTGATGAAAGAGTGAGAGCCATCTACGCAACCGCAGTCTGACTGCATGCACACGTAGAAACAAAAAGAAAGAAAAAAACCTGAGAAAATGTTTATTTATTTTTCGCTCTTTTTTTTTTTGGTTAGTTTTACACACAGACTCGTGGATGGGGGCATTTCCCCCAACGGTGGACTTTATACAGTAGATGAATTTTCATCATTTCAGTCCAGAAGTAACCCATTTTGACCTGAGATCGGATTCTAAAAAAATGTCTTCTATATCCTGACCGTTTTCTGAAAAAGCTATGTTTCTGTGTCAGTCGTTCTTCGATTTAAAAAAAAATAGCAGACCTACAAGCTCGTAGCGCGCCACTCGGTGGCGCGCTACGAGCTTGTAGGTCTGCTATTTTTCAATAGCTAAAGCCTAACATAATGCTACCACCAAAAGGGGTTCCCTGAATTTTCATCATTTCAGTCCAAAAGTATAAGCACCTTGTCCAGCCATTATGTGGCCCAAACAGGTCAGAAGTGGAGCCTATCTCCTGTTTCTGTAGCCCTGAGGCCTCCAGGAAAATGTGTTAGTTACAAACCTAACGCCTTACAGCCCTACTGGGGTGTAGGCCGTCGAGAAGGGACCTCCAGAGGTCACGGTCACTGGCGTTCTGTTCTATCTGCACGACCAGGTGTCTTGGCGTCTGGCCTGGAGATCTCGCCGCCAGATGCTTTTTTTTTTGGCCCGGCCTCTGTTTCTCTTCTCCTCTTGAGGGTTTAAAAATGTGTTAGTACAGCATCGCAAACCACTGTAACCCTTTTATCCATATTTTATATGTCGGCTATTCAAAGATACAAGATTATACTAGCTCACATCAGCTATTTTATTGTGTTTTTTGGAAAATCTTGAAAGTGTTTTTGGCATTTTGTTAACACAAATCTTCTCTTCTGTTGGTGCCTGGGCGCAAAACATTTTCAGATGTGGGTCCGCGGCCAAATATATTTATCAATTTGCCAATTTGGGGCTCCTTAATTATATATAGCACAAACAAGTTTGAAAACTATAGTGATGATAGTGGCATATTTATACAGAATTCTGTGTTGTACAGTATGTCTTTTGAAGTGCTTTATTGGCAGGTAGTCATGCAGTGCTGCTGTGATAAGAATGCAGACACGCCACCTGCGCAACGTCTGTGGAATTCCATCCATAATTAGAAGGTTAAATATAATTGATTGTTTAGGGTTCTCTTCTCACTCACCTCCAGCGAAAGTGTCTATACCGTTTAAGCATACTTCACTTAAAGAATGCGTATACTTTAAAGTGAAAAGCATCTACCCCATCGTCCAGCCTAAATACCACCACCCATCCCCTACTACTCTTCCTGTCTCCTTATCCCACCACAAAGCAAACCACACCCCACAAAATTGCAGCGCAAAAAGAAAAAGGCCTTTTTAGTCACGCTGTGACTAAATGAGTGCAATGAATGAATGCACCACTAGTCCACTACTGCGTATCGGTTGTTAATGGTACCTCGACGTTCAGCAGCTGTCACAGATTCCCCTCTTAGGGAAACTGAATTTATTTCTATCTTTGTGTGAAACGGCGTCCTCCAACAGTCTGTCTCAGGAGACTATACACAAACACCTTGGTGAAGAAATGTATTGGTAAAGAATGTATTCTCAGATTGGACATTGTTCTGATGATATTCCCTGAATATGACCAATACAGAGACACATACTGTATAAGCATAGCATGGAATAGAGAATAGGCTAATGATACTTGATCCGGCAGCAAATCATATAAAGTAGGCTACCAACAGCAACAATGCATAAGAAGAATTTCATAAGCATTCCGTAAAGAATCCAGCCACGTACGTTACGTGATCCAGAAGCAAGTAATTATACCCCATAATTTAGCCTGCATGGGGGGGGGGACCCCGATTTGTTGTTATAACTTTCATGTTTAGGCCAGCTGTATGCAATCAATGCTGCGGTGTCAAGCTGACCTTTATGTGACACCACAGATTGCATACGGTATACAGCTGGTGTACAGACAGACACAGTGCAGCGCTCCGTGGATTCGTCTATACACAAACCACAGACAAATAACAGACAGACAGACACGACTAGGTCCTGCTCTCCTACAGACAATGCTAGAGTGGAAATACGTATCTGACACTCTCTGACATTGTCTGTATATTATGAGATGCCATATTGTTCTCATTCGCATATATGGATGTGTATATTACAGGAAACTCCTGTTAACAACCATCGGGGCCCATGACGTAAACCCTCTGTTTGGTCCCGAGACGGAGATTGATAATCTCTGTCAAATTAGTGCTATGAAAACTGATCCATCGTCGGCAAGCCTAGAGGCGCTTGCTGACGATGGGCACATTTTAATAATTGGTTAAATAGGCCCGGGCCCTCAAGGTGTTAAACTTTCCAACAAACTACTCTGGTAAACTCCCAAATTGTACCATCACACCTGTATATTACCGTATAGTACTGTAAATGCTGCTAAACTTATTGTCCATTAACTCCTCTTTTCACGCAGTTAGCTTCTGCTGCCGCGGTCGCTAGTCCGCACAAAACATCACGACATAAAAACAACATACAATACAATATACATACAAACAACAACTGACACTTACTTGTCTGTCTAAATCTAAATTCAATTACATTAGAATGCCAAAGATATAGATAATGTAGGTTAAACATCATGTACAAAAGCAATATCATGTACAAAAGCACATCAGTATTATATTGATCATCATCACAAGCTGTCACCTCTTTTGCGATCACATATGTTGCCTATAGTGATTGGTTGATCATGACCCAACTATATACTCTGTCAGACTGCTGTATTTATTAGGCCTGCAGAAGGTCATCAGTGACTGCTTTCTGGAATGTTAAATCATGGTGCATTTATAAATACATATAGCGCCTTCATCCAAGGTGCTTTGCATAGATTGTGCATTACATATAATGGTCCTATGCTATAGGCACCAACCTGCACATCGGGAGCAATTAGGGGTTCAGCGTATATTGCTCAAGGACACTTGGACACTAACTCTGGGGGGTTGAACTGGTATAACCTCACGGCTCCACATCCAGTTTCTCTAGCGGATACTCTACAGCCACTGCATGCCGCCTTTAACCCATTCTGACCTGAGATCAGATTCTAAAAATGTTTTCTGCATCCGGACAGTTTTCCATTCTGACCTGAGATCAGATTCTAAAAATGTTTTCTGCATCCTGACAGTTTTCCATTCTGACCTGAGATCAGATTCTAAAAAATGTCTTCTACATCCTGACAGTTTTCCATTCTGACCTGAGATCAGATTAAAAAAATGTTTTCTGCATCCTGACAGTTTTCCATTCTGACCTGAGATCAGATTAAAAAAATGTTTTCTGCATCCGGACAGTTTTCCATTCTGACCTGAGATCAGATTCTAAAAATGTCTTCTGCATCCTGACAGTTTTCCATTCTGACCTGAGATCAGATTCTAAAAAATGTCTTCTACATCCTGACAGTTTTCCTTTCTGACCTGAGATCAGATTCTAAAAAATGTCTTCTACATCCTGACAGTTTTCCATTCAAAATGGGTTCCCGCCCAAAATGGCTTAATAAATACGCTCTTGTACCGTGCAGATTGACATTTTTTATTATTGATGTGCACGTGCCTATACGCAGTACGCACCTGCTCCTATAACCTTCACTCTAGCTGTGCACAAGGGAATAGCAAACATATAAAATATGGATAAAGGCGTTATAAAAAAAATAATCATTGTGATGGTTGTATTATTAACCAAGCCATCGTCCCTATACTGGTGCAACGTTTGCACTTCCTCATTTGACCACCGACTGTTGGTGGTCAAATGCGTTCTTATCCTGGTGCTTCAAAACGCCACTGAGCAACTTCCATTGAAATGAATAGCAGAGCTGTCGCTCCCTGTCCGCACTCTATCCTTTATAACCATTTGTCCTGCAGGGAGGGACCCCCTGGAGCCCCCCTCAAGGACCCCTGGAGGTCCCCTCCCGGACCCCTGCACTTTGAGAGCCACTAGCTGCCTTACAATTTAGGCATTTAGCAGACGCCCTTAATCCAGAGCGACTTACATTAAGCATGAACAAAAAAGCATGGCAATACATCACATACATAAAATAGTAGTTATCATGAAACATGCGCAAGCTAAGAACGTAACAGTGGAGTATCTATATTAAACTATACATATAAACTATACATACTATACTATATAACCCTACTATAAAGTGCTATGGCTACATAAAATGCAATTCTATAGTGAAGTCTACGTAACATGCTATAAGTCTGTATCAAATGCTATCTAAGAAGTCTACATAAAGTGCTATCTAAGGGGCTAGGGCAAGTGCTACGGGCCATTATATGGAGTCTAAAAAGATGGGTTTTCAGACTACGGCGGAAGATTGGGAGTGAGGCTCATGGCCGTTCTGATTGTAATGGGAAGTGCATTCCATATCGTTTTGGAGACAGAAGGGAGAGGAGTTTGTGACGTGTGGAGCGTTGGAACGTGTGGACCAGCCTGGTATAGGCCCGGAACCAGATGTTGATAACCAGTGGGGGGGGGGGGGGGGGGGGGGGGGGTTTAAGAGCCAGCTGCCATGGTTTCAAAGTGAGGGTAAACAGTGTTATGAGCAGCCCAGCCTGCAGTGACTGATCCCAGGCCCTCATTACCACCTCCTATACCTCTACCGTATGAAGCTGTGCTGGCTTTGGTTTCATCTCTGTGTTGTGCTCGGCAGTCAGCGGTGGGACGTATTATAAAGCCCCGGGAGCGTTTGAGGTATAAGCTAAGTGCTCTTAAAAGCATGCCTTACGGGTTAATAATTACATACCTAATGACCATAAACATCAAATTGAAAGAGCCATTGTGTTCAAGGGGTGACGTGTGGTTGGTGTGTTGTGGATACATGATAAGCGAGAGGTGATGAGAGCAGTGGTGGAAGAAATACTTGGGGAAAAGTCCTGTATGCAAAATGTTACTTTAGTAAAAGTACAAAGGATTGACATGATTTTTTGAGTGGTGCAACCACTCCAAGGAACAGCAATGTCCGTGTCCACTTATGTGACCACCTATGTGACGTTAACCTACCTACCTATGTGACTATGAGCACCAGTATGACTATGAGTACCAGTAGGGGCGCTGTTGTGCCAGAAACTGAGAGAGAGAGAGATAGTGCTGCATGTTGCCTGCTAATGAGAGAGAGAGGAGGGAGTGGGGGAGGGGAGGGGAGTTCTACCACTCGGTTCACACGGGTGTGAATTTTGTTTGTTTTTAGTCTTTATTGTTTCTTTTTCGGGTGAAAAGAAGCAGCTTTGGACTCCTCATGCATAGAAGGAAGCATGAGGTCAGTCCGCTGCTGCCCCCCCCCCCCAGGTTGGCAGAGGAAGTGTAGTGCCCAGGATTATTATTATTAGACAATTGACACTGGGTGAAAAAATGGGTTACAAATCCCCCTGATATTGAACAAACACTTGATTAGAAGAAAGGTGTGCGTCTTCAGAGCATGTTTATTTTAATTCAATGGAATTACACTTTAAGTTTCTATTTGCGAACGCAATGAGCACTTACTATGAGACCTAGCAGATCATGTCTGTCTGTGTGTGTGTGTGTGTGTGTGTGTGTGTGTGTGTGTGTGTGTGTGTGTGTGTGTGTGTGTGTGTGTGTGTGTGTGTGTGTGTGTGTGTGTGTGTGTGTGTGTGTGTGTGTCCGTCCGTCCGTGTGTCCCCCCTTTGTGCCCATATATGGAGCTGAGTGATTTGTTTGTGATTGATGCAACACACTCCATATTTGGACGTATGCTTTGGGGACTCCTTATAGGCTTATATGGTTATGGCTAAGTTAAAAACTTAACTTAAAAATAACTTAACTTAAAAAAATAATAACTTAAAAATAAATCTTTAAAAAATTCGTTCGCTTCCCGCGTTTGCGCGTCTTACTGGTGGTATCACTATGAAAACCCAGTTTCCAGGTGTCTAAAGAAAAGTTTAAGTATAGGCCTACTTCTCTTTTCTTTTCTTTTAATTATTTGAAAAATAATGTTGTATATTATTATTATTAATCAGCATCTCAGTGTTTTGCCCATTATTTGGGGGGCCCGCTTGCAATATCCTCAGGGCCCACCAGTGGGCCCCGGCCCGCAGGTTGAGAACCACTGATATAAATAAGGCATTAAGTGGTGCTAAATGGTTTTTCAGTCCCATGCTATAAGCTCCACATGTTTAATGCAACAGGTCCAACATGGAGGCGTGATGTGTGGAATGTGAAACAGGATGACGATTAACTCATTAAAACTGGGAAAGTATATCTGTGTGTCACTTTAGATCTTATAGCTATATTATATTATATAGCTAAAATCTAAAGGCCTATAAAAAATAGCAGATCTACAAGTTCATAGCATGTATGTGCATGTCTACTTTGTGCCGTGCTGAGCGTGAAAATCTGATCATTTTTATTTTATTAAATGTTCTTTTTATTTTTTTTAAAGGGACACTTCACCCTTTTTGCCAAAACATAGATGTTAATGACGTTTAGGAGCTTTAGAACACTTTCCTGGGGGTCTTTATGTGTGTAATATGTGGTTTTAGATATTTTAGATTGTAGCAGTGAGCCTGTTGTCTCTGATGTCATGGACACTGGGCTCACTTACTTCCTGGACTACATGTTGTCTCAGTCAAGCCCACCACACACCGTCTGCGACCGTCTGTGGCGCGTTGCTGCGCGGCGCCGCGCGGCTCCGCGCGGCGGACGGAGCCGGTGTGCGTTAGGTTCATTGAAAATAATGGAGGCGGCTGTGTGCGCCGCGCGGCGCCGCAGCCGGTGTGTGTCGGGCTTAAGACAGCCCTCCCCATCCACAAGGAGGAGCAGTGCCCCAAAGCATTATGGGAATTGTAGTCCAGGAAGTAAGTGAGCCCAGTGTCCATGAACATATATATTAACATATAGTTTTATGCAAAAAGGGTGAAATGTCCCTTTAAGCGTACATTTTTAACTCAAATCTTTGCTTCTGGGGGTCCCTGGAACTAAATATGTTGAGATGGAGGTCCACAGCCAAATATACATCTCATTTTGGGGGGTCTTTGATGTGAAAAGGTTTGAGCACCTCTGATATTAGAAACATACGTTTTTCACTAAACTGTTAGGATTTAGAAGACATTTGTAGAATGAGCCTCTCATGGGTCTTTAATGGCTTACCTCCAGGTATGTGTGTGTGTGTGTGTGTGTGTGTGTGTGTGTGTGTGTGTGTGTGTGTGTGTGCTAAAGCAGATCAATAGACGGCAGCGATGTTTCCGCTCCGTCCTTCCTTCCGTCCTGCCACGCCCACCCACATCACACCCTGAGTAAATAAACGTCTCGGTGCATTCCTGCATTATGGGTTCGTTTTTGGAGATCTTCCCAATATCTAAGTATACAAAGTTATGGCTGTCAAGAGGTCGATACGAGCACAAAGCACCCCAGTGTTCACTCTACTGCCGTGGCGAAAAGTATACAAAAAGTATAATTGGTCCACAGCTCCCTAATGAACATTATATTATTATAATTATAATATTATCCCCTTGTATCGCGCCGCAAATTCTTTCAGACGATTAATTGGCTACGCCCGATCACGCGACACGAGCGTTGCGTATATAGTGCAATTCTATCCGGGCACATGAGAGTACATTTGACCCCGTTCTTGCCCAAATATGTAGTTCCGTACTGATGTCATTAATTATGTTACTTTTGCCCAAATATGGTGTTTGTGTGGCTGTACTAATAAGTGTTAACACGTCTCATTTATACACTTCAAAATGTGTCATTGGATGTTGCACCTGAGCGGAGGAGCAAAGAGATTGTTCGCTGCTGCTGTAGCGGTGGGACACAAGCTGTACTCCTTCCTACTCCTACTGTAACCTGACCGACAGAGACCAGATTGCAGACGCAAAGACACACTGTGTCTTTGCGGTGGACTTATGGCTCATACATAGTCTGGATTTACAGTGGTGGGGTGACCACCGAACTACAACATGACGTCACTGAGCCGCGGTGAAGAGCAAACCACCGCCACCGCTCCAGCCCTTCTCTCTGTTTTTACTCACCGCCGCTCAACATTATTTCAGCTCCGGTGGTCAGTGCCTCACCACCGGAGCGGTGGTCACCTCACCACCGAAAATCCAGACTATGAATAGGCCTTAAGTTGCCTCCTGTGACAACCGGAAGACAACCGGAAGACAACATCCCCCTGAGGTTCCCTTAAACTGCGTGTTCCACACAGCTGTTCTCATAGAAGACATTGTCTACATCTTGGGGGGTTTAGTGGACTTTCAGATAGAGGAGGGTGCCAATAGTATTTATTTCCAGCTTGCCATGCTTCATGTGTTCGATGTCGACACCCACAGACGGTCTGAGCCCAGTGTTTCTGGGACAGTTCCATGCTGTGGCTACATTTGGTGAAATAAGGCTGAAAAAAGGCTGTTTGTGTTTTGTTCACAGCACACCTAACAAAAAAAAAACATTGATATGAAATATTGATGATGATAGTAACATCAAATTGTTTAAATGAGATGCATATGTATGTGACTTTGTTATAGTCCGGAAGCACATTGTTTTCATATTTTCTAATTTGGCCCCCTTTGAAGAAAGGTTTGGACACTGGTTTTAAGGGGTTGTTACATGTTTGAATCCAACATCCACTGCTGTGCTGTCAAAGGTCTATGTCTGACACTATATCTATGAAATCCATGAAAAAGTTCAATCTGACTGCAACACCATTTTTATACGGTGTAGAGGTGGAGGGGGGGGGGGGGGGGGTCCCTGCTTCATCTCCATCTCCCTCTCAGCAAGGGGGTTCTTCTTGGCCTGAACAACATGGCAGACCCCTGGTGTATATATTATAATACGTAGGGTTCTTCTTGGCCTGAACAACATGGCAGACCCCTGGTGTATATATTATAATACAGGGGGTTCTTCTTGGCCTGAACAACATGGCAGACCCCTGGTGTATATATTATAATACAGGGGGTTCTTCTTGGCCTGAACAACATGGCAGACCCCTGGTGTATATATTATAATACAGGGGGTTCTCCTTGGCCTGAACAACATGGCAGACCCCTGGTGTATATATTATAATACGTAGGGTTCTTCTTGGCCTGAACAACATGGCAGACCCCTGGTGTATATATTATAATACAGGGGGTTCTTCTTGGCCTGAACAACATGGCAGACCCCTGGTGTATATATTATAATACAGGGGGTTCTTCTTGGCCTGAACAACATGGCAGACCCCTGGTGTATATATTATAATACAGGGGGTTCTTCTTGGCCTGAACAACATGGCAGACCCCTGGTGTATATATTATAATACGTAGGGTTCTTCTTGGCCTGAACAACATGGCAGACCCCTGGTGTATATATTATAATACGTAGGGTTCTTCTTGGCCTGAACAACATGGCAGACCCCTGGTGTATATATTATAATACGTAGGGTTCTTCTTGGCCTGAACAACATGGCAGACCCCTGGTGTATATATTATAATACGTAGGGTTCTTCTTGGCCTGAACAACATGGCAGACCCCTGGTGTATATATTATAATACGTAGGGTTCTTCTTGGCCTGAACAACATGGCAGACCCCTGGTGTATATATTATAATACGTAGGGTTCTTCTTGGCCTGAACAACATGGCAGACCCCTGGTGTATATATTATAATACAGGGGGTTCTTCTTGGCCTGAACAACATGGCAGACCCCTGGTGTATATATTATAATACAGGGGGTTCTTCTTGGCCTGAACAACATGGCAGACCCCTGGTGTATATATTATAATACAGGGGGTTCTTCTTGGCCTGAACAACATGGCAGACCCCTGGTGTATATATTATAATACAGGGGGTTCTTCTTGGCCTGAACAACATGGCAGACCCCTGGTGTATATATTATAATACAGGGGGTTCTTCTTGGCCTGAACAACATGGCAGACCCCTGGTGTATATATTATAATACAGGGGGTTCTTCTTGGCCTGAACAACATGGCAGACCCCTGGTGTATATATTATAATACCTGATATATTATAATACCTGAACAACATGGCAGACCCCTGGTGTATATATTATAATACCTGATATATTATAATACCTGAACAACATGGCAGACCCCTGGTGTATATATTATAATACCTGATATATTATAATACCTGAACAACATGGCAGACCCCTGGTGTATATATTATAATACGTAGAGCTCCTGAACAACATGGCAGACCCCTGGTGTATATATTATAATACGTAGAGCTCCTGAACAACATGGCAGACCCCTGGTGTATATATTATAATACGTAGGGTTCTTCTTGGCCTGAACAACATGGCAGACCCCTGGTGTATATATTATAATACGTAGGGTTCTTCTTGGCCTGAACAACATGGCAGACCCCTGGTGTATATATTATAATACAGGGGGTTCTTCTTGGCCTGAACAACATGGCAGACCCCTGGTGTATATATTATAATACAGGGGGTTCTTCTTGGCCTGAACAACATGGCAGACCCCTGGTGTATATATTATAATACAGGGGGTTCTTCTTGGCCTGAACAACATGGCAGACCCCTGGTGTATATATTATAATACAGGGGGTTCTTCTTGGCCTGAACAACATGGCAGACCCCTGGTGTATATATTATAATACCTGATATATTATAATACCTGAACAACATGGCAGACCCCTGGTGTATATATTATAATACCTGATATATTATAATACCTGAACAACATGGCAGACCCCTGGTGTATATATTATAATACCTGATATATTATAATACCTGAACAACATGGCAGACCCCTGGTGTATATATTATAATACGTAGAGCTCCTGAACAACATGGCAGACCCCTGGTGTATATATTATAATACGTAGAGCTCCTGAACAACATGGCAGACCCCTGGTGTATATATTATAATACGTAGAGCTCTTTCTGTATCGCTCCAGCAGATGTCTGGCTCTTTCTTTTCTCCTCGGCCGGCGTGTTATTGTTCCAGTCTGCCTTGTGATCCAGATAAGCGTGAGGTCAGATGGAGGTGCTCGGAGAAAGACAGAACATTTTCATTATAACTGCATTGGCCCCGGATCAGTTCAAAGTGGGGCTTAATGGTCACCTTCTAACATCAGCGGTGTGCTTCACACTAGAGGGGGGGCTCAGAGTTCACCATGTTATGTTATACTGTTGCTTTTTTTTGCAGAGCTGATCAATGTTCGGACTTTCTATAGTATAGTCACGTGGTCTAGTAGTCACATGGTCTATAGTGGCGATGTAGTGGCGAGCTTTTCATGATTGGCTGTCCTCTGTCTAAGCCAATGGGAGACTAGCCCTATACGGCCAATGGGCCAGCTCCTCTCCGTTCCCCCCCCACTGCACCAAGCATGACTAGAGTCACTGTCGTTACTGTCGAAGTGTCCTTGAGCAAGACACTGAACCCCTAATTGCTCCCGATGTGCTAGTTGGTGCCTTGCATGGTTTCCGCTGCCATCGGTGTATGAATGGGTGAATGTAATGCACAATCTATGTAAAGCGCCTTGGATAAAGGCGCTATATAAATGCACCATTTACCATTTACCATTTAGAGACTGCAAAACGCCACTAAGGTACAATATGCAAGAGGATGGAATGCAAGGTGACATATCTACAATCTAGCTTGTAGATCGGCTATTTTTCACTACTTTAGCAGGCAGTGAAAATAGGTTTCTGCCCGACAGCGACAACATTATAAATCATCCAGCGAAACGTACAGTTCTATAATCTATAAACGTACAGTTCTATAATCTATAAACGTACAGTTCTATAATCTATTTGATTTGTTAAAAAGTAGACATTGTTTTCTTGATGGACGATCAACCCTCGTCAGACGGGTTAAGATTGAACCCCGGAGGTCGCCGAACCCGTCAGAGGGCGGGTTGTGAGGGTTATAGCGATACCAAGCAGCCCAAGCTCAACACTAACCTTCCGTGCTGCCCAGGCTGCTATAGACAGCGCCTACGTTCTTCCCGTGAAGATCAATGCGAGCGCCTCCCGTATAAGGATGCACTCATTGTCGTTTCTTTGTTGCTTGTTTTCTCCGAGAAATACTCTGGTGGTTGTTTTAGTCCAAAACGCCCGGCGTTCGCATCGCGTCAGCCATGTTATACCGCTTGTAACACATGTCGGCTGCTGCTCGAAAAAGTGTTTGCTCATCCTCTCGTTGTATTGGGCTGTGTGGGTGGAAATAGAATGGCGCCTATATAGGGGATATAGATATTATGATATTGTCAAACATAAATGAACCATAACAGACAGTATACTACATGCATGTATTTAATTCGGTCTGACCAGAAGTATACGGACAAAACAATCCCCACCAGACATAACACATGAGGGGGATAACATCAAGTGCAGAGTTACGGGAACCACCCCAGCAAATCAAACCCAGCTTCTATGCTTATAACTTATTAAGGTTTGACTTTGCTTTTAGATGGAGTTGAAGACAGACAGACAGACAGACAGACAGACAGACAGACAGACAGACAGACAGACACTTGCATTTCAGAGAGCTGATGTAATGGGAGGCAAGAGCTTCTTCCAAAACTCAAAGGCTTGGCATCTTAAATCAGCCTTGACTGTGTGTGTGTGTGTGTGTGTGTGTGTGTGTGTGTGTGTGTGTGTGTGTGTGTGTGTGTGTGTGTGTGTGTGTGTGTGTGTGTGTGTGTGTGTGTGTGTGTGTGTGTGTGTGTGTGTGTGTGTGTGTGTGTGTGTGTGTGTGTGTGTGTGTGTGTGTGTGTGTGTGGACACAATTTTCCTAATTATCACAAGTGAAATCGATATTTTATTTCTATTGTTCAAAGGCATGCGAGAAGACCTCAAAAGGCGACATTGGAGAGTCGGTACCGCTGTATGGACCCTCGCAGGACCTACCGTACAGAACCACGGGTCACAGACAGAAGGATGAGGCTGACTGGGCCCTGACGTCAGGCACCCAGAACCAGAGGACCGGTGGCCAGCAATCGGACACTGT
Organism: Protomyctophum bolini; assembly: GCF_963924005.1. NCBI lineage: Eukaryota > Metazoa > Chordata > Actinopteri > Myctophiformes > Myctophidae > Protomyctophum > Protomyctophum bolini. The sequence goes on from NC_137883.1 coordinate 30,166,563, forward strand.
GGGAGCCGACCATAGAGCCGACCCAGCTAGGGCAACGCCAGGAAAGGCAAGACGCACCACCTACTGTACATACTGTATAGACACTACTACTGTACATGACACTGTAGAGGAGAGAGATTGGGTGCAGGGCGTTTAATTATAACAATAATATAAATAATAGCTTGAATTCAAATGAACCCAATGGCGCTTTACACAATGAACACAACCAACAGACAAATAACCAAATGAACAAAACGAGTAACAGACAGATTTTGACCTCAGACGCTTTTGCTCTCACGCGATGGGGTAAATGCAGTGAGCTTTTACACGGAAACGGGTGACCTGTGGAATTATGGAATTCTGTGATGCCAGAGGTAGCTGTTCTGCTCTTCTATTGAAAAATAGCAGATCTACAAGCTCATATAGCACGGCACCAAGTGCAGCGATACGAGCTTGTAGATCTGCTATTTTTGAAAAATCGAAGAGCGACTGACATAGAAGACATTTTTATAAACTGATCTCAGGTCAGAATGGTTTAACAGCGGTATGTGCACCGTGCTTCTTCAGATGCTGCTGCAGGCCATGGATGTTCTGAAACCAGAGGTGTGGCGCAGAGAAGCAGCTGCTGGAGGCCATGTGGACCCATCACCACCTGCAGAACCAGTTCAGGTACATTCATTTAACTCTGAGTTGTCATGGCAGATTATATGATAATGCCACTACACTGCCGCTGTTTAGTTCATTATGCATCCTATGAGCCTTTTACTAAGAGGAGGCATAATTAACGATACTCACAGACCAAACAGCTGCAGTGTAGTGGTATTATCATGTAATCTTTGATTAAGAAAGGAAAGAGGCCGCACAGCTCATAGTCACAATGCTATAAACTTTATTAATCCAAGGTTTCTGCAAGCAGGATGCCTTCTTCGGGGTATGAACCACGTTGCCGAAACGTTGGATTAATAAAGTCATTAATTACTACTACTACTACTACTATAATATTAGTAATTCAACTTTATTTGTATAGCACCTTTCATGACATGAAAATAATAGCAGTAATGCAATACACTGAGGGCATGAATAACAACAAATAATTTAAAAGTTCAACTAAAAGCAAGAGTGTAGAAGTGGGTCTTGAGCTGTGCTTTAAAAGTGTCAACGTCGTCGTCGTCGTCAATGTCAACAATGTCAACGTCGTCGTCGTATGCTATATCTTAAAGCCTGAGAGAATACCTGTGTCTTTTCAAGGCAGCCTTGTCCAGGCAGTCCAGTGTTGGAGCATGCAGGCGATGCTCTATTGGGGGAGAGTTCCACAGGGTGAGGGCGTCAACACTGAACGCTCTGTCCCCCAACGGTTTGCTTATTTGCTTTGGGGACAGAGAGGGAGGTCAGTGGACCTCGGCTGGTTCCGTGTCAGAGTAGGTTAATGGAGGAGGCCTGAGAGAGCACTGTTGATTTCGTTGGACTAAAACTAAGACGAAAAGAGTCATTACGGCGGCATCAAGGCCCACCAAAATACATTTTAGTCGACTAAATCACCTGTAGATTTAGTCGACTAAAATCTAACACTATAACATTTCAGGTGACTAAAATGTGACTAAAACTAAATGAAAACTATTCAAGAGACTATGACTAAAACTATAATCAAAATGTTGCTGCCAAAAACACCACTGCCTGAGAGCTATATACTGTGAAGCCGGGGCGTTTGGACACTTGTCGGTGAGAAGGAGGAGTTTGTAGTAGAACTCTTATGAGGAATGGCTATTTTCAGCTTTAAGGTTAAATGGCAAAGAATTACGAAAGTGGCATATTCGTGCCACTTTGTCGTACTATGCTGATGTCCTCACAAACAAACGTGTGTACTGCATGTGTGTGCGCGTGCATCACATGCCTATAATGTGTGCGTGTGGTGTGTGTGTGTGTGTGTGTGTGTGTGTGTGTGCGTGCGGATGCATAATGCAGGTGTGAATCTAGGCTGCTAGATGTTGTTGCCAGGCGACAGAGACATGAAGGGACATTGTTTTTATCACTGGTGGGTGAGCGAGCACACACACACACACACACATGCACGCACGCACGCGCGCGCGCACACACACACACACACACACGCACACGCAGGTGTGCAGTGTGCACCAGCGTGGGCGATTCATGAGCAATTATTCTCTACCTCTGCTGTCTCCAAAACTCCTGAAAAGTGCATATTGTCGCTGTCGGACAGAAACCTTGTATCTCCATGCTTCATGTTTTTCTTTTCTTTTTACATTCTTTTTATTTTCCGGACCCCCTGTTTGAGACCCATGCCCTGCTCCATAAGACACCAACCCCTCCCCCCGAAACCCTGGTCCCTAGTATAGAGCGTCGCAGTCCCGCCCCCCCTCGAGAGACCCGGAAAATAAATCGCCGTTCATTTTCCTCATAGGCATTTCTTAAAGTATTTATTTAAAGAAGGTTACGCCGCGGACAAAGCCACGTAACCGTCTTTAAATAAATACTTTAAGAAATGCCTATGGGGAAAAATGCATTGGGATTTATTTCCTGGGCCACTCGTTGTTCTGAAAGGGGGAGGGAATGTGACGCTCTATAGTGCCTGCCCGTTATCAGTGATAACGGGCAGTAATCATTGTGATTACTACATTGGATCCACAGGTTCTTTTACTTCTACTTCATCCTGAATAATATCGGGTTTTTTGGGACATACAAGGTTTCCCGTCCCGACTGCCGGCAGCGTTTTTGTACGTGTGGAAGCGAACTCTCAGACTGTGTGACTCACAGCCAGGCCATTGATGCCTCATTGGTATGACATGCAGTCTCTCTGTAGACAGACAATCCACGCCTCCTCCTCCTCCTGCATTAACCATTGGTATATGGAAGGGACATGTCTCTCTAGACCGGGGCGGCTGCATGTGGCTCAGGAGGTAGAGCAGGTCGTCCAATGATCCCTGGGTCGGCGGTTCGAATCCCGGCTCATCCTCCTGTCCACATGTCGAAGTGTCCTTGGGCAAGACACTGACTGAACCCCAAATAAATTGCTCCCGATGTGCTGGTTGGTACTTGCTGGTGCCTTGCGCTGTAAAGCGCCTTGGATAAAGGCGCTATATAAATGCACCATTTACCATTTCCACAGACTATTGGTATGGAAGGGACGACAGTGGCCAAGGGGTAGAGTGGCCGGTAGAACGGGCCGGATGGCAACCGGAACCGCAGGGTTCCCAGTTCGAAGTTAGTGTCGAAGTGTCGAAGTGTTAGTGTCGAAGTTGGTGTCGAAGTGTCGAAGTGTTAGTGTCGAAGTTGGTGTCGAAGTGTCCTCGACTCGGAACCCCAAATTGCTCCCGATGTGAAGCATGCGGTTTGGTGCCTTGCCTGGTTTCGTTACATCGGTGTGTGTGTGTGTGTGTGTGTGTGTGAGAGAATGGGTAAATGTAATGTAATGTACAATGTTTGTTTGTCTGTTTGTTTATTTTCACTTTCAGCCAAAAAAACACTCCAGGGGGCTTGAGAAGTGACATTCTCCAGGAATCAATCACATTGAACATGCAGATCTAAATCATTAGACATATACAGAATTCAACATTTTAGAGACCTTCTGAAAGCCTATATTAAACTCAGTTTGAGACGTATACGGACCTTTTGGAGGTCTGAGGTGATTTGAGCTATATACGTGTTGGATAATTATGGACCTGAGAATTATACCCAAATAGATTATGGGAAAAATGTGGGAAGGGTTTTCCCCAGTGAATGTGCTTTGGATAAAATGCGCTTTGGATAAAATGTGCTTTGGATAAAAGTGCTATTTAAATGCACCGTTTACCATTTACAGATGCCTCCTCCTGCATTAACCATTGGTCATGTCTCCCTGTAGACAGCTAATATCATGCCTCCTGCATTAACCAGGAGCTGTTGTTTAATCACAACCAGACCTCTGTGCCACACATCACCATATACGTGTCAGACCTGTGTTCCAGACACGCTGAAATGCTGAGCATGAATGCGACTCTGAGAGGGTACAGAATGTAACCTTAATGTTTAATCAACTCAAGGTTCTGTTTGATCGCACAAATCACCATAGTTCTATAATTACATGTGTCAAGCGTTTGTTAGGACGGACGTGCTCTATTCTGACTCAGTCAAATGGACCTGAATTACTGCTATTTTCACTTCTAAAAATGGTGTTTTCTTTTTTTTAATAACTATAAATGCACCAAGTCTCTCTGTGTGTGTGTGTGTGTGTGTGTGTGTGTGTGTGTGTGTGTGTGTGTGTGTGTGTATATACGTCTGTACGTCTGTAATCCACGTAACTCGAGAACCGTTCGCCCTTGCGCCTACTTCAAATTCGACATGCGCGTTCCGTTCACACCCGGAGTGCAGTGCCCGGTGTCGAGTCGGTTGGACCCACGGTTGTTCAGAACCGCCCCAAAATTGAAAATCTTTTAAAAATAATTATAATTAAAAAACGAAATGTTGGGAAACTAAGAAATAAAGGGATATTTACTCAAAACATGGGTTTGGTTCCTGACCCACTTGTCTGGGAACCTCCACTGCATGCTTAATTTCCACCAGTGTTGAATGAATGAATGAATCCTGGCTTTTGTGTCACTGGTCAGTGTTTGATGTTTGTCCCCAGAGGCCTCCTGAGCGCGTTTAGCATCATGTCATCATGGTGTGTGACTGTGGCCTGTATGTGGCCGTTTACCACATTCCTCAGCGCTCCAGACTCCAGATCCATCCATTGTTTACATTCTTGTCCCTGAAACGACTGCTGATTGATGACAGCAGGGCCGCGAGAAACGCAATTTATTTCCTCTTTTTTTTCTTTTTACTTCCTGTTCTGACCCCCCCGATTGTACACAGACAGACACACAACACAGGACATCTGGAGCAGCCAATCAGTGGTTCTCAAAGTGGTGCCCGCGGGAACCCGCCATGGGGGTCCTTAAGGGTCCTTTAAGGGGGTTCCCAAGGGGGTCCCCCATGCAGCCAGTGTTGTGATCATAGTTTTAGTCATTGTCTTTTGAATAGTTTTCATTTAGTTTTAGTCACACTTTAGTCACCTGGGATGTTTTAGTGTCAGTCTAGCTTTAGTCGACTAAATCTAGTTGATTTTAGTGGACTAAAGTTTAACCCTATTTTATATTAGTTGTAGATCTGCTATTTCTTTTCATTTTTTCGGCAGGTGCATGGTGCAGTACTTAGTTTAGACAGTTTTTTTAGACTAGTCATTGGTTAGACCAGTCATTAGTCCTACAACTACAACCTATCTCAAACCCTCACCCTAAACCTAACCTCCCACGGGGCAGCACACCTAACCTTAACCCTGCATGTCTAACCAATGGCTAGTCTAAACTAAGTATGCACCCCAACCTTAACCCTGCATGTCTAACCAATGGCTAGTCTAAACTAAGTATGCACCCCTTAGGCAGCAGGTCTTAAAAAACTTTTGAGTATACGCCTACGTTGGGGCCTTCATGCACTGCAGTGAATTCTCTTTGTAGTAAGTGTGTGTGAGAGGGGTGGTAGAGAGAGAGAGAGAGAGAGAGAGAGAGAGATCAGAAATAAGTGGTTTATATGTAATGTTCTCTCTCTCTCTCTCTCAGCCCCCTCAGAGAAAGGTCACAGCGTGCCAAGGTGAGTCAACACAGAAAGAGGAAGTGAGGATCTGGCTTGTGTTCTAGCCTCTTTTTTTTTTTCTCTTCTTCTGGGAAAGAGAGAGGCTTTTAGAAGAGCCGGAGGCAGAGATAAAAATGAGATCAGTGTGCAACATAAGGGAACGACTATATCCAATAATGCACTGGTTTTAATGCCCCGAGAGAGAGAGAGAGAGAGAGAGAGAGAGAGAGAGAGAGAGAGAGAGAGAGAGAGAGAGAGAGAGAGAGAGAGAGAGAGAGAGAGAGAGAGAGAGAGAGAGAGAGAGAGAGAGAGAGAGAGAGAGAGAGAGAGAGAGAGAGAGAGAGAGAGAGAGAGAGGCCGTGTAAGCGCTTCATTCCCTCTAAAACCTGACTCAATACATCAAACAATGTTTTAGATATTAAGCATACAAGCATGCTTAAAGCAAGGTTACACAGCCGTGTGGTCAAATAAAGCAGCAGCATATGGAAGCTTTCATTTTGAAATGGCCTGACCAGCTAGTGCCTTCATTTTTAACTACTTGAGTGGAGTCCCTCAGGGCGTTATGCTGGTTTATTGGCTGTCTTCTATAACGTGTTGTGAGCTTGTTGATCTGCTATTTTCTGGGAAAGCAAAAGTTGAGGGTGTACAAATGGACCAGTTATAGGACCCATAAGGGTCCATTTGGTTCCAAACTATCATTTAGCTGGGGACCCCATGGAACTCCCTCAGGTACCCCTGGGGGTCCTTAGACCCCACTTTGGGGTTAGAACACTGTTGTAGTAACCGCTTTGCACCTGACAAGAACACGAAACATTCATAGCAAATTAACCAAATACCAAAATACCAAAACCAAACACAGACGACGCGTTACAGTCAAGAGGAAAAAGTCTCATGTTTATTATTAAGCCATATGGATTTCACATTGTGAAAAAAATCACATGTACAAAACGATGCCGTTTAAAAAAATAAAAATAAAATGAAATCAAAACTTTTACATGACAGAAATGAAATCGATGCGTAGCCTATTGACAGTGTGTTGTCGTGCCTGCGTATACATCATCATATGAAGTAGTTTTTGTGTAATTCCGAGTACTTTTGTGAGTAATTTAGTTCCTGTAGCTTCAGTGTGACCACCTGGGACGTGGGATAAGACGAAGCCTAGGGAGAGAGTACAGTGGTGGAAAGTAACTTAGTATATTTACTCAAGTACTATACTTAAATAAAATTGAGAAATGTATACTTTACCTATGTCCACATACTTTTCAATACTTCTACTGCAGTACATCTCTGAGGCTCTCTATTATTGTATGTTTTACTGCACAACCGTTTGAAAACTTAAGTCACAACTTAAGTTACTTTGTAGATTTTAGATTATTGTTACAAAATATTACATTAACCAATTAATCCCCATTTTCTACTCTATCGTCAAGTTGAAAGTATAGCCGATCTACGAGCTCATGTGTCAGTGTCACATTGTGAGTTTGAAAACATTTCATTAAAAGAAAACTGCATTAATGAGCACTTTTAGTTTTGGTAAAAATGTAAGTATTTTCATGCCAATACTTTTGTACTATTACAAAAAAAAATAAAAAAATAGAGGACTTGTACTTGTAATAGAGTATTTCTACACTGTGGTAACGTGTGCATGGTACTTTTACTTAAGTAAAGAATCCCAGTACAGGGACAGCACTGGGAAATAAATGGCACTCGGCAATTCCATGTGAATTCAGAGGGCATTCATTAGCGACTGTTGCCGGGGTAACATGCTCTCTTTTTCTGTGTTGCGAGGAAGAAAGCTCTCATTATCTGATTGGTGGAAGCTGTATAGACGTTGGGTAAGAAAGCTCTCGTCTGATTGGTTAGAAGCCAGAACGTTGTGCATTCTCTGGACAGCGATAGGGCAGCGCTGCTCAACGTGGGGGTCAGTGGTCCTTGGAGAGGAGGGGGTTCCTGGGGAGGGCAAAATGACTAACAGATACAGGAAGCAAATTAAATGGGCCCTTATACGGGTTGGTAACTCTGAGAGTGTACAAACTGTGCATTTGGGGTGGTGAGGGGGCGCCTCACACAATACGCAGGAATGCTGCTGACCCCCCCCCCATGCCCCCCCCTGTTTAGTTCTCCCATTCCAACGGAAACAAAACCAGATCACATCAGGGCTCCGACAGGTTCCTTTAGTGATTATTCTATTACATTAATCCAAAAGCATGTTTTTTCTATTATTATTATTATTATTATTCGTATATATATCGGGGCAGAAACCTAGCTCCATTATTATAACGTCTTGTGTTTTCTTTGTACATAGTTTTTGTACATAGTTGTACATAGTTTGACGCAATGGTGTGTAAAAATTGTGAAATTTAGCCAATTTGACAAGCTAAAAATTAAGCTTGTAGATTTTGTCGGCTTTTCACAAGTTTCTATTTCATTTATTTTGTAGCCTTTATTGCCTATAATGAATATAGGGGCCGATTATTAATCAATTATTTTATTAAACGGTTGCCGATTACGTTTCAATTCACTCAATATTAGTTTGATTTTTTTTTTTTAATTGGGAGCATGATTTCATTAATGTTCAATAAAATAAAATAAAAACGTTCAGCTCAACCTAGACAGACATACTGTACAGAAAGAGGTACGGTATAATTATACCCAAACAAGTTTTAAAAGTCTTTTAAGACATTTTCTTTTTTCTTTTTTCTGGACTTCTTTTTATAACTTGCAATATTTATGTACTTTTTGTGCATCAATGACACTACGGTGAAAAGCACTGTGGTATCTGCCCTTAAGAAACACACGACTTAACTGGATTCACTGGACCGTCTGTCTGTAGCATTAATGTTGAACAGGAATATTCACTGAACCGTCTGTCTGTAGCATTCTAATGTTGAACAGGAATATTCACTGAACCGTCTGTCTGTAGCATTCTAATGTTGAACAGGAATATTCACTGGACCGTCTGTCTGTAGCATTCTAATGTTGAACAGGAATATTCACTGAACCGTCTGTCTGTAGCATTCTAATGTTGAACAGGAATATTCACTGGACCGTCTGTCTGTAGCATTCTAATGTTGAACAGGAATATTCACTGAACCGTCTGTCTGTAGCATTCTAATGTTGAACAGGAATATTCACTGAACCGTCTGTCTGTAGCATTCTAATGTTGAACAGGAATATTCACTGAACCGTCTGTCTGTAGCATTCTAATGTTGAACAGGAATATTCACTGAACCGTCTGTCTGTAGCATTCTAATGTTGAACAGGAATATTCACTGAACCGTCTGTCTGTAGCATTCTAATGTTGAACAGGAATATTCACTGGACCGTCTGTCTGTAGCATTCTAATGTTGAACAGGAATATTCACTGAACCGTCTGTCTGTAGCATTCTAATGTTGAACAGGAATATTCACTGAACCGTCTGTCTGTAGCATTCTAATGTTGAACAGGAATATTCACTGGACCGTCTGTCTGTAGCATTCTAATGTTGAACAGGAATATTCACTGAACCGTCTGTCTGTAGCATTCTAATGTTGAACAGGAATATTCACTGAACCGTCTGTCTGTAGCATTCTAATGTTGAACAGGAATATTCACTGAACCGTCTGTCTGTAGCATTCTAATGTTGAACAGGAATATTCACTGAACCGTCTGTCTGTAGCATTCTAATGTTGAACAGGAATATTCACTGAACCGTCTGTCTGTAGCATTCTAATGTTGAACAGGAATATTCACTGAACCGTTTGTAGCATTTTAATGTTGAACGGGAATAACGGACCGATTCACCTTTAGCAAAGCCCACTTAAACACTCCCACTTGGACACTTTCCAGCCAGACTCATTCATTCCAATGTAAATATCATGGATTTTACACATTAAATACTGGTAATCTTTTGGAACCAGACCTGGTCACGCTATCATCACCTTAAAAACTGGTGTACGTCTGTACGAATAGGCCTAAAAAGGCTGACACCCTCAGAGGCTATAACGTAAACGACAAAGTGTGACAAAGCGGCCCAGCTGTCCCTCCTCGTACAGCTGCTTAGACAGTCACATTCCTGAAGCGTGCCAGAGTCACTCTGTGTACTTTAAACATGTCACAGTTACTCTGTGTGCTCTGCGTATTTTCACAGCCGATGGTGTCCTCATAGATATGCAGGGTCAGGACAGCTTGCCACTTCGTTGGTAACAACATACACACCCCAAGGACGGGCCTTATCACGTCTAGTTCAAGTGGTGTTGTGTCTTAATAGTTTTGTGTTTGGGAACTTTGCGCCAAACTATTTGGCTTGCGAGCGACCCCGGGGCGAAAATACCAGATCTACAAGATCTGTAGATCTGCTGTTTCACGTTGAATATTAGCTTCAGGATAAGGGATGCTATAGAGGGTTCCAGTGATTAAATATAAGTGAAGTTTTAAGAGATTTCTGTAAAACAATTAAACAAAAAAGGTCAACCACGGCATCAGGCTGGTGGCACACTGACCAGGCGTCCCTCCATCCACACTCTAATGTCCACCGTTATATTTCCGACAGACAGTGATGCGTGCGCCGAACGCAACTGATTTTCAACCGAGAAGCGGTTGAATATTAGCAATTTTTTTAGGGGTTGGTCCGTCGTATGATAAAGCTTAACCTTCTTCCCCAGACTGGGAGATTCTCTCGACTGTTTAAAAAGATAATAATAATAATAAAGTTCACCATCGCAGACTGAGCTGTGCAAGAAAATCCAGTCCAACTGAGATCCAGTAAAGCACATAATCTGGCCATGCATGACACACTTTAAAAAAAGACATTCACTTATATGAATGCAGGCATTTAGAAACAATAAATAGGATTGAACATATCAAAACAAAGTAATAATAATTGGTCACATAACTTAATAAGACTTTAGAAAAGATATTGCAGCAGAGTTTCTTTTCTTTTTTTAAACCAAAACGTATTGATTCTCAGCTTATTATAGAATAAGGTGACAACAATGTGTATAAGACCACAGAGAGGTTCATGCCAAATATGGTACTGTCCGTCACACAGACTGGACGTGCTCCGCAAAGAGGTTCAGCCGCTGTTAGGGCCCATTCATACTCCTATTTTACCGCTGTTTCGGCGCTGTAGTGCCGAAATGATTTCGGCTCGTCAGAAACTTTCAGTAGCACCGAAGAGTGGACTTTAGGACGGTATGAATCGGCCCTTAAGTTGTCTTAACAGAAGATGAGCCGATTCCACTTCAGCGTTTGACTCCAGCCCTGATTCATACATAGTCGTGCGCTGCTACTGCTGTTGCATGTGTAACACACAGGGTTTCGAACTCTGCTCTCCCCCGTGAACGTCCAATATCTTAACCACTAGACCAAAGGGTAGGGATGTCACTTTTTTCGTTTTCCGATCCCGAATCCCCGATACCACAATTTCTGTGTTTAGCCGATCCGATACCGAATAGCGATACCAGTGGTGTGAATAGCTATCTAGCTATTTATCTCGTGTTGTGCACGTGTGTATAGCTATAGACTCCTCACTCAAATGTGCACTTGCAGTTTGGGGCAACTCCAAAGCGAGCTCCACATGCCGCAACATTTCATTTACTTGCCTTAGTGTTTTTTTACTTGCCCGTGTCGGATCGGTGGTTAGACCGGCATATTCACCCATATGACAAATAAGGTACCGATACAGTATCGAGACATCTCTACCAAAGGGATATGCCTGTATGGACTGAGGGGGGGGATATTAGGCTGAGGCTGTGAGCCACTCTGCTACACATGTATGCCTGTATGGACTGAGGGGGGGGATATTAGGCTGAGGCTGTGAGCCACTCTGCTACACATGCCGTAAAAATAGCAGCAAATACAAGCTCACAGCGCGTCGTCACGGTAGTGTTACCGTATATCGCACACAACTAAGTATAAATCGGGGCTTGTTAGTACATGTGTTTTGTCGTTTGGATGCATTCCAACCACGGTGTGATTTCACTGCTCGCTCAACATGCACGACAGCAGGTTGTAGTGGTCGGTGTGCAACATGAATCATGCAGACATCATGTGAGGAGTGGACATGACCCACATAATAGCACTAGGGTTGGCTTTGTTGTGGGGGGAGGGGGGGATGCCATGACTATGCTTTTGATACCCCCCCCCCTCTGGGTCATCATTTTTTAATTGGAGTGGGGATATGGTTTATCCCTACTTCTGGTCAGACTGAATACAAATACATGCGTTTCCTTTTGAGGTAATTGTAGACCGTCTGATAGGCCTATATTGTTTGATATGACAGTTAAATGTTAACCAGATTAAACCAATTAAAATGTGGGGTCCAGCGAGGGACTCTCGGGGGTTTCCAAATGGACAGAGCTTCTATAACTCTGAGAGTGTAAATATGGAACCAAATGGACCCAGTTGAGAACCACTTAAAAAAGTGAGTTAAGGAATTGTTTTTGTTTGTGAGGAGTGACATGACCCCCAGCAGCGACCTACGACCCTAACCCCCACCCACCCCCACAACAACAACACACCACTCTCACCTTCCTCCGGCCGATGCTGTCCTTCAACACCGACCGGCCGGCATGCAGTGACAGCAGAACTACCAAAGCCCCTCCGGAGATGAGCAAAACCCTCCATGTCTAAAAGTACAATATCACAAGCATTGCCCCGACAATATTTTCTGCTCCTTAATTAATATTATTATTATTTTTTTGGTGCCGGGTGTAAGAGAAACCCATCACAGAATTAAAAAATAAAAAGAGTTAAGAGAGACTAAAAAAAAATGTCTCGGTTAAAAAGAACAGTAGGCAGCATTGGACAAAGAGCTGATGATCTTTTAAGCTTGATTCACACTTAGTTGCCACAATGGTGTTGCCTGCGGTAATTAAGCAGGCGAGATATACAAGCTCACAACGGGTCGCATTCGTGACACGCTGTGAGCTTTGTAGATCTGCTGATTTACTGAAGCACGCGACTTAAGTATAATTCCAGGCTTTAGTGGAGGACAGACAGACAGACAGACAGACGGAGACATTCTTTGAGAGATTTCGGGGGCTTGGTTGGAGGACCGAGAGAGAGAGAGAGAGGGGAGATGTTGCTCCTTCATTGTTGTGCCATGTTTCAGTCAGCGAGTGTCTGACTGAATGTTTTGTCTGCGTTCTGTTCTTTATCTGGTTAACGTCGCGGACTCTGTCCTCCCTCCCTCCGTCAGTCCTTCGTGCTGTACAGACTTTTTTTTTCTTCTATCCCCGGGAAAAGAACGAACATCCATCCAAACACGTCCTTGGAATTATTTTGTAAAAAGAAAACAAATACAAATGGATGCAAGATGTGTGCAACTTCAAGACAGACTTGTTTTGGAGTTCTCATTGTAGTATGTGGTGCTTTGAAGAAACATAATAAAAACGTCGCTGTCTCGGGGACGGACACCTTGCATATCCAAACAGTATTAATTACTTTTAATACTTCTCGGGAAATGGGAGGAAATTAGCTCTTTTCGCTAATACTTTTCATTGGTTCAATGTTTATAAAATCCAGACCAAAAGACAAGTTTTTTTTTCAGAGAAATAGCAAAACATAGCTGATCTACAAGGTTGTAGTATGACAAAGTAGGGTGTTGACTTACAAAAACAAAAAAGACAAGTTGAAAGGTGGAGATATAAGGTTTCTGCTGGACAGTGACCATATGGCAATGATAGCACACCGATAGGCTGAAATCTGTGTCCCATTCCACGAGCAGCAGTTGTTTTGGTATGTTCACATGAACTATGTTCCCGCTTCTCTTTGAGAAATATGACATGACATCATTCCAGCTACAGGTCCTCCTCTCAGGAACAATGATTTGATTCATGTGTGTGTGTGTGTGTGTGTGTGTGTGCATGACCGTGTGTGTGTGTGTGTGTGTTTGTGTGTGTGTGTGAGACTGTTTGCAACATCCAAACGAGCGCAGGTGTCTGTCTGTACATCAATATTTTGTTCTCTTTGCTGCGTGATGAAAAGTACATATTTGTGTAACGGTAATTATGATTGCACAGGAGGTTCAGAGTCTGATTCTTCACAGTTGGAATCCAGTGGATGATGCAACACGGGGAAATCTGAGGAAGAGAACAGAGAGAAGAAAAAGCATCCGTTAAATGAGCTTATAGGATCTGCATGTTGTCATGTCTTCCACCTAAAAACATAAAGAAAGGCTACAATTCTGCACAATTTAGGTTTGGCCGATTCTAGTTAGAACCATTAGGCTGCCAAAAGGTGGTGCATATATTCTCCTCTCAGGATGTACAGCTAAACATAATATTCCTCTAAATGATCTCCTAGACTGGGTTAAAATATTTTGTGTGTGTGAACATTATCTACGACGTACACGTTTTCCTCCACCCATGATTTCTCGCTGGATTCAATTCCTGCAAAGAATTTAATTTTGCCCTTTCGGATTTTGTCGGCTTTGGTTTAATTTAACTTTAAACCGTGGACGGTTTATGAGCTTCGCGGCCTCGCAATATGAGCCCTTTGTGTCCATGTTTGGAGAAATATCCTGTACTAAAGTCCATATGGGACCTGTATGCTTCCTGGAGAAATCCTCCACTAAAGTCCATATGGGACCTGTGTGCTTCCTGGAGAAATATTCCACTAAATTCCTGTTTATCCATCAGATGAAAAAGAAAAGAGATCCTGTTTATCCCATTTAGACCCGAGGACGATTCAAAAAATGTCTTCTAAATCCTTTTTTCTGGAAGACCTCATGTTTCTATGTCAGTCGTTCTCAAACATTTTCATGTCAAGGACCCCCAGAATGATATCTAATTGGCCACCGACCCCAACCTGAAAAGATGTTGTTCGAGGGACCCCCCCTTCAACACTGCCTTGTACCGTACAGTATGTCCCAAAATTGTTACCTTTCAGGAAATGGTTTCTGCCCAATAGCAACAACATGCATAATGGTTTATGACTCCAAATATCCTCTTTGTGTATTAAGTCAACTCTGAGCTGAAGAGACATTTGCATATTATTGCCTCGAAGGCAAATTGACTGGTCAAACGGTCACCCCACGGATGTAGCAAGAAATTAAAAAATGGTAAAAAAGGCAAAGAAGTTTAGGGATAAGGGGTTTAGCGGTGACGGAAATGGAGCCCTTGGTGCGCTCTCGTGTGTTGTATTATCGCTGGGTTGGTGAAGACTGAATCACACGCAAGCACTCTTATTGGCTCTTATTTTGAAGAGGAAGAAGAAGTCTGTTTCGGTTCGTAGCCAAGCTGCCATGACCAAGTAGTAGATAAACAAGAACCCACGTGGATTAAACAATCACAAGCTTTAAGCCAAAGTTAATATATTTATACAATATGAAAACCATGCATCTGTGACACTTTGGAAGTACGTCGTTAAACATAGAACCTAGGTGAGTAGAGTTCATTGTATAGGCTATAAGTCTCAGGCTGGCTCACGCTGGTAAAATCATCAACAATGAGCCTCCCCCCCTACCCTAACAGGTAGGCTACAGTACTGTCACTGCCTGCAATAATGTGATGTTATTCGCCTGCTTATATCATCATGTCCTTAAATAGTGTTTGTAGGTCTACTTGTTACTGTTTGGCCGCTGTGCCAATTCTAATGTAGTTATATATCCGTGCACTGTGCATGGTGCTGCATGGTTTGAATTTGTGTGAGAGAAAAGTAGCAGTAGCCGAGGCTTGTAAGATTGCGGCGATGTGTTTGTTTTAAAGCCATGTAACGGCAAGCTTTGATGGGGTTATTATATCGCACCATAATGCATCGTGTCATACAGTGTGTGTGTGTGTGTGTGTGTGTGTGTGTGTGTGTGTGTGTGTGTGTGGGGGGGGGGGGGGTCGGTTTGTGGGGCCAGATCGTGCGATCTTTCCCCTTGTTGATTTGTTTCTCCAGTGCACACACACCCACGTGCGCGATCCACACACAGGCTGTTGTGGCTGAGGGTACATACGCACAAATCGGATTATGAGTCAGCTCCAGATGACTGTCTGTGCACAGACTTGCACACACGTGCATGCAAATGTTCTACTCTTGCTTTAAATGACCCCCAGAGGCTTTCTTTAACTTGTACATGAATCTTATAAATTATGTCACTCTTCCAGCTCTCTGTGAATCATTTAACATCATCACCTTGCATTCCATCTGGCCTGGCAGTGACCTACGCCGTCTACACTGGACTCATGACGAGACAACACATTAGGCTACTGTCATTCAACCTGGAACCCTACTTAACTGGCTGGGTTGACATTTCAAACCGCCCGAGGCTGATAAGGTTACTGAAGTATTCAATTACCGTTACCTTTGATTCTTGTTTACGTAGGTAGGTCAGAGCCATGGTTTAGGTCCTCTAATAAAGGCTGACCAGTCAACACCCAGTCACCATGACTCAGACAGAACCATATAGAGCGTCGCAGTCCCGCCCCCTACCAGGGCCCAGGAAATTATTCTCCGTTCATTTTCCTCATAGACATTTCAAAAAGTATTTATTTAAAGACGTTTACGCCGCGGACAAAGCCAAGTGTTGTCGTGACAAATCATGACAACAAACACAATATTTTGGACTCGAGTTGGCCTTGTCCGCGGCGGTAACGGTCTTTAAATAAATACCCTTTGAAATGTCTATGGGAAAAATGCATTGGGAATAATTTCCTGGGCCTGGCGTCGTCATGAAAGGGGGCGGGACTGCGACGCTCTATAGTAGGCGGCTGGCCGGCGGCCTGGCACTATAACTACGACATAACTCCGTCACATGCCCATATGTGGGCATATACTGATGACAGGATCTCCATATATGGGCATGAAAGGAAAAAGGTTTCTGAACACTGTGGCTGCTATGGCTTCTTCAGAGTGACCGTTAACTGTGGCCATCAATTCAACAATCTCCCTCCCAGAGAGGATGAGTCACGGAGAACAAAGGCATAGTCATACAGGGATTTCATCCTGGAATAATGAAGCAAGCAAGTGAAGCTGCTCTGATCAGTCGGGAAGGAGACTGTGCCATATTGTGCTGGTTAAGCTACTGTGCTGCCCTGCGTTGTGTTGCATTTCTTCCCTGACGACGCTTTCCGAAACGCAACAAGAGTATTTTTCCGGCTTTAATGTGGCAGTATTATGTACGGCCTGCAGTGTGTGTGCGCACGCTATCATCATGTTTGCCAACTGACTGCCCATGTTCCACATCTGTCTGGCCTGCTCGCTGTCACAGGAGGAGGGCAGGGGGAAGCTAAAAGCTATAACCCTGGGACAAGCAGCAGGGTTGCTAAGGCTGGGGACACCAATGGAAACAGGCTTTCTTCGGTTTAAAATCCTCTCAACGTTCCTTGTAGCAAACTGTACTTTCCTGTGTTTCTTAATTATCTTTTTTTCAAAATTGCTCAAACAATCAATCAATCATTGTATCAGCGGCACTTGGTGCCGCACTACGAGATTGTAGATCTGCTATTTTTGGGAAATCTTGAAAATGTGGCCGCAAATCTTGGAATATATATTCTTTCAGCGCAAACTTTTTAAACTCAAATCTTTGCTTCTGGGAGGTCCCTGGAACTACATATTTTCACGTGGGGGTCGACTTTGAGAACTGTCATTCCCTGGGGGGGTGTTATTATTATTATTATTCCCTGGGGGGGTGTAAGCAGCAGGTGTGCGAGGCTCTCCCTTCTCCTGCTGCTGTCTCTTGATCATTAACCCTGAATAAGACACCAATCAGCTGTTCCACCATGACCTGACGTCCCGGTATGACCAGGATTGTCCCAGTTATATACTTTCAATTGTCCCGAGAGTCCCGACACACATCTCTGAAAACACTAAAAACTGTCACGGTTCAGCAACATTCATTACCAAAATTGTCCCGGTTTAAACTTTTCACCACAGTTAAAATAATAACAGCTTGTTTTTAGCGCTTATGTGGATGTGTGGCTTAAAAACCATCCCGTCTCGACCCTGTCGACCCTTTGGTGTGGGTTTGGGCTTAAGCGCTAAGAAATGATCGAAAGTGAACATAGCTGATTTAAAAAAAAAAGTGATTTAAGAGATTAAGGGCAGATTCACACCCAGGGGGGTGTGCACTCGGGACCACTTGGCAGATGTTCTGGTATAGTGCTGCGTAGACCGTTCCCCCGGGAGGGGATCACCCAAACCGTTCCCGCGACCGCATGGAAGACGGCAGTCTCGGGACAGATTGAAGTTGTACTCGGATACAGATCAATCAATGCAATGTGAAAGCATTGAACACAGTTGAATGAAGTGTACTCGGGTGCGGGAGAATCGAGGCCAATGTAAATATTGGCCATGCGGCACACAATCGTATTCGGGAACGGTTTAAATCAGAAGGACTCGGCGGTGTGAATCTGCCCCTAAATGCATGGGTCTTTATTTATGGTCAGTCACCGTGACCACTCCAGGACAGCAGTGGCTAAGGGTCAGTCTCTCCATATACCTCCCTCTGGCAACACCTCATCAACATGACAGAGTGGATTAGCCTTATATGCTATTACCACCATGCTGGAAGTCAGCATGAGGCATGGGGCTTGTCTAATTGACACCCCCGACCAGGAACAATACAAGTATGTCCTTCATCCTCACTACCCCCCCGCCCCCCCCTCCCCCTCCCACTCCATACTGTAAGTGTAAGACATTTAACCTCTCTTTGTGTTCCAACGACCCCCCCCCTATACCTCACCCTCTATCCATCACATACACACACACACACACACACACACACGCACACACCCACACCCACTGATGGAGCCATATGCTGTATAATTCCGTTTGTTCGTCGTTTGCATATTCATATAGTCTTAAACAATAAAATGGAGGTACCATAGAAGAGAGGTTTATCTTTTCTTATATAATGTATCCCCCCTCCTCCTCCAGTTCTCCTGCCCTCCTCACAGGAGTCCCACAGGAAGAATAGTATCCTTGTTATGACAGTGAGACATAAAATATAATCCTCCAGCGAATACTTTATCCCATTCTGGGCGGGAACACCCTTTTTCGTGTTAGCATCATGTTATGCTTTAGCTATTGAAAAACAGCAGATCTACAAGCTCATAGCTCAAGCTTGTAGGTCTGCCATTTTTGAAAAATCGAAGAACGACTGACACAGAAACATAGCTTTTTCAGAAAACTGTCAGGATAACTTGTAGAAGACATTTTTAGAATCTGATCTCAGGCCAGAATGGGTTATAGAGGGGGATTTGGGGAATGTGGGGTGATACAGGAATTATGGCGGTGCTATTGTAGCATAGTGCATTAGGTCGTCGCTGTTCGGGTGGAAACCGCAATCCTTTTAAGGATTCGAATTCCAAAATAGAACAAATTGCCCGATCTAAAGCTCAAAACGCGTTGCATATATAATTATACAATTATACTAGTACGTTTGTTCACATAATAAATTGCGTCTAACAACATGGAAAAAACATCATGAAAGACAGACAGACAGACAGACAGACGGACATTACTTCCCAAATCATCCATCAGAATAGTGATGTGTGTCCTCCTATAAGCACTACTCCCTTTTCACTGAAGCACTATACCTACATTCACATGCAGTCCATCATGTGAATGTAGTTAAAACCATGCATGTTTTTTATTTTCTTACATTTTTGATCCCACGATTTTGTGGAGGAGTTTCCCTGGTTGGACGTATAGCGCGTGGAAGGAACACGTTACTCCAACCAGTTCCTTTCCCCTCCCATCAGGCGCCCCGGCTGGCCAGGGGGAGGCAGTTTAGAGACCAGAATGACTGTATGTTGTTTTTTTGTGAGGGTACCTACCCTAGGAGACACGGGGAGAACATGCAAACTCCACACAGAAATTCCCTTTCGCCGACCCCACCTTTTCTCTTCTGTTCAAACACTCAGGACATTGCCGTGCAGGCTTTCTCCGAAACACACAATACATACCTCCTGGAAGAGGAGTCGGACGAGGTGGGGGGGGGACACACGTCAAGACGAGAGAGAGAGAGAGAGGAGAGGGGAGAGGGGGAAGGGGGGGACAGGACGGGACTCAGGCCGGGAGGTGCTTCCAGGTGCTGACGAAGGCCGTGGGGATGAGGGAGTAGGGCACCGTGGTGATGCTGTTCCAGGCGTCCAGCGTGGGGTCGTAGCAGTCCAGCGTCTTGCAGCGCTGCGTGCCGAAGTACCCGCCCACCACGTAGAGCTTGTTCCCGGACGCCACCGCCTGGCAGCTCATGCGCTTGGCGGTCACGTCGCCCACCTTAGTCCACTGGTAGCTGTCCACGCTGAACTTGTACGCCGAGCACGCCGAGAACTCCGTGTCGCCGCCCATCACGAAGATCTGGTTGCCCAGCACGGCGGCGGCCGTGTAGCGCCAGGGCTGCGGGCAGGAGGCGGGCACGGTCCAGCGGTTCTCTTGCGGGTCGTAGCACTGCACCTTGGGCAGCTTGTCGTGCGTGACGCTGGTGCCGCCGAAGGCGAAGAGCTTGAGCTTCACGCTGACCACGGCCGCGTTGCTCACGCCCTCCCTCAGCGGGGCCACCATGGTCCACTTGTTGGTCGCCGGGTCAAACTGCTCCACCTGCGGTTCACACAAAGTACATTTACTTTACTACTGAACGTTTTACAACTGTACTTAGTATTTGTACTTTACTTGAATTTGTATTCCTGGATACGTAATGGCTTTCACTCTTACATTTCGAAGACAATTATTGTACCTGTGATGCCAGTACATTTCATTGAAGGGAAACGAGTAATTAACCTCTTCAGCCCTATTTCAAATATAGTGAAACTAGCAGATCTACAAGCTTTTTTTTCTAAACCAAATCCAGCGCTTAAACTCAAATATACAAATTTGACAAGTCAACTTTCCCTTGTAGTTTGAGTAACATTTGACCAGGCTTATATGCGTTTGACTGAAGTACTGGGGTTAAGTTGGGAGTACTTTGTCCACCAAACCAAACTGACCTGTTTGAGAGACACGGAGGGAGAGGCCGGGAGGCACCCGGTGGCCGCGGTGTGACCTCCCACCACGTAGAGGCAGTGTTTCAGCTCGGCCGAGCCGTGGCCGAAGCGGGCGATGAGCATGGGCGCCGCCTTGGACCACTCCTCCTGCACGGTGTCGTACACCCACACGTCCTTGGACACGCCGTTCTCCGAGCCCCGCCCGCCCGTGATGTAGACCTTGCAGCCGATGGCGCAGGCGCTGAACTCCTTCCTGGGGCTGGGGATGTCCGCCTTGGGGATGATCTCCTTGGCCTTCTGGTCCACCAGGTACAGCTTGTCGCACATGAAGGTCGACCCGCCCAGCAGGAAGAGGGCGTGGCTGGTCTTGCGGGGCCGCGCGCACGGGCTGTTAACCACGCCGTCGTTCTGCAGGATCCTCAGCTTGCAGCGGATGGCCTCGTCCACCAGCTCCTTGCTCTTGGCCTGGCTGTTGATCAGCTCCTCCGTGGACACGTTCTCCATCAGGAAGATGGCCGGCAGCAGGGCCAGCCGCACCGTGCGCAGCAGCTCCGACAGGTGGCCGTGTCTCCCCTCCAGGTCGTAGTTCACCCAGCTCAGCGCCGCCTCGTACACCAGCCTCTCGTCCTCCGTCTCCAGCTCCTCGTGGGACAGCAGCTGCACCACCATGTCCCGCGGCAGCCGCAGGAAGTCCTCCGTCTTGCAGATGGCGGGGAAGTTTCCCAGGCACATGCCCCACGAGAGCTCCGACAGCTTGGTGCACTGGTGGGCGTCAGAGAGCAGCAGCATGCCCAGGCAGTTGGACGGGTGCAGGTTGCGCTCCAGGAACTCTGCGCACGCGTCCCGGATGTCCTGGAACTCCAGCATGTCGCCGGCCTCCAGCAGGGACTCAGCGTTCTCCTCGTTGATGACCACGCGCGATGAGTAGGCGTAGTCCAGCAGCAGCTCCAACACCTGGGTGGGGAACAACCAAAACGGACTTATAGAGACAGCTCCAACACCTGGGTGGGGAACAACCAAAACGGACTTATAGAGACAGCTCCAACACCTGGGTGGGGAACAACCAAAACGGACTTATAGAGACAGCTCCAACACCTGGGTGGGGAACAACCAAACGGACTTATAGAGACAGCTCCAACACCTGGGGTGGGGAACAACCAAAACGGACTTATAGAGACAGCTCCAACACCTGGGTGGGGAACAACCAAAACAGACTTATAGAGACAGCTCCAACACCTGGGGTGGGGAACAACCAGAGCCATCTAATAGAGTTACGACATTGAGGGGGCAGAAACCGAGCGCTCAAGTGCTGTTCATGCAGCCTGAACTGGGACAAGCTGGAGTTGGAAATACATTGTTTTCAACGAGGGTCCTACTTCCGGTCCAGGACTTGGCCCAGTTGGTTGTCCCCACGCTCAATGCGTAGTCTACTGTACGTAGGAGAGCCGCCATTGGACTGAAGCCCCATGAAGTGAACGCAGTCTGCGTAACTCTGTCTATATCTAAGGCTCTGGGAACGACCAAACAGACTTATAGCCAACCCTAGCTATGACGATGTGGAACGAGGCAGTGGAGGCACATGTTGGTCGTTCTCACTCACTTGGTCTCACTCAACGGACAAATGGATTTAAACTGGTGAAAATGGCTGCTCTGGATCGGCTATTTTCACTACTTTTGTGCGACACTCGTGAAGTAGACTATAGTAGAGCATTCATTTACGAAAAGAATAACCAGAAAAAAGTTGGAAAAATGGAGAATTGTGTGAGAACTGTGTTCCAATAAAGAACAAATGAGCCTGGCAGTTTGACACATGGAGAGGCATCAACAGATGGTGAAAAAACACTGCCGCCAAATTAATAAAGATTTTGCCAGCAACAGACTGTATCAAATATGAGTGAATATCGCCGGGGCGGTTTGATTATTTTTGGACCACAATTCCTATACGAGACGATTCTATGATGGTATTTTACATGAGGAACGACTGACCAATGACTTCCGTGACCCCCAGAAGACATTTTTTTTAATCTGATCTCAGGTCAGAATGGGTTTTAATTTAATTACCTCCGGGTGGATGGAGTCGCGGAAGTCCACCTCGCTGTCCTGGCTCTCGCGCAGCCCTCCGCTGAACATGGCCTCGAAGTAGCGGCTGCAGGCGGCCAGCACGGCGCGGTGGCACGGGAAGGAGCGGGCGCCGGCGTGGAGCAGCACGTCGGTGAACAGCCGCTGCTGCCGCAGCGCGTTGAGGTGCGACAGCACGCTGTCGGCGTACGACGACTTGTGGAACAGGTAGATGTTCATGTTGGAGCCGGAGCCGGTGCTGCTGCTGGTGCCGCTGCGCGACTTGCGGTTCTCGTGGACGCAGACGGACATTTTCATTGAATCCTGCAAAAAACAGAAAAGAAAGAAAGAAAGAAAAGGATTAAAACAACTGTTTTAAAAAAAAATCCATTTAGACCCGAGGACCTGATTCTAAAATGTCTTCTATAAATCCTGACAATTTTCTGAAAAACCCTATGTTTGGAAAGGAAAGGAAAGGAAAGGTACTATGTTTACCCTGCAGGGTAACTGGACTAAGCTCAAGAACTTGTTTACAGCCAGGCCCTGCTCATAGAACATTTCATGGTAGGGGTTCAATGCCTTGCCCAAGGGCACTTCAGCGGTGGTCATTTTAACGTGCCGGTCCGGGGATACGAACTATAGCGACCTTCCGATATCAAGACCGCTCCGCAAACCGACTTTTACAAAGTAACAGATCTACAATCTACTTGTAGATCTGCTATTTTTCAACAGATAAAGTTTAAAATAATGGGGAAAGTGGTTACTACGCTAAAGCGACACAGATGCATTCCCGTCCTAAACAGGTTAAATATATTAGAGATGTTGAAATCGTAACGCATGGTTGTGTTGACAGTTGAACACTTTAAAGCTTGAGACGTTTTCATTTGTCTTGTCAAAACGTTTCAACAGGATCATTTAAATCAACAGTGTTGGATATTTTGTCTACTCGTTAATAAACAGAAAATACCATTTCAGAGAGAAATCATACTGCTGATTTAAACAAACACCTTTTAACTAATAGTATTAGTGTATAGTATAATTTAACATGTGGTGGAATTCCAAGACATGTATATTTGACCTATTTTATCTACGTGTTGCCGATAAATTAGGTGGAGAAACCTAACACAGTAAGGACTGTATTATGTTTCTCCACACTTGATATTGTTTACAAACCACAAAACCAATTTGTCCAGTTCAAGATTTACCCGAAAAGCTTTTTCCTTGCCAGATCAGGTCCCTGCCAAAACGTCTCACTAAAACATGGTGAAGAACTGGTTCAGAATGAGGTCCTTTACATGTTTGGTGTGAGGGGGCTACCACACACGTTAAATGTTTTGATGAATTGAAAACGGTGGGCCCTATTGTAAACAGGTTTAATGCTTTATGGTGTCGTCCACTCACAGTTAACAGTTTTTTGTATTGAGTTGTACTTGAAATATACTTTAATTCTGCAAACTGTTAATAAATCAATCAAAAAATCTATAAAAAACAACTTAACCAGATATCAAGCCAGGTGACTAAGTGACTAAGTGATTACTATTAAATATTAAATCAAGCAACCTAAAACTGTCTGGGCGCACACAAAAGCACAGAGATAGGAAATACTCCTTTTAAAGCGATCGATGAATAGGTTTCAATATGTAATTCTACCCCACCACCACCACAATGAATTGGATTTCAAAAGAGGCTAATTGAAATCTATAATCTATGTAAGCGATTCCATTATTAAACATGTCCAAACAACAGGTAGCCTACGAGAAAAGAGAACAATATAGTCATGAACTCATGATTTGGGTCACACACACACACACACACACACACACACACACACACACACACACACACACACACACACACACACACACACACACACACACACACAGCCCTGATGAGTCATGGCATTACCAATAAGTAACACATTGTCAACAGTCAAGTAATGATGGGAAAATACCGTGAATGTTCTTGTTTGGTATGCAGAACAGCACAATAAGAGGACACGGTGACATGCGACTCCTTCAGTGTTGTCAGTTAGTCATTAATCACTACATGAACCTGGGCGGACCTGTTCAGGCCATGCCATCATATAGGTGAAAGTATTATTTTCTATTCGTGGAAGAATATGCATTTCTACAGTTATTTCTGTAATGAGTATTCTGTTTTCACTCTACACCAGTGGTTCCCAAAGTGGGGTCCGGTGGGGACCCCCAGGGGTCCTTGAGGGAGTTCCAGGGGGTCCCCAGCTAAATGATAGTTTTGGAACCAAACGGGTCCATTTTGGTTCCATTTGTACACTCTCAGAGTTAAATTAAACATTGAGTTTACAATATAAATTGGGGGTCCCAGAGATAGAAATGCCATTAAACTGTAGTAGACTAATATGCACGTCAAACTGGGGGTCCAGGTTGAGAATCACTGCTAGAGCCGTAAAACAACCATCTCTTATTTGGGCGGGTCCCTGGCATATCTCTTCAAATGGGGGGTCCACGGGCCAATTAGTGTCAATTTGGGGGTCCTTGGGATGAAAAGGTTTGGGAACCACTGCTCTACACTACATATCTTCGTTGAAAATAGCTATAGAAAATAGATATACAATCTCATGACAGACACGCCGCATTTGTAGACGCGTTGTGAGCGTTTAGATCGGATCAGAATATGGATGCTGGGGGGGGGGGGGTTTCTGTCTGTGATCTTCCTCCTAACCTTTGAGTGAAGCAGGTGCTATT
Organism: Protomyctophum bolini; assembly: GCF_963924005.1. NCBI lineage: Eukaryota > Metazoa > Chordata > Actinopteri > Myctophiformes > Myctophidae > Protomyctophum > Protomyctophum bolini. The sequence goes on from NC_137883.1 coordinate 30,191,822, forward strand.
ATAATCTCACAGAGAGCCATTGAGGGAATCGATAGCTTAAACGTAAAGCTAACAAGCCAACATTTGGAGCTGTTGAAGGTCAAGAAGATTAATTGTCAGGGCGGCACATTGCTAGGATACCTGATGTGTGCAATTTGTGCATCAACCACTTAATCGCTGGGTTCTGTCTCCATTGAGGCGTGTTATACACTGTGTCTCTCTCTCTCTCTCTCTCTCTCTCTGTCTCTGTCTGCCTCTCTCTCTCTCTGTTCACAGCTTAGGCCTGATGTTGAAATAAAGAAAAACGTTCGCTCTGAAAGAATATATATTCAAAGATTCGTGACGCATTTTTACGATTTTTCAAAAATAGCAGCTTGTAGATCTGCTATTTTTCAATAGCTAAATTGGAAACATAATGCTTAGTTAAAACTAAGAATGGGTTAAGTCTCTCTATATCACCCTATATCACCAGTATTTGTGGTGCATTTCATGAATGTATAGGTGAGATATTAGAATATGCTCTATTTACATTCTACTGGATTTTATCTACATTGAAGCTCAAAGCGCCTCGCGTGGCGATGGAGCAGCAGTGCAGCATTTTATTTACAACGAAAAATGTGTAGATATTATAGGTTTTTCTTCCTGACAGCAACGATGTATAGAATGGACTGTATTAAGATGAATTAAACGAATAGGCAGTAACACATACAGCTAGTCCCCGTCGGCTCCACTAACCCCGCTGAGAACTAATGCTTCCTTCTTCTCTAAAGATGCCCAGACTGCCTCTAAAGTGACTGGAGAAATGTCCACACACATATATCAAAGTCCCTTTCACTTTCACACACCGTGCACATGCACGCACCTACACACACGTGCACAGGCAGGCACACACACGCTAACATGAACACACTAGTATGCAGACATTTATGCACATGCGAGAAATTGTCAGGGTTCCTTCCTATGCTCATTTTAAGTGGAGATGTCTCTTCCCATTCTGACTCACACGTGTCACGTTCATCCACCCTAATCAAAAAGCATGTTTTCCCCCTGTATATATTTGTCTTATGCAAAGGAATTATACAAAAGTAGTAGTAGTAGTAACAGATCTATATCTATCTATCTCTATGCTATTGTCACCACACAAGTACAGTACACCCCCTGGACATGACACTTATATGACAAGGATTTACCCCCAAATGCAACCCAAACCTTAAAGTCTTTGACCCAGCCCGGTGGATTGAACCCAGGCCGACCTCCTAATCTCAGGGTGGACACTTTAACCAACAAGGCCACTGAGGTGGTTATCTGAAGCTTTCTATCTCTTTGCCCTTGTTCTCATTCTATCTCTCTATCCTCTCCTTTCTCGTGGGAAAATCACAAAGCGACACAGAACGCACTACTGCTTTCTAAATCAAGTGGCACAGTGAGTTTAAAGTTGTTTCAGGTATAGGCCAGAAGGTCCCGGGGTATGATGGTGATACCCGGACCTGGAGAGTGTGTGTGTGTGTGTGTGTGTGTGTGTGTGTGTGTGTGTGTGTGTGTGTGTGTGTGTGTGTGTGTGTGTGTGTGTGTGTGTGTGTGTGTGTGTGTGTGTGTGTGTGTGTGTGTGTGTGTGTGTGTGTGTGTGTGTGTGTGTGTGTGTGTGTGTGTGTGTGTGTGTGTGTGTGTGTGTGTGTGTGTGTGTGTGTGTGTGTGTGTGTCGCTCATGCATCTTTAACATCCTTAATCATTTGTTTTTCTTTTTTTACCAAGTATGTGCCAAGTATGCTCGGATTAATGTACTGTAATCTTTTTTCTCCTCTCTCTCTCACCGCTCACTGTCACAGTGATTTCATTTCTTTAACTGAACAACCTGTTGTTGACACAGACGTGGCTGAATGCCAGTGGAGTCAAGTGATCCAGAGACTACAGTCATGATGCCGGGGTGGTATGCAGACCGACTGCTCCAACCAGAGACTACAGTCATGATGCCGGGGTGGTATGCAGACCGACTGCTCCAACCAGAGACTACAGTCATGATGCCGGGGTGGTATGCAGACCGACTGCTCCAACCAGTACGCCTTCCTTCCTTCCCCCCAATCTCATAATGACTTCTGGCTTTGCTTTAGAACCACACTATCCCAAGAGCATCCATTTCCCAGCCCATTGTCATAACGAGACCCGTTGTCCGGCTGTAGAGCACAGAGTCTGTAATGTTGGAAGTTGCGACTATACCAGTTGTCCCCGCGTCAGAGTACCCGTTCCACCCATCTGTCTGTGTCCCTTTTATGCCCATATATGGAGATTTCTGTAACCGTCTCCCTTTATTCCTATATATGGAGTTCTATGTGTCAGGCATGCCCAAATATGAAGTGACGTGATGTCACTGAACAGGCCAGCTCCATATATGGAGATATAGGGGTGATCAGGTCCAGGGCCGGGGCATATTTGTAATATCAGAACAGGCCAGATCCAGATTTTGGGAGGAGGGCTGCCCTAGATGGATGCAGGACGAGGGGGCGCTAAGTGGGCTCCATGCATGTCAAATTGGCTATTTTGTTTTTGTCCAAAATGTTAAAACATTTATTTGAAAAATGGTAATGTAATGTTAAAGTATACATGATTTGAGCTTCTTGTTTTTGCCCCAAATTATTGGATACAGGTCTTGAAGCAATGTGCAGCTATTGTAGAAATATTATCACGTTCTAATCCTGTTTACTTTACATAATACCATTTTGATTATTATTTTAACTTTTTGGACAAAATTCGCCTTCTCTTCCTGTTACCATAGAGAATGCCTGGGGGACCCCAGTCAAGTATACAGGAGTTTAACCCATTTTGACCTGAGGACGATTCTACAAATGTCCAAAAATATATGTAATTGGCCGCCGACCCCCATCTGAAAATATGTTGTTCCAGGGACCCCCCCCCCCCCCCCAAGAAGCAAAGATTTGAGTTAAAAACCTTCGCTCTGAAGGAATATATTCAAACATTTGGGCCATGCACATTTTCACGATTTTTCAAAAAAAGCAGACCTACACAAGCTCGTAGCGCGGCACTCGGTGCCGCGCTACGAGCTTAAATAGCTAAAGTATAACCTAAAGGGGTTCCCGCCCAAAACGTTAACAGTAGAAGATATTGACATTATGTCTTGTTGACTGAACCCCTGGGGGGGACCCCTGCCCTGGGGGGGACCCGCTCAATGGACTTGCATCACAGTTAGAAAGACACATACAATACATAGACCTCCGGTGACCCCCCGGGGGAAAGTCAGGCCGCAGAAGCAGCATATCGGTTAAGAGGTACAGACACAGACTAAGAGAAGATATACACTATTACAGTCATCATGTCTCTTATCATTAGAACGTCACAGAAAGCAATGATGAACAGCTCTTTACGATGGTACACACCCTACAATATACTGTATACTAGTAGTGTAGTGACTATAGTCTGCACTATGCAGAACAGAATACACAGAAAAGTCCGTTTCCAGCTCTAACCAAGTGGTCAGACTTGAGCGCAGGGGAGGAGCAGAGAGGTTACTCATTTACAGTTTAATCATTTATTCCACTCATTGCAGCATCTGCAATTTGGGAGTTTGTTTAAAAAAAATCACACCTGTGTGAACTGAGTGGTGCAGTGTGTCGTGTCCCTCCCCCCCTCTCCTCTCTCTCTCATTAGCAGGCAACAGTGCAGCACTAATACTATCTCTCTCTCTCTCTGTTTCTGGCACAACAGCGCCCCTACTGGTACGGTAGTCATAGTCATACTGGTGCTCATGAACCAACACATACATAGGCACACACATACAGTAGGTGAACACGGACATTGTTGTTCCTTGGAGTGGTTGCACCACTCAAAAAGGAGGGATGAACTGGTGGTGAACATGTTGAAATCCTAAAGTGACACAACATGGTGGAAAACGGAAAAAAAATACGTTTTTAATTAGCCGAACGTGCAACTTACTAGGTTTAAACAAATGTAGTTTTTTTCCCCCCCAGTGCCCGTTTTTTCATGTTAATCTCATGGGACGTTATGTATGCAGAAGGGTACTCAGATGGTGCCCTGAGGTCAGTCAACACCAGTCAGTCAACAGAGATATATCTGTCAATATCCTGTACTGTTAAACATTATTGACTTTGACTCCTCTGCCACGCCGGCCCTGTTTCCGCTCTCCAGGGCGCCTTTGGGCAGACAGGTTGCTGTTTCCCATGCGTTACCTGGTGTGTCAACCAGCGTGTGAATGCTATAGTCTTGTAATGCTACTGTTCTCAAAGGGTTAGTTCAGATTATTGGACTTAAAGCTGTGTAGGAAATATAGTGGTTGCAAAGGTATTAATTGATCCTGTGGTAGGAGTTCTGGTCTGGTTTTAGTGAATATGAAGTAGTTCCGGTCATTTGGTGGGGGACACTGGGGGCCACACATTAAAAAATTGTATTGTTGACCCATTTCTACCGCTTTCATTCAACTTTGACTCCTCTGTCACACGGAACTATATGTTTTTGTGCTGCTGCTGGCATTATGAATGATGTAAAAATAGTTCCATGTAGGCTACATAACCTCTAAAGTGCCGAGTGGTCCACTTCAACAAAGCAGGGACCACCAGTCCCTGAGGACGACGAGAGGTTGGAATTCACTGGGTGAGACCTTGGTGGTGTAGATTAGAAGGGTTGGATTTGCTGTGGGGGATGGGGGGGGGGTAAATCCATTGCCTCTGCTTTTGTTATCCCTTCACTGTTATTCATTTTGAGGGCCGGTGAGGAATGTTTTGGTCCCCTGCTTCTGGTCAGTGAATAAATGGCGTGAAGTGAACGCTAGTCAGCAAACAACAGGGTAAAAAAATGGTCCTGTTGTAAGCCCTTTGCCGAGCCATGTGGCCCACAGGGCAGGAGCCTATCTCCTGTTTCTGTAGCCATGTGGCCCACAGGGCAGGAGCCTATCTCCTGTTTCTGTAGCCATGTGGCCCACAGGCCAGGAGCCTATCTCCTGTTTCTGTAGCCATGTGGCCCACAGGGCAGGAGCCTATCTCCTGTTTCTGTAGCGTGAGGCGCCTTGATGTATAAAGTGCATCCTCCCAGCCATGATGTACACCCGCTGGACATGATGCAGAGAAGCACACCCCCTGGGTGTACTTCATCATTTTTTCGACCGCCGGTCGAGATCACAGATTTCACAACGCCGCGCCAGACTTCCCGGTCCCTTCATTGCCATCCCCAGTTCCTGCCTACTGATGCATATATAAAGTGCCATCCAGCCGTTAATTTCGTCCATGTCTCTCGGAGCCATAGAGTACAAAGTATACACCCCTTGGGCATCGTGTACAAGTACACCCCCTGGACATGACGCTAATAGTATACAGTATGTCGCAGGGACTTCCCTCCAATCCAACCCTTGATGCTGAGTGCCAAGCAGGGAAGCATGGGAGATTTGGGACCCATTCATTCACACAGTCTTTGGTATAATATACTAAAGACTGTGTGAATGAATTCCCGATTCCTCGGCCGGGTCAGGGTCATATTATGACCCTGACCCGGCTGGGGAATGGAACTCTGATCTCAGGCCAGGGCAGACACTCTAACCACCAGACTCAGCTGGTAAAAGACTACTGTGTATTGTAGATAGTGAATTTACCGCTATACAAAGTAACTAGCATCGCAGGTAACTAAGCATCAAACTTAAGACTTGTCTGTCTAAAGTTGACTGCATGGATTCCCAAGGGCTCTACTAGGCCCCCCCCTCTTGTTTTTTTACCCCAAACTAAACCTTTTTCTATGGGTGGTGGGGTTCAAATGATGGCATTCTTCGTATCTCTGGACAACAAGTTAGTAAACAGTACATGTTTCACATGTTCTGTTATGTAAATAAGATATTGTCACTGTCAAGTGACAATCATACAGTAGGATCTCCAAAACGTTTCAGGAAATGTTACAAAAAAAAAGTCAGGTCAGAAAATCTTGTTTTCATTGGTTCAATAATTATAAAAATAGCCGATCTACAGTACACGCTCACAACGAATGTGCCACGGTGAGACGCTGTGTGTGTGTGTGTGTGTGTGTGTGTGTGTGTGTGTGTGTGTGTGTGTGTGTGTGTGTGTGCGTGCGCGCGCAAGACACTAATACGACGACGTAACATAACTCTACAAAGTGTTAGGATTGACCTTGAAAAGGGGCCCGGCTAGGTTCCAGATTTCACTATTGAGCATTATGTAGCCTACTGTATATATTGCGAGGCTAATAATTACATGCATTATGTATGCTTATAATATCTGCCCGTTTGATATCCTCAACGATACAAAATCCAAGAGCAAAAGGTGTCAATCCATACAGAACCATATGGATCTACAAGCTCACAACTTGATTCTTTTGATTTGATTTTTGACACCCCCATCACAAACCATTTTCAAATGGGGGTCCACAGCGAAATATCAATAATTTGAGGTAAAGTTGTGGAACCACTGGTCTACAGTTACTGAATGATGCGATCATCAATTAAAAAAATAAATAAACAATTATAACCATGAATGAATGCAGCAAAAACAAATTTCATATTTGCCAGTTGCCAGACATCTGCTATAGCAGTGTGAAGAAGAATAATAACAACAATGAATACAGTAGTCTACTATAGCTCTTACATCTGCATAAATGAAACATTCAAATCAAACATTTTGACAGTTGGTTGCTTGCCTCCTCCTTCTTTGTCACGACCCACTGTGGCGTGTGTGCGTGTGTGTGTGCGCGCGTGTGTGCGTGTGTGTGTGTGTGTGTGTGTGTGTGTGTGTGTGTGTGTGTGTGTGTGTGTGTGTGTGTGTGCGCTTTTCATGCACCAAAGATAGTGCATGAGTGAAGCACCACCTCGACTGGATGCATTTCAGTACATTTTCATTTGCCATCTGCCTTGTCTGAGGGGGAAAGGGGGGGGGGGGGGGGATGTATCCAAATTGAATGAATCATTCTCGTTTGCCACATGATACACGCGTTGTGTCTCAAAACAGCTGTCACCACCAGCATCTCTTGTTTAGTTTTCAGTTTAATTGCATTTTAAAAACCGCGAAGCCCATGTCACTGACTGAGCAATGTCTTGATCAAATTAGGAGCATTAATAATGACACATCTAGAGACTTGACTGTCTGGAGGGCACACCTGATGCCCCGATCTGCTGCTGCTGGCCATTTAAACTGTGCTGCCATCAACCTCCCATGCACAAGACATTCACACTCTCTAAACAAACATTGAAGCAAGGCGGAGAGTCTGCCCTTGCATTAATATATCAAAAACAAAGAACACAAAGGCATTGGTTGACTGTGGGAGGCTAAAATAATATGGTTAAATCAAACGTGAACATAAAGTGGGACTACATGGGAGCCTATATCCGTCATAATATATGCTATTCATCGCAATTAGGTGTGTCTGCAAGTCTGACATCCATGGCCATTTCCCACCAATTATGTCTTTAAATTGATCTAATCAATGTTTATGGTAGTAATAAGTTCTAGGCTATACTGTAGCCCAGTATACACCAGGCTCGTTTTATACATAAACACACCCAGGCTGTTATTGATCATGTTCTAACACTAAACACTCCCCTCCTCTCTGGTCCACCATCGATTCGTGATCAGAAATAAATTAGCCCAGCTTCAGCAGCTATTACAGGCAGGGCTGTAGCAGGGCTATCATTACCATCAGTAATATAATAACATAGCATTACAGTTGCAGCAGTGCGGGTGATAACTCATACCTCTTTGGGTGAAAGTAGGAATTCAATTCTGCCCGCTTTATCCCTCGAACATGACACAGTTTGTGAGAGAGACGCCACGATGTTGGTTCCGTGGAAACCTCCCGACTCCCGTGCGCGTTTTGGGAATATAAAAAGGACCCAAGTCCTCCTTCCTCCTTCCTCGGTTTAAATTCCGATCGATACGAGAGAGAAATATTGAGTGGAGGGAAAGAAAAAGATGAATCTACTTTTTCCTCATACAACGAACGGCTTTAGGCTGGATATTGACTGAGTATATCTTCATCAGATAGATAGGCTAATAATCCACCGCGCGGCTGCTGTGTGCGATCTCTCCTCCACCACCAACGTTCACAGACATCTGCTGCTGTTGCTGCTGTGTGTGAGTGAGTGTGTGAGACGGTCGCTTCCCCCTGCCTAGTGCCTGCCTACTTACTACTAACCACCACTCTTCCCTTGAATTTAATGGGTGCGTTTTTTTTTTTTACAGTGAAGAGAGAGAGGAGGGGGAGGACCATCACCTCTCTGGGATGAAGTGCGGAGGGTGGTGGTTCTCAACCTGTGGTCCGGGGCCCACTGGTGGTGGGGTGGCGTGGGTGGGTCCACCGCGTCCACACCCATTATAATAGGCAAAACGCTAAGATTCGAATGATAAATATAACATGTAACATGTTTATTTTTAATTGATGGCTGCCTATTTTGTCTTTAAAACATCGGAAAAATTACTTTTCATTCTGATGATAGCCGTATTTGATTCATCGTTAAAATGAAGAAACGGTTGCTGAGGCTGTGTGGTTCTCAGATGTTGTCATGTCTGTCTAAGTGCATGTGTGATGATAGATCTATGTAGGCTGTTATTTGGGAGTGGACCCTAATCTGAAAATATTTTGTGCCAGTGATTTGTGTTTAAAAAATATATCAAGATTGTTTTGAAAATAGCAGATCTACAAGCTCACAAAGCATCGCAATGTGACAGAAATATTCAAATGTTTTTTTTTTTTTTTAATATTTCAAATTTGTAAAAAAACAAAACAAAAAAAAAACTGTTATTTTCAAATAGCCAATGTTCTAGCCTATAGGTTTAAAGGGGTTAAACTGATGCGATATCAACTCATTTTCCTGCGCCCCACGCCCCACTTTGAGAGCCACTGGCCTGTTATGATTCAGGTGAATCATCAGGAAGACATCAAGGGCATTCCAGGGCATCCAAGCGACTCAACTGCAGGCGTGTCTACAGCGTACACACACACACAGCACACACACACAGCAGCACGTGGGCCTTTTATAGGTTTATTGGAGGATCCCTGGGGTCCACATAAAAAGAAAAGCACGTGCATGTTTTTAATATAGGCTTAAAGTACAAAGAGTGCTCATACATACACACCTATACAGTAGTTGTGTGTGAGTATAGGCTTCGGCTATACCTCTCTGTTCCTCCCACACATGATGTGCAAATGAGAAATGATTTCACGACTAAAATAGTCTGAAACAAAATTACATTTTATTCAAACGACTATAGAAGTAAAAATCATCAACACTGTCCTCTCTCTGTAAATATTCCTGTTGACGCTATACTGAGCATTCTACCAATATGTACAGTATTGCATTGTATTGTATTGTGAATTCAGTATATGGACCACAATGCAAACAAGACCCCTGTTGTTGTTGCTGTTTAATCCTTTTATAGTATAACCCTTGTGACAGTATTGAGTCAAGGGATTCACATGTCTTAATGACTGTTGGTAGGGCGTTTCACATTTTGGTGGCATAGGAGCGAAAATAATTTAGTCCCTTGTTTGTGCTGAATCTGGGTTGTACATGGTTTGTTGCACTCCCTCTGGTGTTGTGGGTGTGGACTTCGTTAACATTAAGGAAGTATTTAGACAGGTACATGGGTATCTTGGTATAGGCTACCTGTACTATCAATCAATCAATCAATCAATCAATCCCACATGATTCAAGGACCCCCAGTTTGACGGACCCCTAGCCCTGCTCCGGTGCTTACAGCGAGACTCGCTGTAAGCACTGGACCAGGGCTAACGGACCCCCAATACCATCTCTTATCTCTGGGACCCCCATAGTGAAATCCTCTGTGTAAATTTAACTCAGACTATACACTGTTTGAGCTACAGACAGACCCTTATATGGGACCATTTAGTTAGGAACCCCCTCATGATCTTTCGGGGGTCCCGGACCTCACTTTGAGAACCATGGCATTCACTAGCCCTATGGCTAAAATAAGAGAGCATATTGTATATATCATCTGATTTGCTGTATATAGCATCAAAGATACAATCATTTAGATATTAAGCCTGCAATAGTTGTGATTTGCGATAATGATGCAGCTTTAGCCTAATTAGGAGTAGGCCTAGTAATTAGGCTACTGTTTTGATTAGGCTATATACTGTTCCAAAGGCTGCTGCTATTTCTGTTCCATTGAGCCTGCCTTGGCTGGAACTATAGCTGTGGATGTCGAGTCCATCTAGCCTATATTCATTCCCTTTCATACTGAGGTTTTTTGCATCTTAATGGTTTTGGCACTTTTGTGAGAAGAGATTCAGCTTTCTGTTAATTCCAATAAGTTCCTTGTGGGTTTAGCTGAGACTCGTCATTAATATCTGTCAACATGCTCAGATCATCAAAGAGTGAGAAAAACATGTAGGCAGGAGACATGGCAGTGCTTAAGCCTTAAATCATCAATTTCATGACAACAGGGCCCCCTAGTGTACAAAAGGCAATCCTACAGAAAGCAAAGGGAATGGCACTGTGCTTTGCAGTAAGTTACAGTAAGTTTGTTGTTGGTGTAAGTACGCACGCACGCGCGCACACACACACACACACACACACACACACACACACACACACACACACACACACACACACACACACACACACACACACACACACACACTATAGTAGACAGAGTGTGGGGGGAGACAGAGAGAGAGAGATGAACCATTTTGAGAACAAATTAACTAGCAAGTCTAGCATGGTAGGCCTATAACATGGTCCAGTTCTAGGTAAAGTATTTTATTGTCAGTTCACCTTGCACAGGTGTAGTGAACTGAAAATAATACAAAATAAAACATGCTATTTGAACAATGTACAAGCCATGCAGTCTAGAACAAAGTAAAAATGTAAATGATTTTGTTTCTAACTTGTAAAACCAGTGTTATTGAGTGTCAAGATACACAATACAAGAGATATAGGTGGACTGGTGCTCAAATAACAATCACCCCACACAGCCATCACCACCAGACAGACTGGCCCACACTACTAAGTTGACGAATGACGCCACTCACAAGTGTGAAAATCAACCAGCTGTTTTAAACACCGGAAGAGACACCTGGGCTGGGTGTTTTCTTGACGCGCCTCTTGACGTGACTGTGTGGTTAAAGTATCTCATGGCAGCATGTCCATCTGCTCTAGCTGGCTTGTAACCTCTTGCCACTCTCTTGAGAGACAGTGACACAGACTTGCAACACTGAACAGGGACCTGATGACCAGAAGGACACAGAAGGACAGAAAGGCCTCCTAGGAGGGGGATTATAGCAGTGTCCTTTTGAGGACCACACACACAACACTATAGCCCCCCAACTGCCAAGACCTTCCCCCGGCAATGGTTGAAGTGAAGTCAATGGAGGCCTCCGTTTTCTGAGAGTCACAGGGAGGGAGGGGCCGGGCCTACAGGGGTTGGCTGTCAATCTGGGGACTCGCATCGGACCAGGGACGTTCTAAGGCTCTCATCATCATCATTTATTTAAGCTATAGCTGTGCGGTGACCGCACTACCCGCATTTTTTTTAATCAAAAAGTGATTCTGATTATAACATGACAAAAGAATATCATATTGTTTTGTCGTGTAAAATATCACTTTTATTGTCACATCACATGTTTACATGGAAGTGGGTGAAATCCTTTTTTTGTGCAAGTTGAATCGTCAGTAGTTTTCAGGTGGGAGCAAGGAGAAAACAACAAATATATGTACATTTATACATAGGATCATTAAAAGCAGCAGTACATGAGATTATAGACTCCAAACTTGTTCTTGAAAGAACCTTGAGGTTCTGCATTATATCCAAGGAATCACAGTTGCTGGAGGGAAAGTGAAGAGAATAATTCTGACCACATGCAAGCAACATATTTTGGTCGGTCCGATATTTTGCACATAATTGAACAACTGTTTTGGAAAGTGTTTAACGTAGGAAAACAGTATGCCTATGGTGTTGGGAACAAGACAATGTATTTTCTGGATCTTGACTCAGCACTTAAAAGGTGTTGGAAGTTGGAACCACCCAGGCACTGACAGATGGTTGCTAAAAGTGAAGGATATGTGACCAGGACCATGTCTTCATAAAATGATCTAATATTTAGAATAAGGGGAAACAAATACAATAATAAAAGAAGCTGATCTTTCCCCTTTTTTTCTAATTTCTTTAATTGTTATATTAAAAGATTATTTTATGTGGGATGAATACTGTGTGTGTGTGTGTGTGTGTGTGTGTGTGTGTGTGTGTGTGTGTGTGTGTGTGTGTGTGTACTTGTTGTAGAGTTTTCTCAAGTTTGCGCATCCACTATTGTTTGTGTTCATTTCTTGTAAAATGTGAATACAAATAAAGATGTTAAATGTGTGTGTGTGCGCCTGCGCGCGTGTGAGATGTAGTCTTTCCAGGTCAACTCTGGAAAGACAACATCTCCCACAATCCATTTTTGCAGCGTCAGCTGCGTACTGCGTTAAAACATGGCGGATCACGGTATGAATGTACAACTAAGGAATGGACGCGACAGCTTTGCTTTGAACAAATAATGTTTTTTTAGATTCCCTGCTTCACCAAACGAGACAGTCTTCTGCAGGTATGTTATTAAAAGAACGGTTTATATATAAAAGACAGAGTTACACAGGCACGTACGTGTATTAGTTTATTATCACTGCGTCAAAAAAACAAAAACATTAGCCTGTGGCTAAGCGAACCTAACCTGACTCTGCCAGATGGGGGCGGTATTGATTCATAAGTTGTAAAACAAATGTGAGTCAGGTCACGGGTGTTTAATGATTGATTGATTGAAATATTTATTATCAGTTTGCAGAATTACAGTACATTTCCAGCACAACTCAATACAAAGACTGTTAACTGTGAGTGGACGACCCAATGTAGCATTACAATTGTTTACAAGAGGGTCCACCATTTGTACGTCTCTAAATGTTTTGATTAATTGAACAATTAAGGTGGACTCCGCCTTAATTGTTCAATTCATCGAAACATTTAGAGACGTACAAATATACACTTTATAGCAAAGTGACCCTTGCTCAGGAAGAGAAACGTATTCAAGTACAGTCAGTACTTGAATCTTGTAGGTTTAGTTGCTCCTTTGGTTACTTAACTTTGTTTATTACTTTAATAGACAGACGCACATGTCCCTGACGGCCTGACCCGTCTCCCTGGAACAAACGTCCCTGGCCCATTGCAGGCAGAACTGCAACCTTTTCAGAACCACCCAACATATAAAGCATATTTAAACTGGGGAGTCGGGACCCCACCACCCTGATAATCACGTAGAATTGTAAGAGTTATGAGGCATTACATTTCCACAGATAAATATTGTGAAAATAGCAGATCTACAAGCTCACACCGACCTCACAAAACGTGAGGTGTTGTGAGCTTTTACGTCTGCTCTTTTCAAAATGTTCGCATCCTCATATGTTATTATTACATAATGTAATGTAAAATGCACCAAATTTAGCAAAAATATGCACATTTTCATCTGTGGTCTCCACAATAACGGTCAACAAAACATGATGCATTACAAGAAGAAACACTTAATATACCATTATACAATATATGGTCCAGACAAGTAACAAGTTGCATTACATTTCCATGTCCTCTCAGGTGACAATGCTTCGCAGATCTAGGATCAGTGTCAGGCCAAATGTCCGGCCAAATCCATGCAGCGCAGCAGGCAGAACTGTACCGGCGCAGCCTGTGTCCCAAGATGCACCTGGACCGCAGCCCGTGTCCCAAGACACACCTGTACCCCTCCCTATTTCCCAGGAAATGCCACAGCTAAAACAGGAGGCTCGGTGTGAAATAAACGAGGACCATTCTGTGGCTGTTGTGACAGACGCCGGATCACCTGGGTCTCCGTTAGGGAAAAGCACTGTCCCAAGGTGAGTTATGCCGGAATGCTACCTGGTTGTGCGTGGGTGACGGCGACGCACAACCGAAAATGGGCGATCTACAGTCCTGCCGCGCGTCAGGCTGCGATGCGCTGTGTAGCTTATACATTTTGCTCAGGCTTTGCAAGCTAAATATAAGTGTGTTGTGTCACTATAGTGTCCTCTCATACCATTTGACTTCTAGCTTTTAATGTCTTGAATGGATTCCAATTCTCAGTCACCACAACTGATTACAGTATTATTATTTTTTATAAGAATTAACTTTGAAGAGTTTTAGGTCAAACTAGTATATAATACATGGAAGCAACTGCCATTAAAACTCTTCCTGCTCTTTCACAAATCACAGATTGGAAATAGAATTGTCATGAGATTTGCTTTAGCTTTAATCCCTGTTGTGTCTTGTCTCATTTAGGGATGCAGGTGGCGAAGGCACCTCCCCCTCAGCTGGAAGGAGGAAGCGTTTTTCCATCAAGCCCAAAGTGGCTCTGGCGCTGAACCGCGTTCGAGCCCCAAAGTCTCCGGTCAGGACGGCGGTCCCGGAAGGACCTTGTTCAGACAGCCAGGATGTGACTGCCTCCAGCCAGACTGATGCTACGCTCTCACAGGGAACCACGTCCCCACGCCAGCAGCGGATGCTCTCTGGAGGTCAGTCTGCTGCAAATTAACACATAATTACTCGTAAATCATGTTGCATGACTGTTAGACTTGTTTGCAATAAACAATAAATTCAGAAAATAGAGGAAATGGAAAGTTTGGGAAGTATACAATTAGTATATGACCTGTTTTGGCCAGAGCACATAATTCATTATTTGGAATAATTATTACGTTTGGAATTGGCCATTATCAGTCATTATTTTGTATTTTTAAGTGAATTGTCATATCTGCGATATCTGCTGAAAGACAAACATAAATGTAAACATACCAAATTCATTAATCGTGACAGGCCTCTCTGGAGGTGACACACGGCCCACAACACCCTTAGTTCCTGCAGAAGACGATAATTCAACAAACAGTTGGCTTGGAAAAAGCCAACTGTTGGAACTTTCGCCAACAAGTCAAGCCAAAGACGTTCCTCGCAAACCACCGAATCGATCATGTCCCTCAGACAAGGAGGCCATAGAGATGTCAGAGAAGGCCAAGACTCTGGTGTCAAGAACTGCTAAAGGTGGACAGCCTCCACCGCAAGACCAGTTCAGCTTAAGCAGCCTCCTGAATGATTCGTCAGACCTGCAGAAGTTGGAAAAGGCCCGCAAACTAAAAAAACTGCTCAAAAAGGAGATGAACAAGGATAAGGTTAAGGTAATGAACATTGAACATTTTGTTGGTGAAACGGTTAATTTTATATTTCATCCACCCGAAATACATTTTTGTTTATTAATTATTACCAGCTGCTGCGTATGTATGTACAGCTGGTCTATGTTCTATCTGCTTGGCTTTCACGCCCACTCGACCAATCTTTCTCATTGGCTGCCGTATTGACTGCCTATCGTCCTGATTGGCTGCCTCGTCTCTAGGCAACCAGACACTTTTCCTCTAGCCAACCTCTCAGCCAATGGGATAGCATTGCAGCAAGCAACAGCGTGCGTGCGTGCAGCTGGTAAAATATGACTACGTCATATTTATTTTAGTATTTTAATTGGTCAAACTAGCAAAAGAATATTCAATACATGTTCAGAAGCATATTCCATAAAACAGATCATTCATAAATGCAAAGGTTGGCTGCATGTAGAACAACAAGAACATACTGTAGGTTTAGATTAGAACAATATTATTAAGACATAATTTTAAATATTGTGCAAATTATTTTCATGCTGTTTCATCACAGATTAGGTCTTGGTCTAACAAACATTTTGAGATTGTATTTCACTTTAATCCACATGAAACCATGCGCCGACCAAGAGCCGAGCTGCTCGGGAGCAGTTAGTGGTTCAGTGTCTTGCTCAAGGACACTTCGACAGTAACCTGGGGGAGCCCGGGAGCAAACCAGAACCTTCTGATTTCCAAGCAGCTCCTCTATAGAGCGTCACAGTCCCTCCCCCTTTCAGAACGACGAGTGGCCAAGGAAATTATTCTCCATTCATTTTCTCCATAGGCTTTTCAAAACGTATTTATTTAAAGACCTGTTAAGCGTCGTACGAAGCCAACTCTTGTCGTGACAAATCATGACAACACACACAATATGTTGGACCAAACAAATAATTACAAAGAAGAAAAACAACAAAAAAGTGTTTTTTTCTACTTTCTAATTCTTTGTTTGCCCCGAAAAAATGTGTTTGTTGTCATGATTTGTCACGACAAGAGTTGGCTTTGTCCGCGGCGTAAACGTCTTTAAATAAATACTTTCTGAAAGGTTTATGAGGAAAATGAACGGGGATTTCTTTTCTGGATCTCTCGAGGGGGCGGGACTGCGACGCTCTTATTACCTGACTGAGCCACTGCTGCCCCCCAGAAGAAGTGAATTCAATAATAGGTTCAGTGATGCATCATGTAAAAAATTCAAAATATGTGTTATATATACAATAATGAATAGTTGCTGGGTAAACAACTGAAGTGATTTCAGGATGTCTGTTTGCGTTTACATGACCTCTGATTTAGCGTAATCATCTTGTAGTTTATTACATTATTCCAATCTACTGTACTTTATTACTGTCTACTGTATCATTCTAAACAAATTGTCATCTTGTATGTATCATCTTTGATTTTGTAGAAGAAAATGAAAAACATGACGTCAAAGTCAAAATATACCCCGGATCCTGCCAAAATGACCATGAGAGACCTCATCTACTATTTACCAGACTCTAACCCCATGAGGTAAGTGTCCAGACTGTCCACTATGGAATTATTTTTATCATGCTTCACTGCTTGCTTCTAGAAAATGTATTTCTTGAACACCGTCTTCCTGACTTGTAATTATTTGCTCTTTCTTATTTCTATCTCCAGCTCTTATTTAGCAGAGTCACAGTCAAAGAATGAGGATGAGATGGTGGTTCAACCGTAAGACCTTCTAATTTTGTCGAAGCTCAATGATTGAAACATAGGGCCGATTCATACTGCGCACGCACGCACGCACGCACGCACGCACGCACGCACGCACGCACGCACGCACACACACAAACAGACATCACACACTCACTATAAAGTCGGGTCGGGGGCCCTTCCCGAACCACCTTTATTTCTGCAACTAAATAGGACTATGAATAGGCCCATACTTCTGAAGTAAGTATAGACAACCGTAAGACTGTCAGTGCTATATCTTACCCCTTATCCCCCATTTTCTTTACTATTTTGAAATACATTTTAAAATAGCCAACATGTTTCGACTCCAAAAGAGTCTTCATCAGGGCAGGTAGGACATTTAAACCTTTACATAAGCCTGCAAGGTTGTCAAGACGGATGCCAGGTTCAATATTTGACTGGTGTACTAGTTTGTTTTTGAGGCACTGCATTGTTCTCTCTGCGCTCTACATAATTTATGTCATGTGACTAGAGCTCATGCTTACTCTGCTTTGGCACTCTTAAGAGCCCCTTCTAAATGTCTAAATTGTAACCACTTAATTACACTTAGTTGACCGGGGGGGCCCCAGGGCTCCGTACTAGTATTTCCCTTTACACCAATCTCTTTGCTAACATTGAAACTAAATCCTCCTGGATTCCGCAGGTCACCCAAGAGGGCCCCGAGCCCGGCGCTGTCGTCTCGCCAGGTGGGCGAGGACGACGACGGAGATGACGAACAGGAAGGAGAGGACGATGGAGAGGACGACGACCAGATGATGGTTCCCAGGGTGAAAGTGGCCGAGGACGGCTCGCTGATTATCGACGAGGAGAGGTCAGTGAGGTTCAATCATTGATTATATGAGTAGAACACACTGGACCAGGCTGTCTATGATGTGAGAGGAAGGGGGGCACGGTGGCACAGTCGGTAGTGCTGTCGCCTCACAGCTAGAAGGTCCTGGGTTCGATTCCCGCTGGGGGCGTGTTCCCTCCTCCATCAGTGCCCATACCCGAGGTGGGGTTGGTGAAAGGGCCTTTCTGTGTGGAGTTTGCATGTTCCCCCCTGTGTCCCCTAGGGTAGATAGTAGATCAAACATGCAGTAATCCTGGTCTCTAAACTACCTCCCCCTGGCCAAACTCTCCCCTGTCAGGAGACAAGAAGCAGCTTGGACTTCTCATGCATAGAAGGAAGCATGAGGTCAGTCCCCAGGTTGGCAGAGGAAGTGTAGCGCCCAGGATTAGATAATTGACACTGGGTGAAAAAATGGGTTACAAAATCGTGGGATGAAATGTATACATTAAAACATCCTGCTACCCCTAATAGACAGGGGGTACATAAGCACATGGCTGTTTATCCAAAATCTTTCTCCGACCGAACCACACTTTCACCACACATCTCTATATGCAAAATAAATTCGGCACGCTCCCAGAATATACATAGGCTATTTTCCAGCCGTTCAAGTGTCTTATTTACTGTTTAAATATTACTTTTGTCAAACACGCTATTCTTGCTCAACCTCAACAGCCTACGTCAAAATCGTCATGTTGGCGTCTACTACGCCAACTACGTTCACTTAACACATTGAGTACGCCAACGTGCATCAAAATAAAGGCCGCTATAGTGCCAGAGTAGTCTGATCGCTTTTACTCTGAAAGCCATGAACCGGAAATACTTTCTTAAAAAAATTGACTTGACAAAGTGAGCTCATAATCCCCGATCATCTTAATATATTTATATAAACTCCAAAAAGCGTTCATATTTTGCGGGAGAGACGGATGAGGAGCAGAAATGCAGCGCCAGCATATCGATCCATTCATCACCACGGAGAGCGCCCTGGATGAGGAGATACGAGTCATTCTTTCCGCCGCGCTAACATGGGAGTCAATGACAAGCTAATATTTGCACAGAGCGTTAGCATACGGCAAGCGAAAAGCGAAATGCCAAAAAAAAAAAAAGGAATAATTCTGAATATTATTATCTCGCCCCGCGTCGTTTGGACGTCGCTAGGACGTCCACAGACGTCTAAGGTATTACTCGTTTCTGATCCTTATGACGTTTCCAGACGTGTTTTGTACAGAATGTGTTAATGGGGCCAGTCCTTCACAGTGACACACGCGTTGGTTAGATGAACCACGCGACCGGGATGGTTTCTACCCCTCAATGTCGTGAATTTGCTGCGCCCTTCTAATGCTGCGCCACGCCTACTCTATACTGCTCCATACAGAGCGACTCGAAGTCGAACAGCAGCAGCAGCTCCGTCACAAAGCCCACAGCACTGCACAGCCCCACACCCAAATGAATCGAATGAATGAATAAGGCGCTTATATCGCCTTTGCTCAGTGGATGGGACATTTACATTAAAAGCTATCGGATGGACGCGTGGATAACGGCATGGTTGTGTGCAATCGGAGGGAAAGGTTCCATAATCCATATAACTTCCATGCTACTAGCTGCTTCAGACACAGGGGAGGGGATGGAGATGGCCCGGGTCACGGGACTCCAGTGCGAAATAGCGCTTATGCAACAATTACCCTAAAAACACAAACACCTCAACTCAATGTCATTGTCAATAAGAATTTCGAGCGAAAACATATTTTTTGGAAGGACACTTTCACCCAGTATGAAGCTAAATGTGGAAGCTGTGTGTGTCACACCAAAACTGGTGACCTATAGAATCCTGTAACGTCCTCTCGCACTGCCTGCGAGTTGGCTCCGTCTAATTAGCAAATTTAGAACTTCCTGTTTGAGAGCTATCTAATTTAAGACATCCGGTTGCCTTCAGAATAAAATAAGGTTATTTAATAATAAAGGTAATTTACATTATTAGTATTATTGTTACATTACAGTTATTGTAAAGACACACATTATGTTCCTGTGTAAAAATAAGTAATTAAATATATCTAAATGGATAAATGCTATTCACTAGAGTGCATGGACTTTATAAAGTGGAAATATTCACACTACTTTTGGATTTGCAGGCCTGGCGCCACGGGGGGGGGGGGGGAGGGGTGTTTTCCCCCCTAAATCAACCTCTCTGCCCCCTTAGATCAAAAGTGGAAAAAACTCTACAGTTACAGACAAAACAATGGTACATTTCCAGGCATTCAATTAAATTCCCTTGCTTGAAAGGAAGGAAGTAAGGATGCATCTTAATACAGGATCCAGCAGCATCTTAATGATCTCCCATCTAGAACTGGAAAAACAACATTCCTCACCTATAGGCCATCCTTGGGGTGGGGAGGGGTGCTAATGTAATTGTTGCAGTGGTCAGGGTGCTTAAGTGGGCAGCTACTGCAACTAGCCAGGGGTGCTAATGTCATTGTGCTGGGTGTGGTCAAGGTGCTTAAGTGGGCAGCTTAGCTACTGTAAAAGATGTGATCACCTGTAAACTCACTCATTTACAAACAAGCTCACATCACAACAATAATCCATGTAATAATCACAATAACAATACTAATAATAATAATCATAATAATAATAACAATAAGCTTCTTTGTAAACTCACTCATTTACAAACAAGCTCACATCAGAACAATAATGCATGTAATAATAATAACGATAATAATAATAATCATTATAAGAAAAACAACAATAACACTAACAACAGTACAGTACAGTACAGTAAAGACGTACAGTAAAGTACAGTACAGTACAGAGGACAACATTACAGTACAGTGCAATACTAAGGAGTGCATATTATATTATAATAATTTATAACCCATCCGTTACTACATGTGCAGGGCACACTACTGAGTTTAAAAACACAGCTGAAACATGAAGTGGAGTCTGTCAACTCCCGCAATTTCCTTCTTCCCATATTGCGCTGCAACGTAACTAGGATGAGCCCCCGAAGGGCGGCGAAATTCTAGTATATATAATGTGCGACGATGAGGGGAAACCCAAAGGCTTGTTTGTTTAGTGACTCTCTGCAAACTTGTGTCTCAGTTTGACAGTGGAGGTCAAAAAGGCGAAAGGACCGAACCCAGCGGATGGCAAAGACCCCGTCTTTGAACGTGGCTCCACCACCACTTACTCCAGCTTCAGGAAAGGCCACCACACTAAACCCTGGTCCACTGAAGGTACGTGCTGATTGTACTAGAATATGTTTAGGTGCACATCCACCTGCTGCTGTTATGGGTGCAACTGTCCATTGTTTTCTTGCTGATTATTCAATATTCTAGTTGTTATGGTTGCTGTGGGTTTGTCAAAATAATTCAGAAGAACAAGTCGATGGTGTCATGTTAAAATAGCTGAACTATAGTCAAGCTCACAGTGGGTTCCGTGATGTTGTGAGCAAATAGGGATAGTGTTGCAGCCGGATTGGATTTAAAAAAAGGAATGAAAATGAATCCACACCAGACTTTAACATTGTTATTTTCTTTCCATCAGAGACAGAAATGTTCTTCCTGGCGATCAGCATGGTGGGGACGGACTTTTCCATGATCTGCCAGTTGTTTCCTCACAGAGATCGAAAACAGATAAAGGTCAGTGGAGATCTGAACAATAAACGTGCCTGGATTTCTAGTGATTTTTCACCTACCTTTGAAAAATCACAGAATATTTTGCCTCTCTCCGTCATGATATCACGGATGTCATAGAATCGGAAAATAATCATGGTCTATACGCGTCAATCCCTTTGAACAATACAATGAAGCTGTGATTGAGAAGCTGTGATTGAGAACCTGCTCTGCACACATTGCCACCAATTCTTAGGTAGCATTGCGTTCATTTGAGTTTTTAACCTTTCAGCACAAGTTCAAGAAAGAGAAAAAGGAAAATTCCTGGAGGCTTGACAAGGTGTTCAGTAAGTATCTGAATCGACTGAATGTCAGACGTGCTTTTGCAACTCTTATCTCGTTCTGTTGTGGCAGGGATTTTTGTCTACGTATGCAACGTACGTATGAACCATAATTTATGTCAATGGTTTCCCAACCGGGCATCCCTATTTTGGCACAAAATGTGTTGAGCTTGTAGATCAGCTACTTTCGCTATTTGTTTTACTACTAGAAACATATTGTGTGTCTGTTAACGCCTTTAACACTATGCTGTAACGTTTCCTGTAGAAGAGACGCGTAAACTGGATATAGAGGTCTTCTCTAAGCTCCTAGACAGGGTCCTTCGAGTGCAGAAATGCAAGAAACTCAACGAGAATAAGACCTTTCCCCGCCAATGCAAGAAACCCAAGTCCTCGCCCAGCGAGGTGAAGACCACGAGGAAACGCAGCAGGAAGACCAAAGGTAACGGAAACAGTTCAACGTCACGGCACAAGTGTAAAATGGTGTAAAATGGTTTGGATTTAATTCAGTTAGGTTGTTGTTCAGATTTACAATATATGTATTTGAGTTGGAGCGAAATACTGCATGTCGTTGCAGTTTGGTTGAATAAGTATGTCCAAACTGTTAATTTTCAGGAAAGACGGCGAAGAAGAAAATGAGCGACGTAGAAGAGGAGGAGGAGGAAGAAGAGGAGAATGGAGGGGCTGACATGGAGGAGGTGGAGGGAGAGAAGGAAGTCGTCTCTGACGAGAGAGCAGCTCCTGCTTCTCCGCCAAGGACAAGGAAATGCAAGAAGGAAGACGATGACGAGTCAACCGAGAAACCCAAGGAGAATAAGACCTTTCCCCGCCAATGCAAGAAACCCAAGTCTTCGCCCAGAGAGGAAAAGACGACGAAGAAACGCAGCAGTAAGACAAAAGGTAACGGAACTAGTTGTCCACTAAGACGACGTGTGAAATGGTTTGGATTGAATTCAGTTAGGTTGGTGTTGAGATTTACAATATATCTCTGCTGTCAGGAGGAAACCTCATAACTCCAAAATGTTCATTTTTCAGGAAATGAAAAATATACATTTTTCAGGAAATGAAAAATATACATTTTTCAGGAAATTAAGAAAACCTTATATTTTTAAAACAAAGCAATACAGCCTCATCAAAGTTGGTGTTGTAACTTTATATATTGTCAATTACTTCCATGAGAGAGGGAGAGGTGGTGGAGTTGGTTTCTTTAGCAGACATTTTGATGGTCCAATGGAGTTAAGAGGTTTTGTCCAAAGCACTTTTTACTACTTTCCATTGGTTCAATATTTTTGAAACAACACGCAGACGTAAAGGGTGTTCAATAGCACTGATTTATGCCAAAAAATGAAAAACCTCAGAAATGGAGTTATGAGGTTTCCTCCCAATAGCAACAATATGTTTGTTAGTTGGAGTGAAATACTGCATGTCGTTGCAGTTTGGTTGAATAAGTCTTTTATGTCCAAACTGTTAATTTTCAGGAAAGACGGCGGAGAAGAAAATGAGCGACGTAGAAGAGGAGAATGGAGGGGCTGACATGGAGGAGGTGGAGGGAGAGAAGGAAGTCGTCTCTGACGAGAGAGCAGCTCCTGCTTCCCCGCCAAGGACAAGGAAATGCAAGAAGGAAGTCGATGACGAGTCAACCGAGAAACCCAACGAGAATAAGACCTTTCCCCGCCAATGGTTGGGGTCGTCTGTCAACCTGGGCGAGAATAAGACCTTTCCCCGCCAATGGTTGGGGTTGTATGTCAACCTGGGGACTCGCATTCAACCCGGGACGTTCTAGCTGTGAGGTGACAGCGCTACCGACTGCGCCACCTTGCCCCCCGCATTTCTTAAATCATATTGTTTTGTCATGTTACAATCATTTTTATTGATTTTATTATTGATTTGATTTTTATCACATGTTTACATGGAAGTTCTTTTTTTGTGCAAGTTGTTTTCAGGTGGGAGCAATTAAGGAGAAAACATAGGCAAGAAACGGGTCAAAGGAAAAATGTCATTAAAAGTAGCAGTATACATTAGATTATATGACTTAATTTTTTTTTTTAAAGAACCTTGTCGTTCCTGTCTTACAGCTGACTTTAGTGGTTCTACATTATATCCAAAGGATCACAGTTGCCAAGGCACTTCACCTTGATCCCGAGGATCTGTACCTCGCTTTGAATCTGGGCTGCCCGTGCGGTCCAGTCCTCCTGGGTCGTGGCCTGAGTCTCCGTCAGCTTGCGACGCTCCACATTCGACGCGGTGAGCTTGCAGCTCACGTCTCTCATCTGGAGAGAGAGAGAGAGGTCACCATTCTCGCTGCCCAGCTGCAACTCGTCAATTCTGCTCCCTATTCAGCTTGTCCAGCAGCTGATGCTTCAGTTTCTTGATTTCATGCTCTTTTTGAGCAAGCGGATCCTGGGTAGCAGCATGCTCTCTCCTCAAGGCATCCACCGTCCATAGAATCCTGGTCTTGGACAGCACCTTTCTAGCCTGATTATCATGCAGTCAACTCAGAGAGTGGGCGGGATCTTTGGGCTGGATCCAGGCTAGCACCTTTCTGCATGAGAGCTACACTATTATATACCATAATGACACAACAAAGCCTTATCTTTCCCCTTTTTCTAATTTCTTTCCTTGTCATAAGATTGTGTGTGTTAGGTTGGCGGAGGGTGTGTAGAGCACAGGATCACATTTAGATAATTGACACAGGGGTGAAAAATGGGTTACAAAATCGTGGGATTAAAATTATAATAAAATAATAAAAAGATTGTGTGTGTGTGCTCGCGCCTCGCGGCCTCGCGCACAACGCTTGTGGACGCCAGTGTTTGTTTTAACATCTAACACAACCTGTGTTAATGTAGTGGTGTAAGATCTAGAACGCATTTTGCAATTCTGTGGATACGTGTTTGATGATCACATCAACAGGGGAGGATTAGGCACTACTCTCACTCAAATGCTACAGACGCTACCTGACTGTCCCTCCCGTGAACAGTGGGTGGGTGGACGTCCAGGCCCATGAGAGCGGCACGGGCGATTTGTCGCCAGGCAACAACGTGGAGCGACCTCCCTGAGGGCTATCTGTCTGCTGTTGGAGCAGCGGTGAGTGGACTTCCAGGGGGGAGGGTGGGTGCTTTAGCTTTGTCACCCAGACAACGGTATGAGAGACTGGGAACTTTGCTTGATTTGGTGGTCCTCCCGCCTGGGACACCCACTGACTGGTTGTTGGGAGGGTTTCGGATGTTTGGGATGTCCAGAGGCGAAGTTTTGTATGGTCTGCTACGTTTGATGGCCGCCAATATGGTGGAGACGCTGAGTGACATTTACAATCGTGAAGACAAGACCATATGTTCCATGACTGTGTGATGCAATCTAAACTGCACCTATAATGTTTTATGTTCTTATGCATTTTATGTTCTTATAGTGTTGTGGACATGAATAAATTGTCTCACATGCAAAATGTTATATTTATTACCTGTTATCACCTGTGTGAACTGATCAGGCAGTTCAACAACACTTTAGCAGCTGTTCGTACTCCAGACAGACATACAGACGGCCAGTATGGCACCGCTCAAAAATCCTCTTAAACCCCCTTTGTATTCCTTTAACGGACGACTTCACCATTTTTCAAGCGATCTTCATATATACTGTAATTGGTCCTCTCATGATAAAATACTATTTTGTTTTACTAATTCTGTGTCTCGTGACGACATCGATGGGGAATCCAAGCTAATAAAAACAGCAGGCTTTTTATTCCTGAAAGGTTGCAATACGATAATGGAAGCCATCATTCTCACGATAATACAAATCTAAATATATAGACTATATATATTTTAAATCTGCCTAACGATGTCACTGGAAGACAGGTTTCTGAACTGCCCACAGCCGCCCTCCTATGATACACAGACCGAGTGAGGACCAAATATAATATAATTGCTCCATATTATGATTAAGATAGTTTGAATAGTGGTGAAGTGGTCCTTTAATAGCTTTTAGTTTAACACAGTTTGACTTCTTGAGAGTTTTACTTTGTTTTCATGAGTTTAGTTTTAGTGTTTGTATCCATTCAATAGTTTTTAAATGTGCTCTTAAAGTTGGATTGGATTGAGGCGACAGGATTAAATAATATTCTGCCCGCAGAGTAATATTTAAAACGGAACGTTCCACAGGTACTGTGGAAACTGGAAAGCGGTCGGAATGTATATTATATCATCTCGCGTTGCCAGACTGTTCCAAATGGGCTTCTGTCTGGCCAGAGCAATATAGTAAGAGAGTGGCGACACTAGCGTTAACAATGGAATGCGAAAGTGCTCACTCTATCTCAATGGGATAGTTCCAGTGTCGCTACTCCTACTCTACACTCTGTCTGGCCAGCAACAGGAAGTCCTTCTCGCGCCTGAAAGACTACATGTCCCACAATCCCTTTTCTTGCGTCAGTTTGTTAAAACATGGCGGATCAGTGTATGTCCGCCGTGGACCTTACAGTTTTGCCTTGAACAAATTATATTTTTTGGATTCCCTGCTTCACCAAACGAGCCGGTCTTCTGCGGGTAAGTTACTAACGGAGCGGTTTATAGATAGAAGAGAGAGTTACACAGGCACGTGCGTTTAGTAGCTTATTATCACTGCGTCGAAAAACAAAAACATGTCGCGACTCTGTTGCCTGTGGCTAAGAAGCGACCCTTGCTCAAGAAGAGAAACGTATCCAAATTCCAAAGTACTGCTATTTTCTCCCCCCACCACCCCGATTTCAGTTTTGCGTATTTTGTCAAATATATTCTACACTTCATAGTATTATATTTCTATTCTGGGTTGTCCAGGTACTTCACATATCATTAATGTCAGTTCGGTGGTGAGTGACCCCTGTCATTTGCATAGATAAGCAAATAGTTGAGGACCCTCCTCCCTAAAGCAGCCGCTATTAAAACTTTTTTAATAGCGCCTGCTAACTCTGAGAGTGAACAAATGGTTCCATTTGTATCTCTATCTCAGTTACATTCCTGGGTTCTCCTAGAGATGGGATCCCGTCCACTTGGAACTCCCCCAGGGACCCCACTTTTAGAACCACTGTTCATTTTTCAAATGAAAGTAGTTTCGTTATGATGATGAAGATGACAGAATGTACTGAGTTTGAGTGTGAATGGCTTCACCAGGCAGGCTGGCACCCGTTTTAACCGTCCATCTGTCTGTCCCATATGGATATCTCTGTATCTGTCTGTCTGCCTGAGTCTAAAGAGTGCAAACTGAATGTGAAAAGTGGACTGGTTAAGTTACAAGTAATCAAATGGCAGGTGTGGGATTGCCATGACAAACATTTGACTGAGGCAGAGGCTGGGAATTGTACAGGTGACTTTGGGTCGATTCATACTCCTATTTTAGAGCCGAATAAAAGTCGGTTCGGCTCTGTAGAGCCTACAATGTGACGACATTTGAGGTTCGGGGGGGGGGGCAGGTACCGTGCTAAAGTCGTCTCTTTGGTGCTACTGAAAATGTCTGACGAGCCAAAATCATTTCGGCACTACAGCGCCGAAACAGCGGTAAAATAGGAGTATGAATCGGCCCTTAGGCTTATTAAGTCCAGTACTGACTGGCAAAGCCTGACCACCAGAGCCTTTTGTGGTGTTTCTGGACAACGGTGCATTCCACAGACTCTAGGCCGGGCACTGCACTCCCTGTGGTGGTGTGGACTGTGGAACGTGTGTCAAATTTGAAGTTTGGTGGGGCAAACGGTTCTCGAGTTACGTGGATTACAGACGTACACGACACGTACAGAGACGTACATTTATAGTAGGATGTTATGCTAGGTTCATTCATTGTTTATCTCTCTATCTAGTTTATATATACTATAGTGTATATTGTTGTTTTTAGACTGAGCACTACACTGTCTCTTTGCCTTCTATGTGACTTATCTTGCTTATTGTAAGTTGCTCCGGTTAATGGCGCCTGCCCAATGCCCTACATTGTAAATTATAGTTGTAATGTTGGCTTTCACCTCATAATGGTGGTTTGTTTGTTGGTAGTTTTTTGGGTTGCTATGGTTGCCAATATCGCTGCTGTCCTGACAGCATGAGCAACTCCATACTTCCATCTGGAGCTCAAATATGGGCTGACATCATCATCATGATGATGCGAGCGTGAAACTCCATATATGGATATAGCTGACTCGACGTGACATCAGTGAGACCGTCGGGAGCATTCTTTACATAATGCCTGGCTGGGTTTTAAAGGGTTGCATTCACACCGTTGGCACAGAATGATACCTACCGTCAGTGTTTTCACTGAATCCCCAACTGTCTATACAATATGACTCGACTCGTATTTTATAATAGTACATAATGTAATGTAAATACACCGGATTTAGCTAAATATGGACATTGTTTTATCCGTAGTCCCCCCAATAGCAGACTAACACAGGCAACAAAACATGATGCAATATATGGTCCAGACGAGTAACATCGCATTACACTTCCATGTCCTCTCAGGTGACAATGCTTCGCAGATCTAGGATCAGTGTTCGGCCAAATGTCCGGCCAGCAGGCAGATCTGTACCGGCGCAGCCTGTGTCCCAAGATGCACCTGTATCGCAGCCCATGTCCCAAGATGCACCTGTACTGCAAGATGCACCTCTACCGCAGCCCGTGTCCCAAGACGCACCTGTACCGCAAGATGCACCTGTATCGCAGCCCGTGTCCCAAGACGACGCACCTGGACCCCTCCCTATTTCCCAGGAAACGCCACAGCGTGAAATAAACGAGGACCATTCTGTGGCTGTTGTGACAGACGGAACGCCTGTGTCTCCGTTAGGGAAAAGCACTGTCCCAAGGTGAGTTCTGCCTGAATGAAAAGCACTGTCCCAAGGTGAGTTCTGCCTGAATGAAAAGCACTGTCCCAAGGTGAGTTCTGCCTGAATGAAAAGCACTGTCCCAAGGTGAGTTCTGCCTGAATGAAAAGCACTGTCCCAAGGTGAGTTCTGCCTGAATGAAAAGCACTGTCCCAAGGTGAGTTCTGCCGGAATGCTACTTGGTTATGCGTGGGTGACGGCGGCGACGCACAACCGAAAATGGCCGATCTACTAGCTCACCGCGCGTCAGGCTGCGATGCGCAGTGAGCTTGTGTAGCTTTAATTAAGCTTATACATTTTGCTCAGGCTTTGCAAGCTGAAGATAAATGCGTTGTGTCCTCTCATACCGATTGACTTTTTGCTTTCAATGTCTTGAATGGCTTGAATCCATTCTCAGTCACCACAACTGATTACGGTCATTTTTGATAAGATTGAAGAGCATTGGGTCAAAACTAGTAATAGAATACAGCAGCTTCCATTAAAACTCATTTTGGGCGGAAACCTCTTTTGGTGTTATTGAAAAATAGCAGATCTACAAGCTCATAGCGCGCCACCGAGTGGCGCGCTACGAGCTTTTCGGTCTGCTATTTTCGAAAAATCGAAGAACGATTGACAATAGAAACATAGCTTTTTCCGAAAACTGTCAGGATGTAGAAGACATTTTTAGAATCTGATCTCGGGTCAAAATGGGTTAAAAACTCTTTCATGCTGTTCACAGATTAGGAATTGACATGACAAAAATCTTCAGTCACGAGAGCTGCTTTTGCCTGCGTTGTGTCTTGTCTCATTTAGGGACGCCAGTGATGCGGGTGGCGAAGGCACCTCCCCCTCAGCTGCGCTCCAGAGGAGGAAGCGTTTTGCCATCAAGCCCAAAGTTGCTCCGGCGCTGAACCGAGCTCGAGCCCCAAAGTCTCCGGTCAGGACGGTGGTCCCGGAAGGACCTTGTTCAGACAGCCAGGATGTGACTGCCTCCAGCCAGACTGATGCTACGCTCTCACAGGGAACCACGTCCCCACGCCAGCAGCGGATGCTCTCTGGAGGTCAGTCTGCTGCAAATTAACACATAATAATTGTTACTTAGACTTGTTTCCATTAAAAATAAATTGAGAAAATAGACTGATAAGCCTGTCGAGCGTGTGTGAGTTAGAAAGTTTGTGTATATGACCTGTATATACGTGACCTGTTTTGGCTTGAGCACATATTTATTTTGATTATTAGAATTGGCCATTATCAGGCATTCATTTGTCTATTGAATCGTCATATCTGCCGAAAGGCAAATGTAAATGATATACAAAATGAATTCATCACAATTTTGTGTATGACAACTAATGAACTTAAAATGTCATGATCCTGACAGGCTTCTCTGGAGGTGACACACGGCCCACAACACCCTTAGTTCCGGCAGAAGACGACATTTCAACAGAAGCGACCCTTGAAAAAAGCCAACCGTTGGAACTGTCGCCAATAAGTCAAGCCAAAGACGTTCCTCCCAAACCACCAGACAAACCATGTCTGTCAGACAAGGAGGCCATAGAGATGTCAGAGAAGGCCAAGACTCTGGTGTCAAGATCTGAATCTAAAGGTGGACAGCGTCGGCCGCAAGACGAGTTCAGCTTAAGCAGCCTCCTGAATGATTCGTCAGACCTGCAGAGGTTGGCAAAGGCCCGCAAACTCAGAGAAATGCTCAAAAAGGAGATGAACAAGGATAAGGCTAAGGTAATAATATATCATCTTTTTGAACATTTTGTTGGTGAAACGGTTCATTTTATGAATGAAACATGGTGCATTTATAGCGCCTTCATCCAAAGTGCTTTTACAGTTTACTGTTCAGAAGCGTCTTCCATAAAACTCAATTAAGAAATGCAAAAGTTAAAGCCAATTTCCTCAACAGGTTGGCTTGCATGTAGAACAAAAAGAACATAGGTTTAGATTATTACGGGGCACGGTGGCACAGTTGGTAGTGTTGTCGCCTCACAGCTAGAAGGTCCTGGGTTCGATTCCCGCTCGGGACGCTGTGGGTGCTGGCGGCGTGTTTCCTCCTCCGCGTCATCAGTGCCCATACCCGAAGGCGGGGTTGGCGAAAGGGCCTTTCTGTGTGGAGACTCAGGCATGAAGGAAGCATGAGTTCAAGTCTGTTGCTCTCCCCTTGTCCCCCATATATGGGGACTAGGTTGGTGGAGGGTGTGTAGAGCCCAGGATCACATTAGATGATTGACACAGGGGTGAAAAATGGGTTACAAAATCGTGGGATAAGAAATATATTATAAAAAAAAAAAAGTTTAGATTATTATTACAATATTATTAAAGCCAATTTCCTCAACAGGTTGGCTGCATGTAGAACAACAAGAACATGGGTTTAGATTATTACAATTATTAACAAGAATTTGCTGTTTCATCACAGATTAGGAACAAACATTTTAAGATTGTATTTGGCTTTAATCCATGACACCATTCAAAGCGCCAACCTGCTCATCGGGAGTAGTTAGGGGTTCAGTTTCTGTTCGACACTAACTCTGGGGGAGCCCGGGATCAATCCGGACCCTTCCGATCCCCAACCAGCTCCTCTATTACCTGACTGAGCCACTGCCGCCCCCCAGAATAATTTAATTCAATAATGGGTTTAGTGATGCATCATGTAAAAATGTCAAAATATGTGTTGTTATTATCATTATTAACTATAAATAATGAATAGTTGCTGGGTAAACAACTGAAGTGATTTCAGGATGTCTGTTTGGGTTCACATGGCCTCTGATTAGCATTTACTAATCACGTTAAGTGCTTTATTACGTTATTCATTTCTATTGTACTTTATTGCTGTCTACTGTACCTTCTAAACACATTGGCATCTTGCATTTATCATCTTCAATTGTGTTTCACTCTTTGATTTTGTAGAAATGCATGAAAAATTCCACGTCAAAATCTCGTGTGAAGGAATACACTCCGGACCCTGCCAAAATGACCATGAGAGACCTCATCTACTATTTACCGGTCTCTAACCCCATGAGGTGAGTGTCCACTATGGAATTATTTATATCATGTGACACTGCTTGCCTCTAGAAAATGTATTTATTTAAAATGGATTATTATTACCGTCTTCCTGACTTGTAATTATTTGCTCTTTCTTATTTTTTTTTAATCTCCAGCTCTTATTTAGCACAGGAGTCACAGGGAAAGAACGACGAGGAGATTGTGGTCCCACCTTCTCCAGTTAGACAACCGTAAGACTCTGTGCACCAGGGCTCCAATCGCTCCATAATAGTATTTCCCTTTTTACACCAAATCTCTTTGCCGAAAATAGCCTACCTCACTGGTTCCCGAACACTGGATCGGGACCCATTTGTGGGTCGCGGACACATTTATTTATTATTATTTTTTATGATATTTTGTTGTCTTTTTCTGCCTTTATTGATGAAAGTAGACTGACAGGAAATGGGGGGGAAGACACGTGGCCGTCGGGATCGGGAGTCGAACCCGCGGCACGCCGTCAGGCTGGCTCAGCAGCCTGGGTGCCCAGACGGTTCAGCTAACCGTCTGGGCCGCGGACACATTTTCATGGGTCCCACAATTTTTTTGTTTCCTACATGTTTTTTTATTATTCTTTCAAGACATTACAAAAAAAAAAACATCCTCAAAAAAGCTAAACGTTTCTTGTATTGATACCATGAGAAATTCCATAAATTAGAAACAAATGTTTAAGAAGTAGTGAAAAGAGTCGATCTTCAAGCTCACAACGTTAGCGACACGTTGTGAGCTTGTACATAGGCTCTTTAACCCATTCTGATCTGGAACCCATTTTGGTGATAGCATCATGTTATGCTTTAGCTATTGAAAAATAGCAGACCTACAAGCTCATAGCGCGCCACCGAGTGGCGCGCTACGAGCTTGTAGGTCTGCTATTTTAGAAAAATCGAAGAATGACTGACATTTTTAGAATCTGATCTCAGGTCAGAATGGGTTAATCAGACCAGTGTGTGTCCAGTGGAAACCTTGTATGAATCTGATCTCAGGTCAGAATGGTTTAACACTCAAGCGAGTGATCCTCAACAAAACTCCTGAATTCCGCAGGTCACCCGAGAGGGTCCCGACTCCTCCCACTCCCCCGAGCCCAGCGCCGTCGTCTCACCAGGCGGGCGAGGACGACGGCGATGACGAACAGGAAGAAGAAGCGGACGCCGACGACTGTGAAGCGGACGACGAGCAGCTGATGGTTCCCAGGGTGAAAGTGGCCGAGGACGGCACGCTGATTATCGACGAGTCCAGGTCAGTGATGTTCAGTCATTCATTATTCTTTCGCCTACACATGGCATGCGTCACGTTTCATTCAGGACGTGGTCTGCGCCTTTTTGAAATCAACGCTAAACAGTCAGTTGAGACCGTGAGAAGCAGTGCAGAAGTCGTCAAATGTCTGTTTTTTTGGTGAATTCCTAGTTTTCGTGGTTCGTGGGTTTTTTTTATCGACTTTTCGGTTTACTTTGAAGGGCTCGTGCCAAGCGTGTTAGCTCGGTATAAACAAAGGTTGGTGTTCTATGTTGGTCTACAGATCCACCCTGTGGACAGCAGACGTTACTGAACCTTCTCTCCGGTTCCTTGTCGTGGCTGTGGAACAAGGAAAAAGTCAATTTGAGCGTTCCGTTTTGATCTCTTATGTTGCTGCTGTAGTCGAGTTAATTAAACAGTTAATGCCAGGTATCTATATATATATATATAATGTGTGAGACAAAACACAAAGGCTTGTTTGTTTTAGTGACGCTCGGCAAACTTGTGTCTCAGTTTGACAGTGGAGGTCAAGAGGGCGAAAGGACCAAACCCAGCGGATGGCAAAGACCCCATCTTTGAACGTGGCTCCACCACCACTTACTCCAGCTTCAGGAAAGGGAACTATACTAAACCCTGGTCCACTGAAGGTACGTGCTGATTGTACTATATGTTTAGGTGGACATCTTGCTGCTGTTAGGGGTGCAACTGTCCATTGTTTTCTTGCTGATTATTCAAAGTGTAGTTGTTATGGTTGCTGTGGGTTTCTCAAAATAATTCAGAAGAACAAGTTGTACGACGTTGTGTCATGCTAAAATAGCTGATCTCCAAGCTCACAGTTGTGTTCCGATCCGTCGAAGCTGTGTAGCTTGTGGATTTGGTATTTTTTTAATGTATTTAATGTAAAACCGTTGTCTTTAATAAAATGCCCACATAGGGATAGTGTTGTAGCCCCATTGGATTAAAAAAATGTAAATTAATCCACACCAGACTTTGACTTTAACGTTCTTATTTTCTTTCCATCAGAGACAGAAATGTTCTTCCTGGCGATCAGCATGGTGGGGACAGACTTTTCCATGATCTGCCAGTTGTTTCCTCACAGAGGTCGGTCACAGATAAAGGTCAGTGGAGATCTGAACCAATGCTATGAACGTATTTAATTAACACTGTTAAAGTGTCTACAAGACTAAATATACATTGACGCACATTCGTACGTAGCGTTGCATTCATTGAGTTTTTAACCTTTTCAGCACAAGTTCAAGAGGGAGGAACGGGGCAATTCCTGGAGGGTCGACAAGGCTTTCAGTAAGTATTTGAATGTCAGACGTTGCTTTTGCAACTCTTATCTCGTTTTGTTGTCTTATCGTGTTCTGTTGTGGCAGGGATTTGTTTATGTCTACGTATGCAACTTTTCTGCTTTAGAGAGATTGGTTTAGGGAATTAGGGCAGGCGCGTTGGTTACAAGAAATGTTATCTATCGCTTTATCGAGAGATAATATGGGCAAATATTGAACCAATATGTTTCCCAACCTTGGCATCAAGATCACAATGCGTTGAGCTTGTAGATCAGTTATTTTCGCTATTTGTTTTACTACGGGAACCATGTTGTGTAATGTGTGTGCACTCCACTGCCTTATTCAATAGAGCTGATCTATCGAGTGGCCTTTAACACTATCCTGTAACGTTTCCTATAGAAGAGAAGCGTAAGTTGGACATCGAGTTCTTCTCTAAGCTCCTGGAGAAGATCCTTGAGGTGCAGAAATGCAAGAAGCCCAGAGCCCCCAGGCAGAGGAAGCCCAAGTCGCCCGACGAGAAAAAGACCACGAGGAAACCCAGCAGGAAGACAAAAGGTAACGGAAACGGTTCAACATCACTGCACTCCACTAAGACCAGGTGTAAAATGGTTTGGATTGAATTCAGTTAGGCTGGTGTTAGAGATTTATGTTTTCCTTGAGTTGGAGCGAAATACTGCATATCGTCGCAGTTGGGTTGAAGAAGTCTTGTATGTCCAAACTGTTAACTTTCAGTAAATGTATGTACCTTGTGCTTTCAGGAATTAAGAGTGCGGAGACGATACTGAGCGACGTAGAAGAGGAGGAGGAGGAGGAAGAGGAGGATGGAGGGGCTGACATGGTGGAGGGAGAGAAGGAGAACGAGGACGTCTCTAACGAGAGAGGAGATCCTGCTTCCCCGCAAAGGAAAGGGAAACGCAAGAAGAAAGACAATGACGAGTCAACTTTCTCAGTTGACTCGTCGTCACCCAGTGAGAAGAAGAAGAAGAAAAAGAAGAAAACAGATGAAGAACAATCCAGTGAGCAACAAGGTACAGGAGTTCCTTTCCTTTCCCCAGTGTCATTATTGACTACATGCACTGTTTTACAAAGTGTGGGGCGGCCGGGCCCTCTCTAGAGCCCTGCACGGGTCCAAAACCCCAGTCCTAGCCTTGAGAACGACAAAACATTTAGTTTTGTAACGGGTGATGTTCGAGTGACTGGCACACCTACGTCCTTCCATGAACACGGCCCTGGCCCTTGGTGTTCGAGCCCCGCCCGGTTCGGCACCAGCCCAACGAGGGTCTGCAATTTATTAGCCCGAGCCCGACCCTAAGGCTTACAAGTAATGCTCAAGTGTGTTTTAAAAAAGCATTGAAGGAAAAATAAATGCAATTCTTGCAGTATGTAGTCCTGTATGTAGTCCTGTAACTGTAACTGTAGGAAATTAATTGGTCTTGTGTCTTGTAGCGTCTCAATCTTTATTTTTTTATCCCACGATTTTGTAACTCATTTTTCACCCCTGTGTCAATTATCTAATGTGATCCTGGGCTCTACACACCCTCCGCCAACCTGGGGAGAGCAACGGACTTGAACTCATGCATCCTTCATGCATGAGTGTCCAAGTCGCTCCTTTACACCTGACGGGGGGAGTTTCCCTGGTTGGACGTAGCACGTGGAAGGAACACGTTATTCCAACCAGTTCCATTCCCCTCCATCAGGCGCCCCGGCTGACCAGGGGGAGGCAGTTTAGAGAACAGGATTCTTTCTATAATGGGGGTCATATTTCTTTCCCTAGTCAAAGGGTGACTACAGCTTAAAATGAGTTCTGCATTGGACTTCAGTCATTGAGTTTCTTTGTTTTTGTACATCCAGTCGAGGCATGTCTGCCTGAAGCTGGGGATGCAGCAGCGCTGCCCGAGGACCAGGCGCCTATGGACAGGTACCGACGCACCGCCTGCACTTAGAAACACCACCAACTCTTGCTTTCACCTCGTTTTTTTTTTCCAGCAGCATTTTTGCTAAAATACATTATCCCTTCCATGTACATGTACAGTTCTAGTAAGACTGAAGAATCTGTGACGACGGCGGCCGTCAAGAGCGCCGTTGTGATCAAACCGGCGCTGCTGTCGCGAGGCCGAGCAGCGAAGCCACTCGTACCGCTGGGCCGTAAGTGGGGCAAGAAAGGACCGGCGCCGTCCACCAAGGACCCCCCGGCCGCAGGAGGAAAGAGCTCGGCTGACGACAAGGTGGTCATTTGTACACACACACGGCCTTTTGGCTCGTACGTAACGTCATATATATATCGTTGCTGTCGGGCGAAAAACCCCTCTTATCTCCATATTTTAATTTCAGTTTATTTTATTTATAGTACAAAATCACCCCAAAGGCGTCTCTTGCTGCACTTCATAGCATTAATACATCAACAAACAAAACAAATCAAAGACTTGATTGTGTTTTCTTTTTGTAAATGAATGCCCTACTTGGTCATAATAAATACAGTGTCACGCAAAAGTAGAAGATCTACAAGCTCGAAATGTGGCGCATAGCAACACGTTCTGAGCTTGTTTTTTCCTTCATTTTAATCCTGAAAAGTAAAAGTTTTGGTTGGACAATAGACGAAAGCTATGACGTAACACCAAAAATGGCCTCCAAGTCATGAATATGGTGAAGCGATAAAGCGGCATAGTCTTACTGAAAGTCACCCGTTTTAGGTCGATGAAGAATCGTCACCTTTGAGGCCAACGGAAGAAAACAAGCAGGATGGGGACGATTCCTGTGAAGGTGAAGACGAGTCTACCGTTTCACCTCCCAAGCGTACCAGGTACAAAACTGAGGCCGATTCTACAAATGCCTTCTAAATCCTGACAGTTTTCTGAAAAACCCATGTTTCTATTTCAGTGATGCTCAACCTTTTTCATGTCAAGGACCCCCAGAATTATATGTATTTGAACGATTTTTCAAAAATAGCAGATCTACAAGCTCATAGCATGGCACTCGGTGCTGCGCTATGAGCTTGTAGATCTGCCATTTTTCAATAGCTAAAGTATAACATAATGCTTAAAACACCAAAGGGGGTTGCCGTCCAGAATGGGTTGAGTGTATGCCCGTTTCCAAATTGCATCGTTGAGTCGAACACCTCAAATCATACCTGTAAAAAATAACTCGTAAACGGCCCACAGTATAATTGCCAGTCTGTGTGTTTTTCTGTAGATATGGGAGACTGCCCAAACCTGTCCAGCACTTGAACTATTCAACCAAAGAGGATGCTGCACTTTCCTCCGCGTCTGACGGGCCGACCCCCGAGTCTGCCTCCAAGCCCAAGCGCCTCGTCAAGAAGGCCAAGGCCAAGTCACGACCCAAGAAGCCACAGCTGGTGACCCTTAGGGCTTCTCAATCAGAGGGCAGTGACGATGACGACGACGACAATGGTAGGGATGCACAATATTGAAATGTTGGCCAGAATCCGTTCACCGATTAGTTTCATGGTCGATTAATTTCTCACTACAACCTGTTATAGATTTTTTTTTAAACTGTATGCTTTATTAACTGATTTATTAGTTCATGGTTAGTTCAAACAACTTAAATATATTATTTTTTACTTTTACTAAAAATGTTCCAACTTGTTGACCCTTTTGAAAGCTTCCCCAGAAAACAAAAATCTTCAGCCCT
This sequence comes from Protomyctophum bolini, assembly GCF_963924005.1. NCBI lineage: Eukaryota > Metazoa > Chordata > Actinopteri > Myctophiformes > Myctophidae > Protomyctophum > Protomyctophum bolini. Next base: position 30,229,493 of record NC_137883.1, read on the forward strand.
CATCATCACAATAATTTTCTAGCTTCACATTCAAACCAACTAGTAAGAGAGTGGCGACACGCTTTGATCTCGCCGCAAAGCGGGGTGCCATGGGCTATAGCTCCAAACATTGGAACTATCCCATTGAGACAAAGCGGGGTGCTATGGGCTATAGCTCCAAACATTGGAACTATCCCATTGAGACAAAGCGGGGTGCTATGGGCTATAGCTCCAAACATTGGAACTATCCCATTGAGACAAAGCGGGGTGCTATGGGCTATAGTTCCAAACATTGGAACTATCCCATTGAGACAAAGCGGGGTGCCATGGGCTATAGCTCCAAACATTGGAACTATCCCATTGAGACAAAGCGGGGTGCCATGGGCTATAGCTCCAAACATTGGAACTATCCCATTGAGACAAAGCGGGGTGCCATGGGCTATAGCTCCAAACATTGGAACTATCCCATTGAGACAAAGCGGGGTGCCATGGGCTATAGCTCCAAACATTGGAACTGTCCCATTGAGACAAAGCGGGGTGCCATGGGCTATAGCTCCAAACATTGGAACTGTCCCATTGAGACAAAGCGGGGTGCTATGGGCTATAGTTCCAAACATTGGAACTATCCCATTGAGACAAAGCGGGGTGCTATGGGCTATAGTTCCAAACATTGGAACTATCCCATTGAGACAAAGCGGGGTGCTATGGGCTATAGTTCCAAACATTGGAACTATCCCATTGAGACAAAGCGGGGTGCTATGGGCTATAGTTCCAAACATTGGAACTATCCCATTGAGACAAAGCGGGGTGCTATGGGCTATAGTTCCAAACATTGGAACTATCCCATTGAGACAAAGCGGGGTGCTATGGGCTATAGTTCCAAACATTGGAACTATCCCATTGAGACAAAGCGGGGTGCTATGGGCTATAGTTCCAAACATTGGAACTATCCCATTGAGACAAAGCGGGGTGCTATGGGCTATAGTTCCAAACATTGGAACTGTCCCATTGAGATAGAATGAGCACTTCCGCATTCTATTGTTACATTGGGAGTCAACGCTAGTGTCACCACTCTCTTACTAGATTACTCTGATTCAAACATACATATTATGAAATAATAAATATTGGCATATCGGCTAAAACAAACAGAATATTTAGATATTGGTTGATTCGGTTCGATACCGAAAGCTTTTTTTTTTTTAAGGCCGATATTGCCGATACCGACGTGATGACCTATTAACCGTGCGTCCGTAGGCCTTTGCCTGAGTGAAGTGGACGAAACGGACCAGCAGCATCGTTCCTCCAGCCCGCGTAAGGACAGCAGTGCTCCTGTGTTTGTGCCAGTCGGCCTACGCTCACCACAGCCTGTGGTCTCTGTCCTGGAAGAGACCATGGAAGAGGTACCACATGACATGACCCATGACATGACACGACACTCATCCCATTTTATGTTTATGTTTTGTGCATTTATTTGATGTGCTCGCCCCGTCCTGACACCGTTACCCATCCACAATGTTTATAATATTAGGGCTGGTTGGTGAGGGTCGAAATGGGACAAAATCAAATATCACTATATTTTGGACAAAATAGTCCCGGGTTTCCAGGTGGTGGTATGCCCATTTCTGGGTTCCAGACAGTTCACTTTAGCTTAGTTTGATTGGCTCAGCAGCAGATTTGAACAGGAGGCACATTTCACCATCACGTGTTTTCAGTTCAAATCTGCTGTTGAGCCAATCAAATTAAGCTATAGGAAAATGAACCGGTACAGTGAATAATGTATGCCACACTTGCCACCTTCTGGAAGCCTGGGACTACAGTAACGCATGGAGCCTATATACCTAAATATTATTGTGTCAATAATATTGTATTGCACCGATGAAAAAAAGATTACATCCAGAAAAATACAACATTTGTGTGTACATAGAGTATATCACAATATTACGATATCCAAAATCACAAACTATCGTCTGTTCTAGTCCCATATCACAATATTGATATATTGGCCAGCCCTATTATTTATGATAACCCCCCCCCCCCCCCCCCACCATATTTCATCCAGTATTTGTGTTTATTTGTGTTTTGTTTTGATGCATGGTTGGTTTAAACGCTCCATCTCCTCCACCTCCTCCCTGCTCTCTGTTCCCTTCCTTCCACACACAGCTTGATTTCTCGGTCAATGTGCCAGACGTGCTGGGCTTCTCTCAGGGTGCACTCTGTTCTGATGCCTCGTGTGAGCGGGCACAAGACAGCACGGGCTCAGTCCCCTGTGACCACCAGTTGGACCTCCTAGTTGTAAGTGACATATTATTAGTGACCTAATTAACTGAAGCCACTTAAAGTAAGAGTGAGGGATATTTTTGTTTTGAATACGGTAGTTTGGATATCTCCAACTTGAAAATGGAGAGATCTGGAGAAACGAGGGTAACTCTGTTACCGAACAAACACTTCTCGTCTCTTAGTCTCTCTTAGTCTTAGATCAGGGGTTCTCAACGTCTCGCGACCCCCGTCCCCCCTCCCCCCTCCCCACCCCCAAAAATAACCTTAATATTAGAGAAAATATATCCTAAATGAATACTGAAACCAGGTGTAATCATTAAGGAAACTTTATGCATGTACTATGTCATTTCCATTCTTTTTTTGGAAAATAATTTGGGGACACCCGGCAGGGTGGGAAATCTGGGTGGGAAAGTGATTTGTCAGCACTCGCCCCACCCCCGCAACACCGCTGAAGTGCCCCTGAGCAAGGCAGTGAACCCCCGGCAGTGGCCAAACAGTATAATCCTGAGGTTGCAATGGTCACCTCCCAGGTTTTCGTGTGTGTTTGTGTGTATCTGTGTGCATCAGATGCAGTATTGCAGCGCAACTCATCAAGTGGCTAATGATGCGTAATGTGCTTGTCTTTCAGGATGTGATTGACTTAATGACGTGCGACCAGGTGGAAGGTAATGTAGGACAATAATCCTCAATATACCTGACATGTCTCATCTTTGTGTAAGAATATCAAAGGTCTTTATTTTTTGGTTTTTGGCTCTCCTGTTTTAGTTTCCTCCGATGAGAGCTACAATGAGGCGGCTCAGACACTGCTGACCATCGGCGCTGTAGCTCACCACTCTCAGTTGGCCCAGCCTCCTGCTTCACCGCAAAGTCATACAGCAGGTTAGAAACGGTGCTAAGACCATTCTTGTATTCATGTATAGTCATACAGCAGGTTCGAAACGGTGCTAAGACCATTCTTGTATTCATGTATAGTCATACAGCAGGTTAGAAACGGTGCTAAGACCATTCTTGTATTCATGTATAGTCATACAGCAGGTTAGAAACGGTGCTAAGACCATTCTTGTATTCATGTATAGTCATACAGCAGGTTAGAAACGGTGCTAAGACCATTCTTGTATTCATGTATAGTCATACAGCAGGTTAGAGAGAGCAGCTAAGACTTCTTGTATTCATGTATAGTCATACAGCAGGTTAGAGAGAGCAGCTAAGACTTCTTGTATTCATGTATAGTCATACAGCAGGTTAGAGAGAGCAGCTAAGACTTCTTGTATTCATATATAGTCATACAGCAGGTTAGAAACGGTGCTAAGACCATTCTTGTATTCATGTATAGTCATACAGCAGGTTAGAGAGAGCAGCTAAGACTTCTTGTATTCATGTATAGTCATACAGCAGGTTAGAGAGAGCAGCTAAGACTTCTTGTATTCATGTATAGTCATACAGCAGGTTAGAGAGAGCAGCTAAGACTTCTTGTATTCATGTATAGTCATACAGCAGGTTAGAGAGAGCAGCTAAGACTTCTTGTATTCATGTATAGTCATACAGCAGGTTAGAAACGGTGCTAAGACCATTCTTGTATTCATGTATAGTCATACAGCAGGTTAGAGAGAGCAGCTAAGACCATTCTTGTATTCGACTTTGTGTGTTAACTTCGGGTGGACACCTTGTAACATATTTAATACATTTTCAGGAAACTGAATCGATCCAATGTAGTTATTATTTAGTATTAACAAGCTCTTGTTAATACTTTTCATTGGTTAGTATTTATTCATACAACCAACAGACATAATGGACCACTTTCACAAATCTTCGGACGTAGGCGATCTACAAGCTTACAATGTGCATGATCGCAACATGTTTGAGCTTGTAGATCGGCTACTTTTTGCACGTCGTCATACGACAAAGTAGGGCGTAAACTAAATAAATATGAAATATGGACATAAAAGGTTTCTGCCCAAGAGCAACGGTATGCGTAAAGGGACATGATATGATGATAAATTAATTGTTCCACTATGTTGTTTTTTTGCAGGAGGACCTTTCAGCCATGGCAATGAGACTAGCAGCCGCGACTTGGAAGAAATGCCCACTGAGATTGTCCCACACACACAAAGCAGTGGCTCTCCTGAGACTGACTGTGTACAAAGCAGTGGCTCTCCTGAGACTGTCCCACACACACAAAGCGGTGGCTCTCCTGAGACTGTCCCACACACACAAAGCGGTGGCTCTCCTGAGACTGTCCCACACACACAAAGCGGTGGCTCTCCTGAGACTGTCCCACACACACAAAGCGGTGGCTCTCCTGAGACTGTCCCACACACACAAAGCGGTGGCTCTCCTGAGACTGTCCCACACACACAAAGCGGTGGCTCTCCTGAGACTGTCCCACACACACAAAGCGGTGGCTCTCCTGAGACTGTCCCACACACACAAAACGGTGGCTCTCCTGAGACTGTCCCACACATACAAAGCGGTGGCTCTCCTGAGACTGTCCCACACACACAAAGCGGTGGCTCTCCTGAGACTGTCCCACACACACAAAGCGGTGGCTCTCCTGAGACTGTCCCACACACACAAAGCGGTGGCTCTCCTGAGACTGTCCCACACACACAAAGCGGTGGCTCTCCTGAGACTGTCACACACGCACAAAGCAGTGGCTCTCCCGTTGCGGGTGTACCCTCTGGACCTGCGTGCACAGAACCGTCACAGACGACTGATGAGGACGTACCAGACATCAGTATCCTAGACGTCTGCGCCGAGATTGGTGACTGGATCAATGAGGAGGCTGCTGAAGGAACGCACAGCGGTCAGAAAACGAACGCTGACGTAGAAGCTGCTCCTGCAGTGGAAACGTGCCAGGGGATGTCCGAGCAGAATTCTCCGCCGGCCAAGAGGCGACGTTTACCCAAGGCCAAACTTAAACCCAACCTTGGCCGAGCCGCTAGGTTTGCTCAGTCACAATCTAATGAAATCGAAGAGACGGCCACCGTGCCTGTCACGCAAATACAACGCGGTGCCGCTCCTGTTGCAGCTGTACCTTCCTGCCCCGTGTCCACAGAATCATCACTACCGGCGACTGATATGAATGAACCAGACAAGCCAATGGAATCATCAAGTGTGACCGTTTCTTCTGAACTAGCGACAGTATCGGAGTCAACACTGTCGGACGTTGTAGCAGCACCCGTAGCTGAGCCTTCTACTGAAACGGTGCTCAGTGTAGACAACATAGGACCTGGTCTTCAGATGGACAGTGTAGACAACATAGGACCTGGTCTTCAGATGGACAGTGTAGACAACATAGGACCTGGTCTTCAGATGGAACTCAGTGTAGACAACATAGGACCTGGTCTTCAAATGGAATTGGGCACAGACATATCTGAGCAGCATTCCCCACAGAACAAGGGAAGCAGCTTCTCTAATGTTGAACACGAAATCATTTTGGGAGAGGCTATCACAAAGTCTATGATCACAAAGTCAGACTCTCATTCCAGTGAAGAAGCACTGCCATCTACTGAGAATAGTTGTACTGCTCATGCTCAAGATGAAACGATAACGTCTGGCATAGCTGCCACGGATGCTCAAGACGAAGCGAGGACTATAGCTGCCACAGAATTGCAAGTAATTAAAGAATCAGTTTTGGACACTATTCTGGGGCAAGACATAAGTGACCGTCCCGCTACTGTTTCATCAATAGGCACGTTGTCAGACAGTCATGGTAGTCGTAATGAAGCTGGATTTGCATCTCAGAATAAAAATAGTTGCTTCTCGGAGCATAAATCTGGAATGTTACCGCCCCAGACCACAGAAGACAAACATCCAGAGTCCACAGAGGACAATAACGGAGATCTAGAGTCCAGTGGAAGCACCTTGTGCACAACTTCAACACCACAGAGGGACACAGCAACACAGTTAGAACCACAACCAGTCGACAATACTCATCAGAAATCACCACAGTCTACCAACATCATTGAACCAATTGCATTTGCGTCGCTATTTAGCCGCTCACTCGCAGAGATCTGTACCCCTGAGGAGAAAAAGACAGATGTCAAACCTACATGTCAAGGAGACTCGAGCTCAGACTCTGGCTCAAAGGGAACCGTACCCCAGCAAAGGAGACCACGCTTCCCCAAACTCAAACCCAACATAGGAGTACCCGCCAGAAAAACACAGTCAAGGTTAGAGCTCCCAGAGGACACTAATAAACAATGCATGGTCAGCTCCTCGAATGTCTGCTCAGAAAAACAACCCGTTGAGCATTTGAAACCACCACAGTCTTCCTCGAACACAGTCGATCACAGGCCAATAAGTCCTCGAGCCACAGGGTCCGAAATGTTATCGGAAAAGAGTGACACTGATCCGGAGATGGTCAGCAAGTCTTTTGGGGTCATTGATGAGCCGTTCACGAACTTCACTGTGACAGAAAACGCTCCTGAATCTCAGAAAGGTCACAAAGTCACAAGTGAAGAGCAACAGAGAAAGGACAGTACTCTGGAGGAGAGGAATCCTTCACACTTGCTATCGGTGGCAGAAAAGGATATCCCACAGAGGAGAGGCCGTGTGGCCCGTGTGGCCCGTGTCACTAAACCAGTCGACAATACTCATCAGAAATCACCACAGTTTGGCAAAAACATTGAACCAAATGCAGTCGAGGTTGACTCTGCTGTTAGCCGCTCACTCGCAGAGATCTGTACCTCTGAGGAGAAAAAGACAGATGTCAAACCTACATGTCAAGGAGACTCGAGCTCAGACTCTGGCTCAAAGGGATCCGTACCCCAGCAAAGGAGACCACGCTTCCCCAAACTCAAACCCAACATAGGAGTACCCGCCAGAAAAACACAGTCAAGGTTAGAGCTCCCAGGGGACACTAATAAACAATGCATGGTCAGCTCCTCGAATGTCTGCTCAGAAAAACAACCCGTTGAGCATTTGAAACCACCACTGTCTTCCTCGAGCACAGTCGATCACAGGCCACAAAGTCCTCGAGCCACAGGGTCCGAAATGCTATCGGAAAAGAGTGACACTGATTTGGAGATGGTCAACGAGTCTTTTTGGGTCATTGACGAGCCGTTCACGGTGACAGGAAACGCTCCTGAAACTCAGAACCGTGACAAAGTCACAAGTGAAGAGCCACAGAGAAAGGACAGTATTCCGGATGCCACCGACATGGTTTCTGCTTCACGCTTGCAATCGGTGGCAGAAAAGGATAGCCCACAGAGGAGAGGTCGTGTCACTAAAGTCAAACCCAACCTGCGGCAGGCCACTAGAGCCACACCGTCCAAGCCACAGCTCCCGGTGCAAACCCTCGCCTGCTCTGAATCAGACGGACTGGTCACCGGCACCGGAATACAACCAACCCGGGATTTAGATATTCGTTCGGATGTGCAAATACTAGAAGATTGGAGCAAGGATACATCATCACAACAACAGTCTCTCTTCATCCCAAAACATTCGGGGTCTTTGAAAGAACCAGGCGCTCTTCCAGCGATGCCAAGCTCGCCTTTGGTAACTTTGGGAAGCAGCAGTTTAGCAGCCGACGTCCTAAATGAAGACGACGTTATTGTGGATGAGACGTCATGGTTTATGGAGAATCCGTTTGAAGGGACAGACTGTGTCCCTGAAACTCAGATCGCCGACATGCCCACTAGTAATACACATCTACCCGCAGAGGAGCCTTCTGCCAGTCAACACAAGATGGTTCCCACCAGTGAACCTCTATCCGCAGAGGAGCCTTCTGCCAGTCAACACAAGATGGTTCCCACCAGTGAACCTCTATCCACAGAGGAGCCTTCTACCAGTCAACACAAGATGGTTCCCACCAGTGAACCTCTATCCGCAGAGGAGCCTTCTGCCAGTCAACACAAGATGGTTCCCACCAGTGAACCTCTATCCGCAGAGGAGCCTTCTGCCAGTCAACACAAGATGGTTCCCACCAGTGAACCTCTATCCGCAGAGGAGCCTTCTGCCAGTCAACACAAGATGGTTCCCACCAGTGAACCTCTATCCACAGAGGAGCCGTGTACCAGCCAGCTGAAGATAAAAAGAAAATCTCTTCCAAAGAGGGGCGACAGAGTCACACAGGCCAGAAAAGGCAAAGTAAGTGAACCGCAGCCCACAGAAGATGCAACTACCACTGGAGTTGCTCCCCCAGAGGAGGAAGATGCCGGGGAGGAGAACAGGGTCGTAGAAGAATCAAGAGAAACAGTCTCAAAACGGACCAGGACGGGCCCTTCTACCGCGGATAAGACCTCTGTGAAACCCAGACGAGGCACCAGAGCCACAAGATCTAAACCACAATCCACAGAAACTATCTGTGCCGGCTCGGAGCCAGAGACTGTCAGCGAAGCATCGCTCCCTACTGTGGGCACCGACTCCACCCCAACAAAACCAGCTCACGGTTCCATTATGCAGTCGTCACTGTCGCGGTCTGCCCAGCACTCGGAACGTCAAAATCCAGTAACTGGAGAAATCGGCGGTGAGATTATGACCTCCCCTGAATATACCATAGATAGTGAAGTAGCCTGGCTTATCGAAGATCCTTTTTCGATTAGTAACACGGAGGCCATGGAGTCGTCTCCTGAACCCGCTGCGCCATCTACTAGTCTGGCAATGGAAGCTGGATCTGTAACGCAAAGTGGCTTCACCCTGAGGCCTTCCACAGAAGCCAAAGAGCTGAAACCTCAGGCCAGGACAGATGCAGCTTCTACTTCGGAACGCCAGTCTGCAGAAGATGCCTCCTCCGCTCAGTCTAAACGTGGACAGACCACTAGAGCAAGCAGGAAACGAGAGCCAACGCAGATCAACCCTGATCCTCACCCATGGACTGGTGTGTCTGACTCGGACCAGGACGTTGGAGATCATACCGTTGTCCAGGAAGGCCTTTCTGAATCCTGCACACAACGGTAAGATATAGTCGTCACTCATGGCTACAACTATTGATTATATTCCTTAAATTATATTCTATCATTTACGGTTTTGATTAATCTAACAATTGAAAAGCAATTAATTTTTTTAATTTCAATTTCTGTGACTGAACCGATTAGTCTGACCACTTGAACCCTATTTTATAATTTGCTGTATAACGGTGTCGCACAGAAATATCCAATATATATATATATAATGTATTGTTGCTGTCGGGAGGAAACTCCATTTTTTAGGTTTTTGATTTTTTTTCAGCATAAATCAGTGCTATTGAACACCCTTTACGTCTGTGTTTTGAAAATATTTAACCAATGGAAAGTAGTAAAGTGCTTTGGACAAAACCTCCTAACTCCATTGGACCCTCAAAATGTCTGCTAAAACAGCTAACTCCAGCACCACTCCCCCTCTCATGGAAGTCATTGACAATATATAAAGTAACACCAACTTTGATGAGGCTGTATTGCTTTGTTTTAAAAATATAAGGTTTTCTTAATTTCCTGAAAAATGTATAAGTTTCATTTCCTGAAAAATGAACATTTTTGAGTTAGTTGTGATGGGAGATTAATCTGCAAACACGTCGGTATCGGCCGATTCTAGTTGTTTTTAGATTAATCGGTATTAGTTTGATTAATCAATAAGACCAATTAATGAATCGGTCCGATTAATCGATCTGTCTTTACAGATAAACAAGCCCAAAGTAACAGCTTGGACAGATCTACAAGCTCACAATATTAAATATAAAGGTATTGAAGTTAAATCTGACTCGCCTAAGCCTAAAACACCCTGTTACATGTATTTTTCAGAATGGACAAAATTATTATAATTTTTCAATACAGAATGAGATCATATCGACATCGGTAATATCGGTTATCGGACATAACAATTAATTATATCGGATATCGATATCGCCAAAAATGTCTCATCGGCACATCCCTATGAGGCTTCCTACCGACAGCAGAGATATACAACTTGAGCGTGTAAAGAAAATTACATTTCTTTTGTATTGATTACCCCAAATCAATAATTTTAATCAAATCATATATACACACAATTGTTGATTAAAGCGATTAGTTTGATTCATTGTTTCACCTCTAGTGAATATTGTTATTAGCAAGTAGTTGTGGAAATGTTACGATGAACTTTGTAGCTATGAATTATTTCTGCAAACGCGTACAGGCCATTTGAAGACGAGATGTGCACGGTAACATTACGAGCGACAAACCCGACATTTCTTTGTCTCCTCCCACAGTGTCGACGACACCTCGTCGGGGACGTTTGAGCGTGAGAAGACTTCAACGAAGGCAGAAACCGTCTCAAAGAGGACCAGGACGGGCCCTTCTACTGCGGATAAGACCTCTGTGAACCCCAGACGAGGCACCAGAGCCACAAGATCTAAACCACAACCCACAGAAACTATCTGTGCCGGCTCGGAGCCAGAGACTGTCAGCGAAGCATCGCTCCCTACTGTGGGCACCGACTCCACCCCAACAAAACCAGCTCACGGTTCCATTATGCAGTCGTCACTGTCGCGGTCTGCCCAGCACTCGGAACGTCAAAATCCAGTAACTGGAGAAATCGGCGGTGAGATTATGACCTCCCCTGAATATACAGTGATATATAGTGAAGTAGCCTGGCTTATCGAAGATCCTTTTTCGATTAGTAACACGGAGGCCTTCGAGTTATCTATTGAACCCGCTGCGCCATCTACTAGTCTGGCAATGGAAGCTGGATCTGTACCGCAAAGTGGCTTCACCCTGAGGCCTTCCACAGAAGCCAAAGAGCTGAAACCTCAGGCCAGGACAGATGCAGCTTCTACTTTGGAACTCCAGTCTGCAGCAGATGCCTCCTCCGCTCAGTCTAAACGTGGACAGACCACTAGAGCAAGCAGAAAACGAGAGCCAACACAGATCAACTCTGATCCTCACCCATGGACTGGTGTGATCCACGTCTCTGACTCGGACCAGGACGTTGGAGATCATACCGTTGTCCAGGAAGGCCTTTCTGAGTCCGGCACCTCTGAGCCGACAGCCAAGGATGGTCTGCAAGATTTACAACAGTAAGATATATATATAGTCATCACTCATCAGTTTCGGTTTTGATGAATCTAACATTATTGAGAAGAAATTATTTGTTTTAATATGTCAACAAATCAAATTAAAACATTATTTCTAACTGATGTTTTTTTTAATAAGCGACTGAACCGATTTGTCTGACCATTTGAATCCTATTTTATAATTTGCTGTACAACGGTGTCGCACAGGATTTTTTTAATAAGAAATCTATTGATTATCCTGCGAACACGTGCAGGCCATTTGAAGAGGAGAGGTAACATTACAAACCGGACATTTCTTTTTGTCTCCTCCCTCAGTGCCGATGGCGCCTCGTCTGGGACGTGTGAGCATGAGGAGACGTCAACGAAGGCTCCGCCCACTCGCAGGGCCAGGCTCCCTAAACCCAGACCTCGCCTGGGCACACGCACGCCGCCAGTCCTGCAACCAACACCAGGTTTGAGAAACTTCAACTTCATTGGCTGCGGTTACATGAGGGCCTTTTCATTCTAAATGAAAACTTCAGAATTAATCAATTCAGAAGTATGTTTTTTTGCTGCGTGTTTACATGGGAAATGGTCAATCCGAAATGAGTGTTTACATGGACAATACTTTTAAATTCCATTATTTCATTCCGCTTCAGGTTTGGGGCTGGGAAGGCTTCTGATTGGATAGGGGGTGGGGCGGATATGTTTACGTCCAGTGGTGGAAAGTAAATAAGTATCTACTTTAGTACTCTACTAAAGTAAAGATTGAGGTATTTCTACTTTACTTGAGTATTTCCAATTTCCAATACTTTTACTTCTACTTCTACTGCCATATTACTTTATATTTGATGTATCCTGTAGCCTATGAGAGGTTGCTCTCATAGGCAAGAATTAAACAATGTCTAGTTTCTTATAATTAATCGCAAAACAAGAGCATAATATAGCCATACCAATTACATGGAAACAAGCATGCACAGAAAGACCAGAATGAACTTAAATCCGAATGAGTGTTTACATGAGTCCACAATAGGTGGAAATCAATAGGATTTAAAAATGGAATAAACCCGTCAGTTACAGCAGATCTAAGTTTAAATCAGATTGGCCATTTCCATTCCGATTTAAGTTTTTGTAGGTGTTTACATGACGACTTTTAATAGGATTTAACTTTTATTCTGAATGAAAAGGGGATTTAACTGTCCGTGTAAACGTAGCCACTGTCTCATGACAGATGTACAAAGAAAAGAAAAAACACAATTTCACCCACTTCTTTACAGGTTTTTATCATTTGTAGTACCCTAGTTTGCTTGATGATGAGCAGTGTTGTTTTTGGCAGCAAATTTTGATTTTAGTTTTAGTCACAGTCTCTTCAATAGTTTTCGTTTAGTTTCAGTCACATTTTAGTCACCTGGAATGTTTTAGTGTTAGTCTAGTTTTAGTCGACTAAGTGTCATGCAATTTGTATTTTGGCGGGCCTTGATGCCGTCGTAATGACAGATTGCTGAAAATACAATCTACAAGCTCACTGCGCGTCGCGCTGCGATCAGCTATTTTCAGCGCGCAACCAAGTGTAAAATGACTTAGGCCCAATCCCAATTCGTTTTTTAACCCTACCCCTCAGCCCTTGCCCCTTCCCCTTGTCCCTACATAATGAGTGTCAAGGGGTAGGGAGATAAATCATCCCCCTAGGAATTGGAACGTCCCTAAATATTGAAGGTCCCTTGTAGATATTGATATACAACCTGTTCTCAGAAAATAGCTGATCTGCAAGCTCACTACCAGTACTTTGATGGCATTTCTGTCTCTAGGACCCCCAATTTATATTGTAATATCAATGTCAATTAACTCTGAGTGTACAAACTATCATTTAGCCCATAACCCACTTTTGAAACTGCTTTCCATTTGATTTAAGCTGTAGAGATGGAACGTAAATATAACATTGCTGTGGTTATGATGAAATAAATATATTGTAATTTTGTCTCATGTTGGTAGCCCACCATGCAGAATGTAATTCAGCTAGATATAGCTCATTCTGACACCGGCTCAACAGTTGTACCTGATTAATTGATTATTGTAATAACAGTTTGTATAGCATGGGTACAGATATAGGGTTAGAAAAAGGAAAAACTATTTACAGTATATAAAGAAGGGGCTGTGGTCACTGGTCATTGTTTTTAATATCATTAAGAACAGAGTAACTTTCTATCAATGAAAATGTGATTCGTGATTCATCTCCATTCAATGTACAGTCTGCACAGCAGCTTGCAATCTGTTCCATAGCTGGTTTGCCTGGGGGAAAAAACAACAAGCATTGCTAATTAGTTATGTAAGTTTTGCAACTTGTGGGGATTAGCTTAACATTGGTCATGATAAAACCATAGCTATCACTGCAGCGAGTAGCCAACGTTATGCAGCGTCAGTGTTATGTAGGTACAGTAGGCTATTTCACGGCTTTTAAGAGCTGAAAATGTTAACATATCGTGGTCTGGGGGGTCGGACTGATGCCTGCTAATAAGCTAGCTTGCATCCGAGTTGTATCACTGGCGCACCGGCGATAAATAAAAAGGAATAAAGCGCTGATGCGGTGCCAAATGGGTAACGTTGTATGAATGCAACGCCGTATCATATCGTTAGTTCACGTGAGGTAACGTTAACCTTTGCTAGAGATTGCGATATTTTTGGCGATGCAGATTGTTAATACATTCAAATAATATTGGTTATTATAATATTTTTCCATAATAAAGGACATAAAAGGCTTCTTACCTCGTCCGCCTTTCAGCCCTCAGTGATGTTGCTCCGTTTTAAGTCCCGTCGAGACATCCCTTCAAACGAAGGGGATTCTACCCCTCGCCCTCGGCCCTACCCCTCCATCCAAAGACAATTGAGATAACACTTCCCCCTCACGTGAACGCGCATAAGCAAGGGCAAGGGCTAAGGGCCAGGACGAAGGGAGGAATTGGGATTGGGCCTTATACTGGATCTCTTGTCCAGTTGTCCACTAGTCTCTTCCTAGCGTTTTAGTAATTGTCAATACATTTAGTCTTAGTTTTAGTCAGCATGGTTTAGTTTTTATTTAGTTTCCATTTAGTTTTCATCAGTGGAAAAAGGTAGTCGATGAACATTTTTCGTCTTAATTTTAGTCGACGAAATCAACACTGATGCAGATGCACTTTCTTCTTTTCCAGCAGCTTCCAGTTCTGCTCAGAAGGCAGCAGTGTCTGCTGGTGCTGTGGACACTCTGGAGCACTCAATACCCTGCCCCGACACCCAGCCACCAGTAGAGGGTGCTACCGTAGAGGAATACAAACATGGCAGTCCTTCCAGTCAGGCTGTCTGTAGTACTGTGGCCAGCCCCAATCGACCTAGGATTTCAGCTGTCTGTACTCTGGCCAGCCCGACTCTGACCAGCCCGACTCGACCTAGGATTTCGGCTGTCTGTACTTTGGCCAGCCCGACTCGGCCCGTGATTTCGGCTGTGTGTAATCTGGCCAGCCCGGCTCGACCTAGGATTTCGGCTGTCTGTAGCCTGGCCAGCCCGACTCGAAGACCTGCGATTTCTGTCCTGGTAAGAATCAGTGGTGGCCAAAGCACTCCCAACAACGCCCAGTACTTAAAATACAACACCAGTGCTTGAGTCAAAGTAATAGATACTCCTGGTCAAATATTGCTAAGTGAAAGTTACTGTCAAATTTGTACTCGAGTTAAAAGTACTGGAGACTAGTATTTGCTTTTGAAAATACTTAGAAGTATTGAAAGGTACAAATCACATCACATCATGTAAATATTCTTTCTAGTATTGATGCATTGCTGTATTGAAATATGTAATAATGAGGGACGATTTATGTACTAACTTAAATATACAAAGAATGACCGATGGGTAGCAATAATCCAAATGAGTACTGTACTGTACTGTACTGTACTGTCATGGCCACAAGCCATATGTTGTCTATTGGATGGTACTTACACCCACCTTCTAATGAGAGCGCAAAATCTGTCTTGGAAGAGCCACCCATCGACTAATCTATCTATATACGGCCACCTTCCCCCCCGTGTTTCTGCACTAGTCCGATCCAGAAGAACACAGTTTGCTGGCCACAATGATGTTATATCTTCCCTTCTTCTCTGGAGTCCTGCCTCAAAGTAGACCAGAGGTAGAAAACTGTCGTTCCCTGATGTCATCGCTAAAAGGGACACGGGCATCAGTAAGCAGGAACTGGGAATGGCAATGAAGGACCGGGAAGTCTGGCGTGATATTGTGAAATCCACGATCTCCACCGCGGTCGAAAAGTTATGATGTCCAAAGCTGATTTTTAGGATTCAAATTCAAAAGTAGCAGATCTCCAAGCTCAAAATGCATTACTTTGCTTCACGTTTCGAGCTTGCAGATCTGTAGGGCGTTACTTTTTTAATTAAAACGTTCTCTGCCCTGCTACAGCAACGATATATTTAACCTTATACATTCAAAATGTTTCTAAAAGTTTGAATTTGGAAGTAACCACCAATGGTCTGGGATATTTCATAGAAGCAAAGGCTCAATCTGCCATTTCTTCAACTGTAATGTAGAACATGTAGGTTTAGAAGAATATGAACAAAACGTCACACCCTCCGCCAACCTAGTCCCCATATATGGGGGACATGGGGAGAGCAACGGACTTGAACTCATGCTTCCTTCATGCCTGAGTGTCCAAGTTGCTCCTTTTACACCTGACAGGGGGGAGTTTCCCTGGTTGGACGTAGCGCGTGGAAGAAACACGTTATTCCAACCAGTTCCTTTCCCCTCCATCAGGCGCCCCGGCTGGCCAGGGGGAGGCAGTTTAGAGTCCAGGATTACTGCATGTTTTTTGTGAGGTTGGGGGAAAACGTCACACTTCTACATATTATGCTAACTGTGTTAGTGTGGCAGGGCTCCTTTCACAATTCACATGCAGATTGGGACTTGGCCTAGCAAACGTTTTCAGTCAAGAGCTCTTATTTAGCTTCAAACCATGTGTAATAACTGTGACGCGCCCGTGTGTACTGATGTGTTCATGTGATCTTTTTTAGGACACTGGTGGTGCGGCGAGTGGCCAAAGTTACCCGGCGGTCACGGCACATCCAGAAGGTACGTAGGGCTGATAACACTGTAGCCTCGGAAACCCAGACGTTTTTATTTCCAGGGAGAAAAAGAAAGTCTGGGTCCGAGTCCACTTCAATTCGGCATAGAGTAGCGCAAACATCGCTCACTCTCTGCTGATTTATGATCGTCTGCACCTTTGTTAAATTGACACACACACACCCGTACACACACACACTCCTCTCTCTCTCTGTCGCTCTAAGTAATTAGTCTCCTTTTGCGCAGCTGCACATAGTTTCTCCCGGCGGATCCTGCCGGGAGCTGCCTATGCCATAGAAAGCATAGGTGAGTTCCAGGCTAATAACACTGTGGTTCTCAAACATTTTCATGTTCAACGACTGCCCAAAACGTTGTATTTGACAGCGAACCCCCGTCTGAAAATACTTTGTGCCATGGACCCGATTTTCTCCTAAAACGTTTTCAAAAATTCAAAGATGTTCCAACATTTTCAAGGTTAAGATATAAATGGTCCAAGCCGGGTGCGATCGTAGTGAAGATGAATATTCAAGCAAATTTGATACAGGCAATTCAATTCAGTTCAATTCAGCAATTCAACAATGAATAGTACATTTTCACAGTGGCTGACATGTCCACCAGAATAATTAATTTGCTCGCTTATTATGTATTTATTCCCGTTTTATATAAAGTAGACGCTCAGTACCTGGCTCGTCATGCATGTTTCCAGCACAGCGTAAAATACCCTTCACTCCCACAATTCAAAACATACGCTGGCTCAAGGAGAGAGGGGGGAAAAAAGCTGTCTGTGGTTGATAAATAAATACATGAAATGATGTAAATCATGCAGTATAACGCTTCTCTTTGGTTTGCCAGGTCTGTTGGAGCAGGTCCCTTCAGACAATGAAGAGCCCTTCTTCATCCTGTCTCTCACGGAGGTCCCGTTTCTCCAGGATTCACAGAGGTCAGTGTCTGAAGACGGCCATGATCCTAGTCAAAGACACTCTGTAACCAGGGCTGCAGCGTGCGCGCGCGTCGTCAAAATGTTAAATGCGCTGTCAATCAAGCGACGGGAAGCGCTTCTGCGTACCAACAGCCGGGGCCGCCTAGAATGATTATTATGGCCAGAATACTAGTCAATTCTGTGGCGAGAGCATTTTCCACCGACTGCCACTCAAAGTGGCTACTGGCCAATCACAGCACAGTCTTGCACAAGTGCACTGGCCATTGTGGCCAATCACAGCGCGTCACTGCTGGTAGGAGGGCGGTTGACAGAAGGACACTACTGAGAAAACCTGACACAAATAGTTTCGTCTTCTCCGTTTCAGATAACAAACTACCGTAGTCCCCGGTGTAAAAGGGCATGCTTTGGATGCTTTGCACTCTTCCCATTTGCCGCTGTGCTTGTGTTTGTTTTCCGGGTGCTGGAGCAGCATGGTTGCTCGTGTGCGATGCCGTCTCTCACAGCCTAGGCACCGGCCACCGACCTTTTACGGGTACTAAGGTTTTAGTTCCGACATAGTGGAGTGGGAAGAGTTTAAAGCATTGCGGACTGGCACTGCTGCTGCCCAACATGAACACCGTGTCTCGACATACTGTCCCTTATTATCGTAAAGTCGGGTAGTGTACACTGTTTATTTTTGCACCGAGGAGCCATGTGTGTCTGTCTGACTATCTGACCTGTACGTCGCCTCAGCTAAAAACAAAAGGGAACCCTGATGTATGCTTCGCCGTACGATGTGTCGCATGTTTAAAAAAATAGCTGATCTGCAAGCTCACAACGTGTTGCAACACGTTGTGGGCTAGTAGATTGGTTATTTAAATACAAAATAATAAAAAATCTAAATATAGCTTTGATGCTCATATTGTCCTTAGGAAGTATTAAGTTGTTTTTATTAGAATATGCATTCCATAGGGCTGGACCACACCTAGATTTTAGCAAATTTAGATTTTTTTAATAATGGGATGAATCTACAACAAGAGCCATTCTAGGGCAATACCCTCCATTGACTCCCCACTCATCAATACCCTCCATTGACTCCCCACTCATCAATACCCTCCATTGACTCCCCACTCATCAATACCCTCCATTGACTCCCCACTCATCAATACCCTCCATTGACTCCCCACTCATCAATACCCTCCATTGACTCCCCACTCATCCAATAAATATCGTTTTGCTATAAGTTATTCATCCCTCTTTTATCCATCCGGCGAGACGGGTCGCTGCATTTTAGGAGCACCAAGAAACTCCTCCAGGTGCTCCTCTGAGTACTAGACCAAGTAACTCCTCCAGGTGCTCCTCTGAGTACTAGACCAAGTAACTCCTCCAGGTGCTCCTCTGAGTACTAGACCAAGTAACTCCTCCACGTGCTCCTCTGAGTACTAGACCAAGTAACTCCTCCACGTGCTCCTCTGAGTACTAGACCAAGTAACTCCTCCAGGTGCTCCTCTGAGTACTAGACCAAGTAACTCCTCCAGGTGCTCCCCTGAGTACTAGACCAAGTAACTCCTCCAGGTGCTCCTCTGAGTACTAGACCAAGTAACTCCTCCAGGTGCTCCTCTGAGTACTAGACCAGGTAACTCCTCCAGGTGCTCCTCTGAGTACTAGACCAAAAAAGTTGTGTGCAGCCCTGTCTATAACTGTAGTAGTAAGAGAGGACAGTCCTTGTCTTCTTTTTAATCACCACTAGATGGTGCATCACTCCAAGATGGCGGCCGTAATACTGATATTCTGAATTAATGTTAATGTGACATCTCTCAAACACCCACGAAAACATGTGCATGCATACATGTATGTGCACCCTGAAATTCTGAATGAATATGTTACTAATTTCGGCTTTGATCCATTCATCATAAATGATAAATATATGAGTAAGTATAGTAGCATGGATATTTTTAATACTTTTTCACTGTTAAAACAGGCCAGTTCTGTAGAAGCGTTAACTATATGATGGTAGAATAGAATAAAAACTAGTTTTTGTTTGTACAAGACACTTTTTAATGTTTTTTTTGTTTTGTTTTAAGCAACAGGACGTTCAGTTAATGGCAGTGTCGTCTCTTCTTACAGAATGTCTTTGTCCTAGTCTTTGGGATGCATTTTATCAATTTTCTTAGATCGTCTTTTCTTTGTTTTAGTTTTTCGCCATGCGACACCGTCTTAGAACAAAGTATATAAAAAGAGCTTTAGTGAATCTCAATTTGACATTTTCACCTTCCCAGCAGCAGTGGTGGTTTCCCTTCCTCGGGGGACAGTTTGCACAGTTTGACGCTCTGCGATGTGCCTCCTGTACCCGTGAGCGGAGGAGAGGCAGGACCTGACGGAACCTCCCAGACGTATTACGATCCCACCCCAGGACCGGAGCCCGTCTGCCCCCCAGAACCGGAGCCCGTCTGCCCTCCAGCTCGACCGCAAACCATGCAGCCAGCAGCAGCACGAGACACCCTTAGAGAATCGTCCCACATAGAGGTGGAACAGAAAGAACCGGGCCATGTGGGCCAAAGTGGCTCGGCAGTAGAACCGGGCCATGTGGGCCACAGCGGCTCGGCAGTAGAACCGGGCCATGTGGGCCACAGCGGCTCGGCAGTAGAACCGGGCCATGTGGGCCACAGCGGCTCGGCAGTAGAACCGGGCCATGTGGGCCACAGCGGCTCGGCAGTAGAACTTCCTCCTGACACCAGTACCCCTCTGAAGAGGTGAGTTGACTGTAAACATTCAAACATATTTGTAACAATGAACTTTTATCTTCATCGCCATGTTTAATGTCAATTACATCACTGAGTTATCTGCCTCTTTTTTAGTTTCAAGGACCTCCAGTTTGATAAAGATGTGCCGTGATTGAGTACTTATTATGTGTCCATCTATGGAGTTAACATGACTTTAATAGATCTAATAGAATTGAACAGTGGTTAGAATATTGAAATATGTCTTCCCTGTGTATTTTTGGTTTCTTCCTGAAAGCTGAAAGCCTGTCATTTAGCTGGGCGTTCCTGGACACCACGTTGACAACCAGCCATTTGCATACACATGTTCATGCCATTTATTATCTCCCATTTTCCAAGGCCTGGCAGAAAACCCAAGGGATTCCTCTCTTTCCTGTCCGACAAGTCCAGCGCCTCCTCTCCGTCCCGCCCGGCCAGAGCGCCGTCCCAGGCGCCTCAGCTCAGCGCCTCGCGCACAGGAAGGAGACGAGCTGCCCCCCCGACGGCCTCCGCGACAACAATACCGCCGCGCGTCGTCGACGAGAAGCCCTCGACGTCCACCGCTCCCCCAAACCCCACGACGACACCACGAGCCGGGAAGGATTTTAAACGGAGCTGCCATGACACGAGCCAGATGGACCCGGAACCCAATGCCTCCCACTACCCGGCGCCAGAACCCAGTTCCTCTCAATACCCGGACCTAGAACCCAGTACCTCCGGTACTGTAGACAGGACAGCAAACGTTTCCTTACATACGACACAACCGTCTGCTCCATTACAGGTGATGTCTACTGTTGATGATGGCTCTCGTTCCATGCTGGGGGAGGAGGAGCTTCAGGACTTTGTGGAAGACGTGGAGGAGGAGCCTACCAACGTAACGCAGTTCTTCTTAAATGACATTTTCACAGATATGGACGAACAATGACAGCAACTGGGGGACACAGAGGAATAACTAGATTTTTATTTTTATTTTATAATTCACAGACATTAACGTAGAATGCTGGCTTTGGGGACATTCACTACGTGATTCACTACGCTTAGTCATATCGGTGTATTAGTGAATGCATTTTCAGTTGGGATGAAGTTAGTCTAGCAGAGATCTCTGCCTACCGATATGTCTGGTGAGTGACATCTTAAAACTACATTTTACTTGGGAATAACACTTGGTGGAAACGATACAGATTAAAAAAATTGCATTATTCCAGAACAAATGCTTAGACTTTGAGGCAGTCCTTCATATTGGGACTCCTATTGGGAATTGTTTTTCAAAGCAGTTTGTGTAGGTTTGTTGGCAGAGGTTTCTCTGCCGTACTGGCCTTACATTGAAATCAGATTAGGGCTGATACTAGGCATGCCCCGATCACGTTTTCTCGCTCCCGAATCCGATTCCGATCATTACATTTTGAATATCTGCCGATACCGATTTCCCCGATCCGATATTTATATTTTTATAGAACGCTCCAGCAATGTTTTTGCTCCCAATCCGATTTCCGATCATTTGAAAGTGATGAGGACCGGACAACCCTAGCTGAAACTATCGATTCATTTATTTTGATTACTTTTTCAGGTATTATTTTTCTTTCTGTATATATGGTATTTCTTATGTTATAATCAGCAGATTATAACAAGCATTTTGAATAGATTTTTTTTATAATAGACTAAATCGTAAGTCTTAAGCCCTGTGTTATACTTTGCCGTACAACAGTGTCTTGTACGGCAAAACAGCTGATCTTCTAGCTCAAACGCACTACTTTCTGTATTGCCCCACAAACGCACTACTTTCTGTATTGCCCCACAAACGCACTACTTTCTGTATTTCATTTACAGAAAGTGTAAAATAATACAAAACATATATATATTATTTCCCTATTAATACCCTAATTGATTGAATTGGTTTATTCAATTATAACCGTTGCACCCCTAATTTAGCTCAGACGGGTCAGCAGACAGAGGGGACTACCCTTTCCGCAGAGCCTGGGAGTCAATAGGCGCTGATGGGGGCGTTTGTTTTACAGCGCCGGCAGAAAACGTCATTCTGGCAGCCAGCTCGGTGGCCGTGCCTCGCTGGTCATTAGACTCCCGACCCACACCACCTGGGTTCGAATCCCACTGCCTCCACTATTTGTCCAACAACCACAGACTTTTTTTTTGGCCGATAAAGTTAGGGTTAAGGTTAGGCTTTGTATTATATCGTTTGTGAGGTTAGGTTTCTGGTTAACCCTTAACCATTAAGGTTAGGTTTAAGCATAGTTTTTGTGAGGTTAAGGTTACTAGGTTTAGGCATAGTTGTTGGTTAGAGTTGGGGTTAAAGGAGAATTCCATGCTAGAAGGCTTTCTTTGTAGTTGTTGCGTCTCCACCAAAGCGGTCCAGGTGTTATTTTGTGAAAAAGTGCATTATTGGCCTATTTCCCCTAATATAAGCCCTCAATGGGGGTTGGGTTTTTGTGCTAATTCGCTTATTTCCATCGACATAAGTAGTAAAGTGTGCCGCTTGGGATACTATTTACATTATGAAGAGAGGATATATACAAAAAATAATTCATTTTTGAGTGCTGGAAATAAGCAAATTAGCACAACACCCCAATGACCCATTCAATGCAATTCAATTAGGGGAAATAGCCAATAATGTGCTTTTTCACAAAATAACACCTGGACCTCTTTGTTGGGGGACGTAACAACTACAAATAAATGTAAGAAAGCCTTCTAGCATGGAATTCTCCTTTAAGGTCAGGTTTAAGCATAGTTTTTGTGAGGTTATATAACCACTTGCGTGCCCGTCCAAATGAAGCGCTCCCTACCCCACTGCACTGACGACCCGGGCCGGCCGGGTAAAACAAAACAAGCGCCCCCTCAACGCCCATAGACTCCTAGGCTCTGCGAAAACAAAAGGTAGTTCCGTAGGCAGAGATCTCTGGTCTACACACGAGACCTTAAGTGTTCATTTGACCTGCAGTTGAGTTACAGTTTTGTCTCATGAAGGTTCCTTAAATGTCTGTAACATAATGTGAATATTTTGTTAATTGTACTCTTGTTTCGATTTTGTTTTTGTGGTGTGTATTGATATTGAAAACAAAAATAGAATTATCCAATTCAGACCCATCTGACTTCTCGTATATTTGCGTGATTTATATCACTGGGGTCAAAGGAAACTCTTCTGCTTCCATACCAGTCAGTACTCGTTTTACTTAAGTATGGATACTTCAATGTAGATTATACTCTGTTAAAAGTTAAGGTTGATGTTGATGTGGTAAGTGACACGAAAAAAGTACAAAGACATGCACATCTACATCCAATCCAAACTTGGGCAGGGGCTGAGCGGTGAGCAGTATACAAAGACGCTCGCACACTGTGGACTCCAATGCTGTGATAAGTGCCAATTTATTTGCACAATAAGATGACTGTGACGTTTCGAGCACAATGCTCTTCCTCAGACTCAGTCTCATCACACCTTCACATGTGTTTCCAGTTCCAAGCTGCAGCTAAAAAATAAACAGGAGAATTGTGTACTGTACTTTCTGAAAACCTAGGACTACATTTATGCGACTATTCCATTTGAGAATTGAACTGACTGTGCCCACTTTGGCGGAGACATTATTTTGTACTAGTGGACGTGTCTTCGTAATTTAATGATCTTTGCCAGTGATGTGCCACAGCACCCATTATTCATTTTATTAGCATGGGGAAATGCAGCTTTTTTTTCGCGCAAATCAGCAAATGGCAACAAATTGCACAACACAACATGGTGCACTTTGTGAGCTTATGTACTTTATGTCTAAATCTAAATCTGCAGAGAATAATAATAGGTTGTATTCTTCTCTTTCAGCCTGCTTTCAACAACCCCAACTTTGGAGGAGAATCCGATACCTAAACCCTCAATCACCTTTTGTATATTGGTTTAATTTTAATTTCTAAATTATCCGATGTTTGAGATATACTGCATATACATCATGATGAATGACAAATAATTTGTTGTACAACCAATTGACATGAAGTGGTTTGGATGTTTCATAAGGTTTAGCTTAAATTAAGCCATGCTTATGTTGTAAAGAATTTAAAGAATCCACTTCAAAACACTCCTCACCACTTACAAAGCACTAAACAACCTGGCTCCCCCATACCTCTGTGACCTCCTCAAACGTCATGCCCCCTCACGCTCCCTCAGGTCTAGTGATGCAAACCTCCTCGACGTCCCCAAAACCAAACTCTGTATTTGGGGTGACAGAGCTTTTGCCTTTGCTGCCCCAACCCTGTGGAAGGCACTCAGAGATGCCCCCACCCTCCAAACTTTCAAAACCGCCCTCAAGACCCACCTCTTCAATATTGCCTTCCCTAGCTAAACCTTCTCACTGTCTTTTTAATGTTTTCTAGCTTTAACTGTTTTTAAAGTTGTTTTATTTTGTTGTTACCTCTGTAAAGCCCCCCCATGTAAACCGTCTTTGGGTACTCAGAAAAGCGCTATATAAGTTTGAGATATTATTATTACTGTATATACATAATAATTATTTCCTTAAAACCTTCCGCATGTTGGACGGTCTGTGTGGTATTGTGTATTGGTAAAATGGGTCACTGGACTAAGCTCAAGAACTTGTTTACAGCCAGGCCCTGCTCATAGAACATTTCATGGTAGGGGTTCAATGCCTTGCTCAAGGGCACTTCAGTAAGTCTTGGATTCCAAAATTTTACTTGAGTAAAATTACAAAAGTATTAGCATCAAAATAGAGGATATGTGAAGTTATGTGGGAACGCCTATACTCCCTACTGAGTGTCAAAAAACGACTTTCTGGCCGTGACAGCCCATACATCCAAACAGAAAGGTCCTGTCTGATTGCATTAAACAACGTTATACAATGTTAAACTCACTTTGCCCATTCACCTTGCCACTTACTATTCACTTTATGCATGCGCATACCCTCTATATATATTAAAAGTAAAAGTACTCTATAGGCCTATGATAAAAATGCAGGTCTCTAAACTACCCCCCCCCCCCCTCCACTAACTCCCCCCTGTCAGGTGAAAAGAAGCAGCTTGGACTCCTCATGCATAGAAGAAAGCATGAGGTCAGACCTATGAGGCAGCGGTGGCCGAACGGTTTGCGGAGCGGTCTTGATATCGAAAAAGTCGCTAGTTCGTATCCCCAGACCGGCACGTTAAAATTAAGTTAAATGAAGTGCTCTTGGACAAGGCATTGAACCCCTACCATGAAATGTTCTATGAGCAGGGCCTGGCTGTAAACAAGTTCTTGAGCTTATAGTCCAGTTACCCTGGGTAAACATGGTTCCTTTCCTTTCCTTTCCGCTGCCTCCCCAGGTTGGCAGAGGAAGTGTAGTGCCCAGGATTACATGATTAGATAATTGACACTGGGGTGAAAAAAATGGGTTGTAAAATCGTGGGATAACATTTTTTTGAAGTAAATGGACTTAGTTTAATACTTTCCACCACTTGTGATTAGGCAGCTGCATGCAGTGCAGACACATTATTGGACAGCCCCAGCTGTACAGCTGTGCAGAGGCTGAGCTCTGACGCAACATCATCTGATGCAACATCGTGGCAAGACATCCTGCCCTAACATGCTGAACTTATCTCCGTTATCTCTAGTCAAAAGCGACACATTTCTTCATGTCTCTTTCCCCGCCTATAGCCTCTTCCTCATTTCATCTGAACTGATGATCAATAGTAGGATTTCATGTACGTTTAAAGCAGTGGTTCCCAAACTCTTCCATGTCAAGGGGACCCCCCCAAAATGACACTCAATAGCATGCAGACCCACCCGTTAAAAAATATATGCCAGGGAGTAGGGACCCCCATAAGAGAAAGATTTGCAGTGATTTTCATACATTTTCATTTCAAGGGCCCCCCGGGTTTGACCTCAATTAGGCTACCGTCATTTGGTTCCATTGTTACAGACCCATAAAGGGTCCATTTGGTTCCAAACTATCATTTTAGCTGGGGGACCCCCTGGAACTCCCTCAAGGACCCCTGGGGGTCCCCGGACCCCACTTTGAGAACCACTGCTTTAAAGTGAAGTGTTGTAAATGTATGGTGGCTTGATATTAATGTAAACTGACTTTTCCCCCCCCATTGAGTCTGGGTGTTGACTTTTCACCTCTGAAGTTGCATGTGCATACTGCCCTCTGGTGTTACTAAAAGCACATTGCATTGCACTTGGCATCAACATGATGCGTTATAAACAAGTTAATTATAATACGTACATATTTACGTACCGGTATATTAAATGACTATTTTAATAATTGATTATGTTTGTAATAGATTCAATCTCTGAGTTCAATTTACTGCTGCACCACTAACACTTTGTACAACATTTACAGACAGATGTATTTTGCCATCCGGAATTCTCACAGGGTTTGCATATGATCTAGACTTCAGACCTAGTAGGACATGAGTCACATGACATGAGGTTTAGAGGTTGGATTGGGAATGGCCTCTCTGCATATTGTACTCTTTTAAAACAGGGTAATGTTATGAGCTTCCAGGACCTGAAAGACACATTTAATTTACAGAATCAGGACCTCTTTAGGTAGCCTACCTACAAATCAGAGACTATTAAGCAGATAAGATACTAACATGCAGGATAGTGAGATCATTGAGCTTCTCCAAAATGCGTATGCAAACTTATACCTATCAAAAGATTAAGATAGTTTCAAATATATGTTCTTCAAAACTTGAAAAGTAATTGCTGTAGCTGTAGCCCTATTTACTACAGCAATCAGCAAAGAACCTTCACAATTGTTTTAGTTGGCTAAATGTCCAATAATTAATAATTGTAATTTTGGCTATTGGTTGCCAGCCTGCCATGTATTCATTTTGGAAAAATATAAAAACTAAATGTGACTGATGGCAGTAGGAAGATAGGACCTTAGGACCTGGGAGCCTCCGCCTAAAGCAGACAGAGCTCTAAGCTCTCGTGAGATCAGCATGAACTAGCGTTTGTTCTCGTTGTCACCTGGATGCGAGCGTCGCTCGCCAGGGTAACAATGCAAACCAACTTTACAAGGTATGTTATAATGTTACAAAAAGGCTTACACATTGCAGGTTATGTTTAATGTGTTTAGAGACTTACTGGTGTTTACTGTGCTTTTAGAAACTTGGTGCTGGCAATGTACAGAGCAGACTACACGTGGACCCAGAGCACAGACCAGATCGAGGTATGAGTCTCACACTGTTTGTAAAGTGTAGTTTGTTTGTTTATGAGAAAACTGAAGCTCCAGTGCCTGTTGAATCCTGCAGGTATGTTTGTTAGCCAGCATTTCAAACTTTCTTCCCGTTTTAATTCGGATGCAAATCCTGCCTCTTACCATTTTTACAACATTGGGTGAAGCCAGTTTAAAACGGGTTATTCTTTAATAGTTTAATTTACATTTCCTGTTGCTCGTCAAGATACAAGCAGCGTTGTTGCAATGTTTGTAAAGCTGTTTAAGTAGTTGGCTACATCAAGCTTGTCATTGATGAGGGTGTCATTCGATTTGATGTTTGTTTGTAAAACTGGTTTTTAGTTTCTGACCACAGCCTATTGATTGTTTAGTAGCTTCCAGAGCTCCCGAGGATTGTTTTAGTTTTCCTCGGCTTTATCATTGATAAAGTTACCTTTAGCGGATTTAGTTATGGTAGTTACAATGTTTCTAGCCCTGATACATGACTGCCATGATTATCATGAATTATCTCGTATGAATACGAGAGTCAACCCGGGCTACAATGTTTCTAGCTTGTTTTGTTGGGTTTTTAGGATGCCCACATTGCCCAGTTGGGTTTGGAGATCATTGTCAAAGGTAATCGACTGTTTCGGTAATTAGCTGTTTCATTGCTACAATTGCCAGCAATCATGTGTTCGCCTTCGTTCGCCCTACAGTAAATCCGTATGGAAAGCCTGTTGACGCAAAGTTACAGTAACTGAAACATGCACCCACAATTAGGCGTGATTACCTTCAGTCGAATCAGCTGCTTTGCCTGCCAAACCTGCTTCACCAAACTGCTGTTAAAGAAACTAAAGTATAGCGCCTGCAGCATTGTGGGTTTGATTCTCATTTGGCCCTGCTAAGCTCTGGTCTGGAGTCTGGACCGTCCTATTTGACTGTAGCCTACTCATTAAACCAGGGGTACCAACATTGGCACAAAGGAGGCATAAGTGTGTGTGTGAGAGAAAGGACTTGATTTATATAAACTATTTTTAAAAACTATTTAATAAACTATTTTAAAAAGAACTCAGTGGTGCAACTCCCCTCTCCCCCCTCCCCTCCTCTCTGACTTACTTACATCCTAGATGGCTCCAGCTTATAATTAGTTGTGAACTGAGATGGACATTTCACATAACACAACTGATGTACATTATTCTGCACACTAGCATTGTAAGGAAGGCTTTCTCTCACCTTCACCTCATATGGGTTGGTTATTTGTTATACTGTAGGTTGACAATAGTTACCCACTGAATATTATATTGGTACTCCATATGGAGCTATCTGACATATCTTACTAACCTATCCAAACCCCATATTTGGACGTGGTTGACCTAGAGCTCCATAGAGCCATCAGATTCAGATCTAGTACTGACATCATAAGGTAAAATTCCTGTGGATAGGTGCAGACTCATCATCGTAGCATCACTATAATGCCAGTGATGTCACAAGCATCCAGCTAAGCACTTTATAAAGGGTTTTGTAACAAATTTGACCAGCTCTCACCGAAAAGACTCCAACACCATCAGTACAAGTCAGGATATTTGGCCTTACAACCCAGATATGGCTGCATTATACAGAGTCTTCAGAACCACTCTTAATCATCAGGGTTGACATCTCGTTAAGTTCTTACACCACACCACTGCCGCAGGTCCTATACTTGGACAACCCGTCCTTTTGAGTAGTATTTTCTTACTGTTATCTCAAATGGTAAACACAAATAATGAATTAATGGTTTGAATTATTATTCCACACATCCCAATGGAAGAACTAGCATCACTGAATGGATACTTTTGGAATATAGATTTACATAAATTGGTATTAAAAAATGTTCACAAATTAGAATTTATTCTGTATTACAGGCAATTGGCAGGTCCAATCTAGAGATGCAACGATACTGATTTTTCAATTCCGATCCGATATATTAATTTTTAAATTTCCCGATATCCGATATATATTTGCTGATCCGATATTTGCTGTAGGCTACATAGCAAAACAAATAAATACAAAAAAATGCATTAACTTTCAATAAGCCATTTATTAATTGTACAAATGCCTTGCATTTAAATTCAAAGAGGGGATGTTTATGGTTAAGTGTTTAACCTGTAAAAATAAGAATAAGAAGTGTTTAACCTGTAAACCTTAAGGAAATGGCAACCTGTTAATTAATACTATGGTTTATTATTATGTGCAAAGGTACATTTTTACCCTTAAAGTGATGCCTGCATGTAACCTGTTAATACTATGGTACTATTATTAATAATAATAGTAATTATTATTATTGCTATATACACGTGGTACCTTTTTACCCGTAATGTGATTCCTGGAATCAGCTGCGCTATCATGTGACAAAAGCCTTGAGCCTTACCGACAGAACTCGGGGAGAAAATAAATACCTCAGGACGTTTGATATGGCGCTGGTGTTGTGTTGCTACTTTAGTTTGCAAACTCTGTCTTTGTCTTAAGAATTGCACTAAACTTACAATCTGAATCAATATTTGAGCTTCTGACAACAATGTCATGGTTTGATAACTGAGCCAAATATATAAAGACGGATTTAACCGCCACGACGACGCACGCTTATTCTTCATCATCATCATCGTCACAGCAGCATTTTTTTCAATGGCAATAATAAAGTTACAAATATTTAATCACACGCTAAACAGCACGTGTGTGCAGTTAATATATAATAGAATAATGGATTACAAGAGCAATCTCATCATCAATGTCAGAACGCAGCTGCTATAGGTGATAGGCTCCACCACAAACTGCGGATTGACTGATCCGTGCGACGACGGGTAAACTTTATACTTTTAATACTGTTAAGTCTGTAAGTGATTCCATTCTCTTGCATATTGCACCTTAGTGGGGCTTTTTTCTATAAACTGTTTGCAGTCTGTACGTACTGGAGGTTGGATTCGCTCACTGCACTGTAGTAAACATGTGTCCCCTCCTGTATCGGAGCGTGTATCGGTGGCGTCAAATCCGATCTCCGATACATTCATTAAGCTGGATCGGAGGCCGATCCCGATATCGGATCGGTTGCATCTCTAGTCCAATCATGAACAGACTGTAGAGAAGATCTCTGACAAAACAGTTGCTGTCTCTCTCAAGCATGGACACAATTAATGCACTGTAATGTGACGTTGCTGATTTTTCTTTTTGACAGGTCATTGCTTTGGATGACAAAGTGAGAAAATGGAGGCCAACCATAGGTATTACAGTATAGCTATTTTATTTGGAGACAAATGGTCAATTGTTACAATTTACATGAACAAAATAATTGGGTTCTGGGTCAGCTTAAATTAAATGGTGCAAAAAGACTAATGTTCTGACTGAAGGTGTTTTCATCAGTCAAGGACAAGACTTGACACATTATCTTAATAGCCTAATTTCAATCAGTTTGGTTGGTGAAATGCACACATTATATTATCTTGTTGAATAATGATGAATACAGTACAGAATATATAACCATTAACCAATATGCTTTTCTTTTCCAGCAACGTCCTCAATTATGAGAAAGATGCCGCTGGACAGGGAGACATGTCCAAAGCACAACAACATTATGAGAGCGAAGATGATGGATTTGACAGCATCGGTGAGCCGCCAGTGTTCACAGACCTGTATGACCAGCCGATAGATGCAGCTTCATTCCTGTACGCAAGTATTTCTCACATAATGGCTTTCCATGTTTTTTTGAAATATTTAACTTTAATCATTTTGTCATTGGGGCTGCTCTGATTGGACTGAAATATTGCCGATAGATAAACGGTACTGCATTCCTGTAGTCTTTTTATGCCACATTAATGTTTACCATTTTCAAACTTATCTTCAAATAATTGATCTTCACCAATTCTCATAATAAGCTGGTTCCGTCTACTCACACTTGGGGTCTCTCTTAATTTTTGAGTTGACTTTTATTGTATGTTCACAAACTTTGTCCTACACAAACAATTCCCAAGATTTATACATTGAGTGAGCAAGTGGTCGTCATACTAGTACTCATCCATACTATTGGACCATACTTACATCCTAGATGGCTCCAGCTTATAATTAGTTGTGAACTGAGATGGACATTTCACATAACACAACTGATGTACATTATTCTGCACACTAGCATTGTAAGGAAGGCTTTCTCTCACCTTCACCTCATATGGGTTGGTTATTTGTTATACTGTAGGTTGACAATAGTTACCCACTGAATATTGGTACTCCATATGGAGCACGAGGACCAATGCGACGACCACCCAGAGGACGAGCGGAATAGCCCGCCCAAACAGCGGGGGAGGCGGGGGCGGCCCCCGAAGAACGCCACGTCCAGCCAGGACACCACGCCTGCCACGCCCAAAGGGAAGCGGGGGCGCAAGAAGGTGGCTCCGCCCCCCGAGGAGGAGGAGGAGGGAGGAGAGGAGGAAGCGGCAGAGGGTCGTCCGGCCCGGACTCCACGGAGACAACCGCCAAGGTAACTTTTTCCATCTACTCACTCACACACTCATTCAGTTGTTCATTGAAATGTAGGGTTAAAGCTCTAGACTAGAGTTTCCCTTGTTTAATCTGTATTCTGACATGATCTTTTTCTGATTAATAAAGAGACGGAGAGACTCCTGTCAATGATTACTATCAGAAAAGGACGTCGGGAACCCATTTTGGGGTTTTTACCATTTTCAAAACGGGAACCCATTTTTTGGTTGTTGTTGCTATATACATATATTAGCAACATAATTATTTTGTAATTTTTTAATAAATAAAACTTTGGAAAACGTAGGTCAGGATTTAGAAGGTGTTTTTAGAATCTAAATGGGGTAACACTTAGGGCCGATTCATACTCCTATTTTACCGCTGTTTCGGCGCTGTAGTGCTCAAGTCTACACCGACCAGAGTCCAGCGGGAGCTTTTTAACTTTACTTGTGTACTCTTTTTTTTTTTTTTTTTTTTTTTTTTCAGCCATCCCCCCCCCCCCTTCAAAAACTGGGGACCCACACAGGCCAGGCCTCTGGTCAGCCAACCAGCCAGGATCTGGCCTGGGTCCCCCCCCTTCCTAACCACTAGGACAATCAGGGATTGGCCGTACTGCAGCTACAAGACACCTCCCCCTTTAAGAGTCATGGGCGTGGCCACAGAGCTCTTCGCTACACCTGGCAGAGGCAAGGAACACCTGCCCGCGCACCGCCGTCCAATCGCAGAGTGAGTTCCACAAACTGCTCAAATCAGAATATTTATCAGATTCAAAACTGCTTTCAAGTTAAAAGTATTGCTCATTCACAATGCATTTATGGTGGAGAGAGCCCTCCATCAGATGGCGCTGTGGCGCTGGATGAGTCAAGTATACACCGTAAGACGCCCTGAGGGCGAGAAGCAACCTGTTGTGACATGTTAGAACAGGTCAGCTCCATATATGGAGATCTAAGGGTTAGAGGTGAGATAGAGTTGCTGACAGGCTCCATATATGCAGCCTTTCAAAGACTGGTCAAACCATATGGGCTTCCACTGGAAATGCATTGGAGCGGCCATTAAACACAGACACAAGACAAACGCAACACGGGTGTCTTGAATTTGTTAATGCAGCCCAGTAAGGGCATATGTCGACCCCGCCCGCTCACCTCCGCCCCACCCCCTCCTGGTGCTGTCTACATAGCATGTTATGTGGACAGCACTAGAATTGCATTGTATATAGTCATAGAACGCCATAGTACATATGTATAGTTTCATTATATAGATATTCATTCCACTGTTACTTTCTTAGCTTACGCATGTTTCATGATAAATGCTTTCATGTGATGTATTCCCATGCTTTTGTTCTTGCTTAATGTAAGTCGCTCTGGATTAAGAGCGTCTGCTAAATGCCTAAATTGTAAAATTGTAAATTGTCGGATGTTCCCCGAGCGGCGTCAGGGCCAGGACATCAAGGTAGTTATCAGTGTTGAATTTGACACCACATTTTGATGTAGTTTTAGTCAGTCTTTTGAATAAAAGTCATATTTTAGTTGACTAAATAATACCATAATTTTTTAGAATGGGCATAGCAATGGCAGATTGTACACTTGGTTGCATGCTGAAAATTGCCGATTTACAAGCTCACAATCTTGAAGATCTGCTATATTCAGAACACAACAGCTGAGCGCAACCAAACATAAAATGACTTACTTTTAGTGCTACTGGATCTCTTATCCACTAGTCCCTCTCTAACATTTTAGTCTAGTTTTATATTTATTGACGAAATCAATATATTTACTCTTAGTTTTAGTCACCAAAGGTTAAAAGCCTCAATCTGAAATGTCTTCACCTGGTTGGATGTAGAAAGAGAGAACATAGTTTTAAGAACGTGATAATACCTTATTCTACATATTGTTCTATATTGTTTAGAAACTGATCACTAGTGGGGAGCTCCTTTCATGCTGTTTCACAAATGGCAGATTACATTTTCCCTCATGAGGTTTGATTTAGCTTAATTCTATGAGCTCTGATGTCAACTAATTTCTCTACTATTCCTCCTCCAGGTTCTCTGTACGACGGGGTGGAGAGGATCGCAGAGCTGCAGGCAAGGAACAAGACTCGGCTAATTCACCTCCAGTGCACCTCCAGTACCCTCTGGAGCCCCAGGTGAGTGAAGACCTGGATCTCTAACCTTTTCAAGGACATACATGGAGGAGCCACGTCCGAAAATATTTGGTTAAATGTTTTAAATGTCTTCAAAAGTTTACACAAAGGAAATATTTTTGTCCGTATTATTTGATCAAATAATTGTGTCCAGGCTTGGATCAATGGAACTAACATGAAAGAGTTTAAAGAAAAAAAATGCCATTGTCTTTTATTTTTACACTAAAATCTTTAGAGGTTTGACAAATTGTTTTGGGACCCTCTCAGGGCTCGAAATTAACTTTTTTACTTGGTAGCACTGGTGCTCCCAAATTCAGAATGAAGGAGCACCAGAAAACAATTAGGAGCACCCACCAAAATTTTACGAGCACCAATATGTAATCGATTTTTTACATTCATTATTATTACACTTGTAGCCTACAGCAGTGGTTCCCAACATTTTTCATGTCAAGCACCCTCAAATTGACACTCATTAGCCCACGGACCCCCATTTGAAAATATATGCCAGGGACCCCCATATGAGAAGATTTTTACGGCTCTAGCAGTGATTTTCAGTTATTTACATTTCAAGGACCCCCAGTTTGACCTGAATTAGGCTACCGTTCCCCATTTCTATCTCTGGGACCCATAAAATCAAAGTTAATTTAACTGAGTGTACAAATGTACAGTGAAATTGGTTTACCCATAGTATGTAGTACACTCTCAGAGTTTCAGACCCATAAGGGTCCATTTGGTTCCTAACTATCATTTAACCGAGGACCCCTAGGGATCCCCGGACCCCACTTTGGGAACCACTGGCCTACAAGCCAGTTGGTATGAGATGCTATTTTTGTGGCAATAAACCAGTTGAAAATATAATTAAATTCTAAATACTGTCTCTGCTATAATTTCTGAATTTGTAAATGGCTACAAAACCCTTTGTTTTATGTAGGCCTGCTTTTTGATTGAAGTAAAAAAAAATATATATATATATATATATATATATATAGGCCTACTGTATATATTTATGAGAAGTTATTTTCATAACGTCATCATAAATGTGTGTGTGTGACTCCACACATTCCATTCAATTGAGCCCTTTTGTTGTCTCTCACAGCTGAGGACCTCAGGTCCAGCTGATGTTGATCACCCAATCAGTCCACGGACTGACGGGAGGTTAGAGGAAGTAGAAGAAGCCAAGGAGATATTTCTTTAAACAATCATAACTCTGGACAGGAATGGACTAGGAACTTACTTTTTTTTTTACATGCTCAGATCTTTATGCTCTACAAGTTTAAATCATCTCGCGGGAGGGAACCGGCCCGCGACATTTTCGGTCGCGATCGTTTTGGTCGCACTACAGTAATTATATGCAGTAGCACTGGTGCGCCCAGTTATATTTTGAGATCGCACAGATTAAAATTCAGGCGCATTTGCGACCAAAATGGTCGCTATTTCGAGCCCTGGACCCTCTTGCTAAACTCCACCCCACCCCGGCCCGCTCGTTTTTTTATCCCTTTAGTTAAACCCAGTTTTTGTTTTTCTCTTCCCCTCCAGCCCAGCCTCGGTCAAGACTTTACAGTCTCGGACGAGGAGCTTCGCACGGGAGACCCTCTGGAGATGAGGCGGGCGACCCTGATGCCAGGCTAGCTGCAGGACCCCCCTGACCTCCCACATGGGACCTCCTAGCGCCCTGATGCCAGACCAGCTGTAGGACCCCCTGGTCTCCCACATGGGACCTCCTAGCGCCAGTGCTGCTGCTTCCTCTCACCAGGAGATCCCCAGAGGCCCTAAGCGGCCTGCCGTCACCGTGCCCCAGCTTTCTCCTGAGGTAACATTACCTTCATAATTCATATTAATTATTAATTTCCTGTGAATTACAAAAAAAGGTCAAACTTTCATATACCGGTACCTATTCTAGAATATATTCTTTGCACAAAGTGCAACATGGGTAAATATTAGTTTTTCAGAAAACTAAAGGGTTAGGATTTAGAAGGCCTTTTTAGAATCTGCCTGGACCACCTCACCCATTTTGAACCTGTCAACCAAATAATTGGTACCAGTCTCCTTGTTCTATTGTTTAAACTCAAGAACAGTGGCTTCTATTTCAGCACGCTAACTTTCCAAATATAAAACATTTGAATTATGCTTCAAGTAGCATGTGACATTAGTGGTTAGTGGTTCTATTCTATAGGTACCTGTACCCCACTGATAAATGACCCTCCCCTCCCCAGGCTGTGGTTCTATTCTATAGGTACCTGTACCCCACTGATAAATGACCCTCCCCTCCCCAGGCTGTGGTTCTATTCTATATGTACCTGTACCCCACTGATTAATGACCCTCTCCTCCCCAGGCTGTGGTTCTATTCTATATGTACCTGTACCCCACTGATAAATGACCCTCTCCTCCCCAGGCTCTGCAAGTGTCTCTTGAGCAGCAAGGCCCAGAAGTCATCGCTCTCTATGGTCAGCTGCAGCAGGAGATGGAGGCCTGCAGCAGGAGATGGTGGCCTGGAGCAAGAGATGGTGGCCTGCAGCAACCTTCGACAACCATCTCAACAATGGTGCAGTATTTGGAGAATTTCTCAATTTGAGGACAAGTTCTGGTTGAGCGTCACCGTGGTCGGTGTGTGGACACAGGTGGCGCCGAAGCAACAGAACCCGTGACTTGGGTTGCAATCTGGGGTTTTGGCTTCAGTGAGAGGCCTTTGTTTTTTTTGTTTTCTTCTTAAACTTTCCCCACGATTTTGCAACCCAGTGTCAAGAATTATAGAATGTAATCCTGGGCGCTACACTTCCTCTGTCTACCGGGGGGGGGGGGAGGGGGGCAGCAAAAAAGCACACGTGTGTCATAAAATGACTTGATACAACTCGTGCAGCATTACACCATTGTTTATTATTATTTTATTTTACTGTTTTACCTGAAGGTTCAAAATAAAGAATCAAATCCATCTCAAGAACCTGAGAGTAGGAGAGAGAATAAGGAGTCTGACACACTGGTGTCACTGTGGAATGGGCGGCAGGTCTCACTGAAGGTATAATAATGGGTATAGAAAGAGGTTAAATTACTATGGTATTACATAATTGTAATATATACGTAGGATAATTAGATAATATGTTGAAT
Source organism: Protomyctophum bolini (assembly GCF_963924005.1). Lineage (NCBI taxonomy): Eukaryota > Metazoa > Chordata > Actinopteri > Myctophiformes > Myctophidae > Protomyctophum > Protomyctophum bolini. Next base: position 30,266,353 of record NC_137883.1, read on the forward strand.
AATGCCACAATAATATCATATTGTATAATACTAGTGGTATAATCTAAGTACACATTTTGATGTCTGCCATTTGCAGTCTTATCAGACCAGTGTCTTCTCTTTTATCCGGTGCTCATGTATTCTGGCGTAACACTGGTTCCTCTGCTTCCTGAGATCCTGGAGGGGTTGTTTTCAATCAGTTATGTGGAGTAAGCTGCTGACATACTGTATGCTAATAATAATTAGAATAGTAATCACTTAACATGGAGTGCCGTGAGTGACGCAAATGTTTGTCAAATTAATTTAAATCAAACGAAAAACCTACTTCTCACATATATATTCATATTTCTCTTGGAGGAATTATAATATAATCTAATCTAATAATAATCTATATAATACTACTGGTATGATCTATATAATACTACATTAATATATTGTATAATACTAGAGTATAATCTATATAATACTTCAATATATTGTATAATACTAGTGGTATGATCTATATAATACTATATTAATATATTGTATAATACTAGTGTATAATCTATATAATACTATAAGCTATAAGACTATGGTGACTAAAACTAAGAGTAAATATATTAACAATTTCGTCAAAAATAAACTAGACTAAAATGTTCGAGGGACTAGTGGAGAAGAGATCCAGTAGCATTAAAAGTAAGTCAAAAGTAACCAAGTTTGGTATAAAATAGTTGAGTGGAAACTGTTAAAAAACGTAGTAGCAAGTCACTGTGTGACAGCGCGTCGAGTTGAGCGACCTAAGACCTTCTGGGGATGGCCGGAGTCCTTAAACATCTCAGTCTCCTAGTGAGGACGGTGGTACACTGGTGGTGCCGGCCTCCTTAATTGTCGTTGTCTGCATACAGAAACAACTCTAAAGGAAATTAGTCCAATTCAAACAGTGTCCACAACAACGCAGTCGCACACAAACCAAACGGTATTGTAATGGCAATCCTTCCCTTCAGAATTTGTTGCCCATTACTTCACAGGTGGTGAAAGTGGTCGTACGCAGCAGTGCACACAGAAATATGAATGATGGATGTCCAGTCGTAGAGCTCAGTTTGACTTGTATTTATTGAAGTGTTGTAGATGATGAACATACATCGATTATCCTGTTTCATGCCGTCCATTTTGTCTGGAGTGGAGAGCTGGTAAGAACGGTGTGCTCCCACCATACCCTGTGTCTAGTTCCTGCCTAGTGCCCCTGTGTGTCACCTTTATAAGTGCTCACCTTCTATCATCTGTGTTTCTAAAGCCCGCCACCAGGTGGTCAAAAATAATACTGGTAATAATAATAATACAAATAATGCCTCTCTTCTAATGGCTCCTACAGGTATTATAGTCCGTCAACCAATACTAATGATTTAATATAGACGTAAATCAAAACTGAGAACAACAACAAACTGCGTCGCCCGCTTCTGCTCTTCAAAGGGCATCACAGACCTGTTATTGCTCCTTCTCGTGTGGCTGAACGCCACTTGTCCCTCTAAGAAGTTAGTCGCCGACCACACGGGGCAAATGAAAAGAAATTCACAATCATCTTTTACTTTGTCTAATAACCTAAAACATGAACCTTGGTTGAAAAAAATAACTAAAGTTTACAAAGTTCTCTTTAAACTCTAAACACAAGAGAAAAATAAAGACTAGACACAGTGGTCTAATGTTGCAATAGAACTGAAATTAACTTTATAACTCATTAATCATGAATCTCCCACACACTTTACATATGACTTTTACTGTAGGCCTATTGCATTTTTTATATGATACATGATATGAGGCGCACAGGAGGTACAGGTACAGGAAGGACAGAGAGAGGTTAGAGAACTCCGCGTGGGCCGGGGGCCAATCCCCATCACGAGCGGGGCTCAGCGGGTTACCCGCGCCTCTCGGCGAAGGGTAGACGCACGCTGATCCGCTCAGTGTGGCGTGCGTGCAGCCCCGGACATCTAAGCGTCCGCCTCGGCTTCCAATGAGTTTGGCCTTCCTCTTCCTAAAAGTATAAAGCATATTATATACATTTTCCAATTTCAATAAATATGGTCTATAGTGGGGGGGTAGTTCTATTTAAACAGTATACATTTTGCGGCCACCCACAGAATCGAGAAAGAGCTATCAATCTGTCAATCCTTTCCGTGTCCGGGCCGGGTGAGCTTCCCCGTGTTGAGTCAAATTAAGCCGCAGTCTCCACTCCTGGTGGTGCCCTTCCGTCAATTCCTTTAAGTTTCAGCTTTGCAACCATACTCCCCCCGGAACCCAAAGACTCTGGGACAGGATCAGCCCTTATTTTTGCCCGGTGTTTTAGGACCGCTGCGGCCGCTCTTTCGGGGGAGGGGCCAGTCTCGTCTCCCCTTGGCCAGCTTCCTCTTCCTAAAAGTATAAAGCATATTATATACATTTTCCAATTTCAATAAATATGGTTTTGTGAACATACTATTCTTCTAACACAATAGTTTAAAGCCTGTGACGTAAATCACCGTCAAGTTCAAGTGCGCGGTCATGTGCCCGAGACGGAGATTGATAATCTCCGTCAAATTAGTGCTATGAAAACTGATCCATCGTCAGCAAGCCTAGAGGCGCTTGAGAACCAATGGCATCTCTTATCCACTATGTGACAGGATAATACAGTATATATTACAGTATTTCTGACCTGTCCCGGTCCTTTCGGAGGGCCGCCTCCCGGAGAACAGGGTCCGCCCTTATCTTAGCCCTGTGTTTCAACACGGCGGCTGCCGCCCTCTTCTTTTTTTCACTGAAATAAAAATAATTATAATATAAATCAATATTATGTCAACAGTCAATTCTACAGAAAATTATCATTAACGCAATATAGGTTATCTTTACAGGCCTTACGTTGGTGTCATTTTTCTTTGACAGCTAGGGCAGGGGTGGGGCACCTGCTGCTGAGCTTTATCTGCATGAATTTAAAGGAAAATATTAAATAAAAAGGTAGTAAAAGCCTTTATGCCGAACCCAAACTCCCAACGTGTTTTTGTCTCAAGAAAAATAAAATACTTTATTACATCAGGAACTAAATAACAAAATGTTAGCACAATGAATGTCACATGATGATCAAATGTAGTAAAGCCCACCTTGTCCACCTTGATTGTTCATCGTTGAACTGAGAAATTTTCAAAATTAAAACAATGTTATTTACAATTGGAATGTTACATCGTTTCACTAAATGAAAAATGAAGCCATTTGTTACCTCACGTCGCAGCAAAGGAGAAAAACATGCAGAAATACAGGCAGAAAATTATCATTAATGCAATATAGGTTATCTTTACAGTAAAAGGGTGGCCGCGGCGTCCTCCGTGGACACCTCGTCCTTCACCTCGAGGGTGAGGGTCTTCAGCTTCAATATATTGTATAATACTAGTGGTATGATCTATATAATACTATATTAATATATTGTATAATACTAGTGGTATGATCTATATAACCCTATATTAATATATTGTATAATACTAGTGTATAATCTATATAATACTATAAGCTATAAGACTATGGTGACTAAAATTAAGAGTAAATATATTGACAATTTCGTCAAAAATAGCGCCTAGAGGCGCTTGAGAACCAATGGCATCTCTTATCCACTATGTGACAGGATAATACAGTATATATTACAGTATTTCTGACCTCTCTCGGTCCTTCCTCAGGGCCTCCTCCCGGAGAACAGGATTAGCCCTTATTTTCTTTCTGTGTTTCAACACCGCCTGGGCCGCTCTCTTTTTCTTTTCTCTGAAATAAAAATAATTATAATATAAATCAATATTATGTCAACAGTCAATTCTACAGAAAATTATCATTAACGCAATATAGGTTATCTTTACAGGCCTTACGTTTGTGGCGTGGGAAACCCGACGGGTCCCGTTGGTACGGGGGGATGGACGCGTGGTGGGACGCGGAGGATGGGGGCACCGGGGGCACTGGGCAGGTACCTCTTGTCCTCGGACATCACGTCACCTATAAACGTGCAAAACACAGAAGAAAAACTATTAAGAACTTCTTCTAAGAAGTTAGTCGCCGACCACACGGGGCCGCGAAACTAGTTAACAAGCCGGAGTCTCGTTCGTTATCGGAATCAACCAGACAAATCACTCCACCAACTAAGAACGGCCATGCACCACCACCCACAGAATCGATTGGGGATTGGGGATCCATCTAAAAGTATAAAGCATATTATATACATTTTCCAATTTCAATAAATATGGTTTTGTGAACATACTATTCTTCTAACACAATAGTTTAAAGCCTGCGACGTAAATCACCGTCAAGTTCAAGTGCGCGGTCATGTGCCCGAGACGGAGATTGATAATCTCCGTCAAATTAGTGCTATGAAAACTGACCCATCGTCAGCAAGCCTAGAGGCGCTTGAGAACCAATGGCATCTCTTATCCACTATGTGACAGGATAATACAGTATATATTACAGTATTTCTGACCTCTCTCTGTCCTTCCTCCTGGCCTCCTCCCGAAGAACAGGGTCCGCCCTCATTTTTTTGCGGTGTTTCCTTACCGCCTGGGCCGCTCTCTTTTTTTTTTCTCTGAAATAAAAATAATTATAATATAAATCAATATTATGTCAACAGTCAATTCTACAGAAAATTATCATTAATGCAATATAGGTTATCTTTACAGCATGGCCTCCTTGACCGTCATATTGGCTCTGCTGGAGGTGGTGGTGGTGGAGGAAGAGGTCCTTAATCACACACACACACACACACACACACACACACACACACACACACACACACACACACACACAAAATCAGACTTGGCTCCAGAGTGACCAATCCATCTTAGTAAATAACAAACTTAGCATTTTTGGTCAAGATAGAGTGAATATTGTATCATAAAATCAGGATCCTCCTCAATATTGACTTTCATTTCCAAGGACCTGTGACCATCCGACACTCTGAATGTTGGCAACACCACTATAGAGCGTCTCAGCCCCGCCCCCTTTCAGAACGACAAGGGACCCAGAAAAGAATTTCCCGTTCATTTTTCCCGTAGACGTTTCAAAAAGTATTTATTTAAAGACAGAAGCCTAAGGCTTCACTCACGCGTGCACATATTGTTGTATAGCTGATGCATGAGACTTGTTTACTGTTGCAAGCTCACAATTCATTTCCAATGGGAGTCACATGGTTTGACACAACATTTGTTGTATGAGGGGGAGGGGGGCAGTCGAAACACAGCCGAAAGCTGTACAACAAATATGTTGTGTCAAACCATGTGACTTCCATTGGAAATGCATTGGGGTGGCCATGGGCAGTCCATACTGTCTCAGACCACCGAACTTTTCGTCGGAAAGATCAGACTTTTAATTTTTTCTCCGAGTCACAACATCTGGGAGTGCAGCTTTCAGAACAAAAATTCGGAGGAATGCGTTTCAGAAGTTGCGAGTGACGTCATGTTGTAGTTGTACCGGAGCTTTCCGACGAAAAGTTGGATGGTCAGAGACAGTATGGACCGCACCCTTTGTTTACATTTAGCATCCATTAATGTTGTATGCTAGATCGATAGGTGTGAGTGAGGCCTTAGGCCTCACTCACTGACCTGGACTCGTTGAGAATCAGTTGTCCGTTGTCCTCGCCCGCCTGGTGAGACGACGGCGCTGGGTTACCTTTACAGGCCTTACGTTTGTGGCGTGGGAAACCCGACGGGTCCCGTTGGTACGGGGGGATGGACGCGTGGTGGGACGCGGAGGATGGGGGCACCGGGGGCACTGGGCAGGTACCTCTTGTCCTCGGACATCACGTCACCTATAAACGTGCAAAACACAGAAGAAAAACTATTAAGAACTTCTAAGAAGTTAGTCGCCGACCACACGGGGCCGCGAAACTAGTTAACAAGCCGGAGTCTCGTTCGTTATCGGAATCAACCAGACAAATCACTCCACCAACTAAGAACGGCCATGCACCACCACCCACAGAATCGATTGGGGATTGGGGATCCATCTAAAAGTATAAAGCATATTATATACATTTTCCAATTTCAATAAATATGGTTTTGTGAACATACTATTCTTCTAACACAATAGTTTAAAGCCTGCGACGTAAATCACCGTCAAGTTCAAGTGCGCGGTCATGTGCCCGAGACGGAGATTGATAATCTCCGTCAAATTAGTGCTATGAAAACTGATCCATCGTCAGCAAGCCTAGAGGCGCTTGAGAACCAATGGCATCTCTTATCCACTATGTGACAGGATAATACAGTATATATTACAGTATTTCTGACCTGTCTCGGTCCTTCTTTCTGTATTCCTCCAGGCGAAGGGGGTCCTGAACCAGCTTTTGCCGCCATTTCTTTACAGCTGCAGCCGCAGCGGCTCTTTGTTTTTCACTGAAACAAAAATAATTATAATATAAATATATGTCAACAGTCAATTCTACAGAAAAATATCATTAATGCAATATAGGTTATCTTTACAGTAAAAGGGTGGCCGCGGCGTCATCCGTGGACACCTCGTGGGTGAGGGTCTTCAGCTTCAATATATTGTATAATACTAGTGGTATGATCTATATAATACTATATTAATATATTGTATAATACTAGTGGTATGATCTATATAACCCTATATTAATATATTGTATAATACTAGTGTATAATCTATATAATACTATAAGCTATAAGACTATGGTGACTAAAATTAAGAGTAAATATATTGACAATTTCGTCAAAAATAAACTAGACTAAAATGTTAGAGGGACTAGTGGAGAAGGGATCCAGTAGCGACCCAGCGCCTAGAGGCGCTTGAGAACCAATGGCATCTCTTATCCACTATGTGACAGGATAATACAGTATATATTACAGTATTTCTGACCTCTCCCTGTCCTTCTTGAGGGCCGCCTCCCGGAGAACAGGGTCAGACCTCACCTTTGCCCTGTGTTTTAACACAGCGGCTGCCGCTCTCTTTTTTTTCTCGGTTTGTGTCATTTTTACCCGACGGCTAGGGCAGGGGTAGTTTAGTTCACTCATCGTCCACTGAGAAATTTTCAAAATTAAAACAATGTTATTTACAATTGGAATGTTACATCGTTTCACTAAATGGCGCCGGAAGGCAGGGGCTGGGACGGACGGTGGCTCGCCTGTCGGCGGACCGTCAGCTCGGTCCCGAGATCCAACTAGGAGCTTTTTAACTGCAGCAACTTTAAGATACGCTATTGGAGCTGGAATTACCGCGGCTGCTGGCACCAGACTTCCCTCCAATGGCTCCTCGTCAAAGGATTTAAAGTCCACTCAGCGGGGCCGCCTCGCAGTCGTTTGGCGGCCGTCTTCCTAAAAGTATAAAGCATATTATATACATTTTCCAATTACAGGGCCTCCAAAGAGTCCTGGATTGCTATTTTTCGTCACTACCTCACCGTGCCGGGAGTGGGTAATTTGCGCGCCTGCTGCCTTCCTTGGATGTGGTAGATGCAGTATATATTACAGTATTTCTGACCTCTCCCTGTCCTTCTTTCTGGCCGCCCGGAGAACAGGGTCTGCGTTTATTTTTGCCCGGTGTTTTTTCACGGCGGCTGCCGCTCTATTTTTTTTGTCTCTGAAATAAAAATAATTATAATATAATAATAATAATAATATAATATAATATAATTCTCTTGAGGAATTATAATATAATCTAATAATAATAATCTATATAATACTACTGGTATGATCTATATAATACTACATTAATATATTGTATAATACTAGAGTATAATCTATATAATACTTCAATATATTGTATAATACTAGTGGTATGATCTATATAATACTATATTAATATATTGTATAATACTAGTGTATAATCTATATAATACTATAAGCTATAAGACTATGGTTACTAAAACTAAGAGTAAATATATTGACAATTTCGTCAAAAATAAACTAGACTAAAATGTCTGTGATTTAAAAAAAAGGGGGGGGGGAAGCAAAGCAGGGAATTGTATGTGCTTGCAAAAATCTAAGAATGTTTCAGTGAAATATGACATTGAAGGGATGTTGAAATCGGCAAAGACATTCTTTATTAATTTGCAATACATTCATTTACACAATACATACATCAATAAAATAGAAATTACTTAAAATTGAAAAATAAAATCCGTTTTGGATACAATGCAAAAATATAAAATTTAAAGCACAAACTTTATTTTGGCAAGCTTGTGAGCTTGTAGATCGGCTATTTTCAGCATGCAACCAAGTGTACAGTCTGCCATTGCGATTCTAAAATCCTATGGTATTTTTTTTAAACTAAAATATGACTAAAACTCAAAGGAATTTTATTCAAAAGACTACTAGTTTGACACCACATCAAAATGTGGTGTCAAACTCAACCCTGATAACTACCTTGATGATCTTGCCCCGACGCTCTGGGAACTTTTCACATATATAAGAATATATCTGGAGGGTCAATCCAATGTTCCTCACTTTCCTGCAATGCGGTCTTTCCATGTAGGCTTCTAAAGAAAAACAAGACGAAAGGAATGCAAATGTGTTATCATCATTAGATAATATGTACCACATTTTTTCATAAACGCGCTCTGTTGATCTTAAGCTTGAGTTCTTTGTTTTTGTTAAGTTTAAAGATTTATTGTTGTACCAGTGTTGATTTTGTCAACCTTCTCAGGCGTCTTACTGTTGCTAATGGTATAGACATAGCTACAATTATGTAATACCATAGTAATTTAATCTATACGATAATTAGATAATATGTATGGAATGAATGAATAATGCTAGAATACATTGTATAATACTAGTGGTATAATCTATATAATTATTTTAGATGAGATCTACATCCTCAGCCTGCTCGCTCCACAGTGACACTCGGTGACAAAAACCCACATTAATGTGAGGGTAGTTCAGACCAGCCCAAAGTCCAATGGTTTCTTAGGTCATAGTATCTGGAAATCTGTTTCGTACATTGGATGGAAGTCATTTATATTTTGCTCTGCTCATGATTTGGGCTGTTTTGAATTCTACTAGATATGGGAACTTCAGGTTAACCAGTATTTATTCTTGTCGAACCACTGTTTATATTTACTTAATGCTATTATGGTTTGCATATGCTGCTGGATATGCTCTCTGGTACACAAGATGTTTGTGTCACAACTCACAAAGTACATTTCTTTTTTATATTTGATACTGTACACAGGTCATTGATGTACATGATCAATAGTTTCGGTCCCATAATTGATCCCTGCGGTACCCGTATTTTTGATTTATATTAATGATTTAACCATGAACTGCAATAAGTTTCTTCCCATTTTATTTGCAGATGATACTAATCTAATTGCCTCACACAGGAATTTAAACACCCTCGTTAAACATGTTAATGATGAATTTTTGGATGTCTTCAAATGGTTTCAATTGAATAAGCTTACCCTCAATATAAGAAAATGCAACTTCATGATTTTTAGTAATATAAACAAAACATTTCCCAAAGAAAAACCTAGAATTTTAATCAATGGCTCTGAAATTTGCCATGTTCCCCATACTAAATTCTTGGGTGTCATTATAGACGAACATTTAAATTGGAAACAACATATTGATGCTCTATGTATGAAGTCTATGAAGATGCTTTGGTATTTTGAGAAAAATCTGCCCTTTTGTTCTTCCTTCATGTCATTTAACACTCTATTATAGCTTAATTTTCCCTCATATTAATTACTGTAATGTCTGGGCTGCTACATATTCAACACATCTCACTAAATTACTGATCATTCAAAAAAGGTTTCTGAGAATGATTTCACATTCAAATCGGTATGAGCCGTCTGCCCCGCTCTTTATTAAATACTCACTATTACCCATTGACAAAGTAAACGTTTTTCAGACCTGTTTATTTATGTTTAAATTCAAAAAATGCATTCAAGACCTTCCGTCTTCTTTTCACAATTTCTTCCGTGTTACTTCTGACATTCACTCCTACCCCACAAGGCAAAGAGATCATTTTGAATTACCCTATTGTCGCACGTCCAAACATCAATCTTTCATCAAATTTAGAGGCCCTCATCTATGGAACTCCCTATAGATGCTTCACTTAAATCCTCATTATCCTTGCCAATATTCAAAAAACATCTAAAGAAATATCTTATTTTTTCCTCTCTGTAGATTACATGTTTTACCTTGATGCGTTATATTTTCTTTTGTGTGTTGTTGTATTGTTTATTTCTGTTTTTTGTGCAGTCTGTGTTTTTATTTCTGCACAGCACAGCTGCCCCCCTTTGACAACTTGTAGATTCATGTACTGTTCTTTATGAACTTTTAATCTTTTAAACCTATGACCTCTTCCTTCAGGAAAGGATTCCATATAAGCCTTCTGGCTTCTTCCTTTCCTTGCATTGTATTTTTGTTTCTTTGATATGTTATTGTCTATTTTTTGTACTTTATGCTAAATAAATAAACCTAAACCTAAAACCCCACACGTGATATTTTGAAGATTTGATTTGCATTCTCCCAGTTGTATACTGTTGTCTCTTGTCAATGTAGCTCCACAGCCATTTAGATGCTGCTCCAGCTTAGTGCTGAGTATGTTGTGGTGTATGGCGACAAAAGCTTTTTTAAGGTCATTGAATACTCCAATTGTGTAGTTTTTTTTAATTTATCTATTGTAGTCTGTTATGTCTTCTGTTATTGATTAGTGCCAATGAAGGTGATCTTGCTCAGAAGCCATACTGTTTGTATTTTTTTGATAATCATCCAGACTGACCAAAAGTATCTTTTCTAATATTTTTGAGAGTTGGTGGTAGCAGAGAAATTGGTCTGTAGTTTTCAAAATTGGGATAGTTTTTGCCACTTTCACTCAGTCCTGAATCCATAGTGGAAGGAAATTCACAAACATTTGGAAGTTGTATTTGGAATTATCACCCCCTTCCAGTTTGATACTTTATACATACCTCCCATAATTATGACTTACTGGACTGCAGTGATAAAAACACAATTCTGTTCCTCCTGGTGGGGAGAAAGAAGGCTATCACGAGAAAGTGGCTACAACCACAGCAGCCTATACAGTTGAAAAATGGATTGAGAACTCATATTTACAAAACATAAAAACTGTTTTACTCACTTAGAACTCAGGAAGAACACATCTAATGGATTTGGACTGAATATGCGAATTAAAAAAGTACTCTTTTGTTTATTTTTATTTTTTTGGTGTCTTGCTCATTGTTGACCTTGTATCTGTTTTCAAACGAGTGTAATTATGTGAAAGCGCCTCCTTAGTCTTTTCCAAAAAGCTGTATTTTATTTTATTTTTTCCCCTTTGAATGAAGAATTTTTATTGACACTTTGGTCATGATTGAGTACTGGAAATATATCGATGAGCATCTGACCAGGAGGAGTCGTAACATGACTCATGTTTTTGATAAATTCACACCTGTTCGACTTAACAACAATCATAACATCTAACTGTAATGTACCATATGATGCAAAATGTTTGTACTGGACAATTATGATAAAAACATAATTTAAAATAAATGTCAATTAAGGTCGCTGTGGTTCTTGTTGTTCTACTAGGTTTGGATATTAAAAGGAATACATTCATACTGTACATTCTATTCATGAAGTCATCTGTTGATTTGAGTTTGTGTGGATTCAGATCTTGGTTGAAGTCGCCACAGATAAATATCATCATATACTCCTAAAAAAGAGTTTCCCTGGTAGCAGAGTACAGATAAATATCATCATATACTACTAAGAGTTTCCCTGGTAGCAGAGTACAGATAAATATCATATACTCCTAAAAAGAGTTTCCCTGGTAGCAGAGTACAGATAAATATCATCATATTCTCCTAAAAAGAGTTTCCCTGGTAGCAGAGTACAAATCCAGCTTGCAGCATGCTACAGCGACATCCTGTATTCGCTCTTGTAGATCGGCTACTTTTAAGATTAAAGTGTTATAAACCCAAAATGGAATGCTGCCCAGCCTAGGTGGTTGAGGAAAGTGGCGGGTTCTAGGTTGAATCTAACTCAATTATTTTTTTGTAATTGAACTTAAACTTAATTCATAGTGTATTGTGTATACAATGTTTTAGTCAATGTTTTAATGTCTGTCAAGAGATATGCCATTGTGGATTATTTTGACATAGCCTACATTTAAATACACAATAGCCTCAGTTACTGTGTAACTGAAAATTCACCTTTTCGAGTTAATTTAAGACTGAGGATTTAATGTGTACTCACAGAGAGCAGATATTGCCATCATCGTCATTCCTGTAAATATCACTGGGTAACATTATAGCAGATCTATTTGTAGTTTAATTTTAATCGAGACCAAACTATCCATAAGTGTATGATGTTGGTTCCGTTAACTCCTGGGACGTCTGACTCTTTTCGCTGTTGCTCTTCAAACTTTTTCCATAGCTATACAAACACTGAAATCACATGAGATTCTTATTTCTAAGTTGCTTGAATTAATTGAAACACCTACAGTAGAAGCTATAACTGTTTCATTTCCCCACAAAATGTCTGAGGGCATATGCTACCTGTATTTCTATGTTGGAGCTATTCGCTATTTTGTATTTCACATTTATTTGTTTTGTTTGAAATAATGCATACAATAATGCCGTACTTTGAAAACAAAGTGCTTTCCAAAGAGTTCCACCTGAATGAGAGCGGAGACCCATCTTCAAAGTCGACGGAAATCAAATGGAAGTCAGGAAAGGTATGTGTTAATTGAGCTACATTTGGTAACAATTATGCTGGTGTACACAATGCTCGTTAATCAAGGTAACCACTTGAGGTGTTAGTCCCACAATCCCCAGCCAAGGAGGACTACAGTTAAACTGGCAAGTTGTCCAAATTGTCTAATACTGGCACACCCACAGTAATATTGATTAATGTATCTGTCCCTTAAATTAAAGTTAATAATTTTTTGCGTGTTTGTGTGTGCTGCCTTTGATGGAAAAATATCAGGCATGTGCCAATATACATCATGGACACTTTATATTCTTTGTCTTATTTGAAGGACCTGACCAAGCGCTCCAGCCAGACGCAGAACAAAGCTGGTCGTAAGAGGCAACATGAAGAGCCAGAGAGCTTCTTCCCTTGGTTCACTGACCACGCTGATGCTGGGCCTGACGAGCTGGGAGAGGTCATCAAGGATGACATCTGGCCTAACCCCCTGCAGTACTACCTGGTAGGTAGCGTTTGCCGTCATGGCTATTGCAGCTGTGGCATACTTTTTGACTCACGGTCACGGTGAAAAGTGAACATTGCACCCCTGCTGGGATTTGAAACTTCAGTTGTTTTAGATCTGAGCTGCTTGTTCTATGTAGTTTAAAACTTGTACATGTTTTCATGGACATTTTTGTAGCTGTTCTGCCTTGGTGAGTTTGAAGTGAGAACGTTGAATACTTACATCTTTAAGAATCAACCTGAGCTCCTTGAAATTTACATTTCTTTAATGTCTAGGTTCCTGACATGGATGATGAGGAGGTTGAAGGTGAGGATGATGATGAGGACGAAGAGGGTTTGGAGGACATCGATGAGGAGGGTGATGAAGATGGAGAGGAAGATGAGGAAGATGATGGCGAGGATGGAGAGGTATGGATGCCATAATCTGTTAACTCCTGTCACTATTGGCAGTTGTATCTGTGTACTGTCATGACTGTTAATTTCTTATTTTTACGATGATGATGGAGAAGATGACTGAGATGACGTGGATCTACCAAGACCCTCAACCTTTTCTTCCCTGTTTGGTTTTTCACCTATGATCAGGAAGTTTATTTTTGTGTGCTTCATCTCCATTCTGAAGCCTCTCACCTGTTTGTGCCATGTTTAAGTTCTCCTTTGACTCATCTAAATCTTATTTTTCCCCTATGTGTTTAACAAGTACCAGCTCATTCCTATCACTTGTAATGTTAGGGGGCTACGCTGGGGATGGGTGGGAACTGGAAGTAGACTGGATGGTCTCTAGATGCCGCCTACATAGTTTAGATTTCTGCAGATCTAGAGTTTGGACAGAAATTATCGTATCTTGGGAGGAACTCTTGATGATGGCCACAAACAACTTCCAGGCTATCCAACCTCCAAGTTGCAGTTTGCTCCATTGACGGCCCTGTTTGTGAGACGAAAAAGTTCCATCTGATTGTTGTAAACAAACTAGCTAATGTTGCACCTCTACAAAAGCTTGGGTTATCCTCTCTGTCCACACAAAGGCTTTGTTTCAGATAAATCCACTCTTATGAGAAACATTTAGTCAAACTCCTGCATGATTCAAATAAGTTTTGATCTACAAGTGCATTACCTGTGCGCTCATTGCCAGGTGTGTGATCAAAGTGGTTTTGCACAGCACAGGTAATGAAGGTGTTGTAGGAGTGCCGGTGTAGGCAGAGAGAAAAGAGAGATTTATTCTCGTATTGGAAAAGCCAACAATGGTGGCACTCCGTTTATTTTAACAGAAGAGAGAGACAACAACAAACTTGTCGCATAGATAGAACGTCAACTTGTTACTACGTCAACACCTCGGAGGTGTGTTTCTTTGCTCCTAAGGTAACACACTATGCCTTGCATTAAAGTGAGAGGAACAACCATATATAACAAAGACAGGAACGCAGTGAATTATAAATGTCATTAATAATTGTTCAGTGTGTGTCTATCCACCACACACGTCCCCCCAGAATTCACAAGAACTGGCCCAGTGAAACGACCAGGGACCTGAATGACCCGCCCAAAGCTATTCCGAAGCTCCTGGGCAGGCAGAGGGGGCCGCAGCGGGAGGGTGACCGACGGGTGCTGACGGCAAGCAGGCGCCGGGCGGCCGTGTGGGAGATCCAAAGGTGGCCGGACCCGTTCCAAGGGAGCCCCACCCGGGGGACGACCGCGGCGCGGTGCCTGAGCCACTTCAACCGGGCGGCTCAAATCCAGGTGGGCTGGCTTCAGCCGGTCCACTGAGATGCGATCCAACCTGCCCCCAACATCAACAACAAACGTCTTGTCGCCAGCCTCCACCACCCGGTAAGGACCATCGTAAGGCGGTTGCAGGGGTCCACGATGGGCATCATGGCGGATAAACACATACCCCGCCGCTCGCAGGTCAGGGGGGATGTGCACCCGGGGCAAGCAGTGGTGTGAGGTCGGGACGGGCAGGAAAGTCTTAGCAGCATCCAGGAGAGTACGGCGTTGGTCAGAAGCAGACCAGGGGACAGTAGTGCAGGGAATAAAATCCCCTGGGACCCTGAGGGTCTGGCCATAAACTAACTCCGCCGAGGAAGAAAGGAGGTCTTCCTTAGGCGCAGTCCTAAGGGCTTACTGCCTGGGTGCGAGAGCCCATGTATGGCGTCAAAAACAGTCCGCCGCCAGACCTGCGGCACCACAGGACGTGGTAGCGCCAGAGACACGTCGCACAGTAGTGTCGTGCCGTCATCGCCAAAAGGTACGTCGGCCAACTCGAGGCCAGTGACTGCTGTCCTGTAAGCCTGAATGTCAGGGTCCGAGGCCTGGTCTATAGCCATCCGGGTATAATCGATCCCTAGATGCACAGCTCCAATGACTACACGAGAGAGGCAGTCAGCCACGGGATTGTCCTTGCCTGACACGTGTTGGACGTCCGTGGTGAATTCAGAGATGAACGCCAGGTGGCGCTGCTGCCTGGCCGACCATGGTTCCGACACCTTGGCCATGGCGAAAGTCAAAGGCTTGTGGTCAACAAAGGCAGTGAACGGACGAGCCTCCAGCAGGAAACGGAAGTGGCGAACCGCTAAATACAGGGCGAGGAGCTCACGGTCAAAAGTGCTATATTTCTGCTCGCTGGAACGAAGTTGGCGGCTGAAAAAAGCGAGCGGTTGCCAAACGCTCTTGACCAACTGCTGGAGAACAGCACCCACAGCATAATCCGACGCGTCCGTGGTGAGAGCAACAGGAGCCCCCGGCACTGGGTGAGCCAGCATGGTCGCCCCCGCGAGGGCATGTTTTGTCGCAGAGAAAGCCGCCAACATCTCTGCGGACCAAGAAATGGGGTGCTTAGGAGGGTTTTTCCCCTTGAGAGCGCTGTACAGGGGCCGCATCAGGTCGGCAGCACGAGGCACAAAACGGTGGTAAAAATTTACCATGCCACAGAACTCCTGTAGAGCCCTGACCGTGAGAGGCCGTGGGAGCTTCAGCACTGCCTCCACCTTCGAGGGCAGTGGAATCGCTCCGGCTGTAGTGATGTGGTGGCCCAGGAAATCCATAGCAGAAACTCCAAACTGGCACTTCGCCGGGTTGATGATCAAGCCGTGCTGCCTGAGACGACTGAAGAGAAGCCGTAGGTGCGACAGATGCTCCGCTTTCGACGAGCTGGCCAGACAAATGTCATCGAGGTAGACAAAAACGAATGACAAATCGCGCAGAACCGTGTCCATCAAACGCTGAAAGGTTTGGGCAGCATTTTTCAGTCCGAACGGCATCCTGAGAAACTCAAAAAGCCCAAACGGGGTGATTACCGCTGTCTTTGGGATGTCCTGAGGATGCACAGGCACCTGGTGATAGCCTCGGACAAGGTCCACTTTTGAAAAAATAGTCGCACCCGCCAGATGGGCCGAAAAGTCATGGATGTGTGGAATAGGGTAGCGGTCAGGCGCAGTGGCAGCATTAAGGCGCCGGTAGTCGCCACACGGGCGCCAACCACCATTGGACTTGGGCACCAGGTGAAGGGGGGAGGCCCAGGGACTGTTTGACCGACGCACGATTCCAAGGCGCTCCATTGCATCGAACTCCGTCCTAGCGATGGCGAGCTTGTGTGGGTCAAGACGACGGGCCTTGGCGTGCACAGGTGGGCCCTCGGTGGAGATGTAATGCAACACGCCATGTTTGGTGGAGGCGGACGAAAAAGTAGGCGTGGTTATGTCTGAGAACTCGTCGAGGAGGTGAGAAAAGTCATCAGCAGGTGAGAGGGCACTGGACAGCCTTGTCGGGGCAGTGCCACTGTGCTCACACGGAAATGAGCTGAACGTCTCGGCATGGACGAGGCGTCGGTTCCTCACGTCGACCAGAAGTTTATTGGCAAAAAAGAAATCAGCGCCCAAGAGGGGGGTGGAGACTTCCGCCGACACAAAATCCCATGTGAAACGCTGACCAGCAAAACACACCGTCACAGTGCGTGTGCCAAAGGTGTGGATTGTGCTGCCATTGGCTGCCACAAGGGGGGGGCCGCGTGGCCCTGTGCGAATGTCTGTGGCTGAAGCTGGCAACGTACTCATGTGGGCGCCTGTATCACACAGAAAACGACGACCGGAGAGGGCGTCAGTGATAAACAACAAGCCGCTGGTATGGCCGTCACCCACGGCTGCTAATAGGTGGCGGCCGGTGCGTTTCCCGACGCACTGAATGTACAGGGAGGAAGGCATTTCTTGGCTTTATTGCCAAACTTGGCATGGTAGAAACATAATCCTCCTGACTGCTTTGCACGTCGGGGCATAGAGTTAGTGGCAGAGATGGAGTATGGCTGATATGCATTGTCATCACTGGAGGTAGTAGTGGGCGTGGCTGCAAAACATTTCTTGCCGGCTGAGAAAAATGTATCTGCCTCCCTGGCCAGCAGACGAAAATCAGTAATAGAAGAATTTGCAAGTGCCAAACGAACCTGGTCTGGAAGCTGTTGCAGGAAGAGTTCCTTGAAAAGAAAACAAGGCTGATGGTCTCCCAGCAGAGCCAGCATGTGATCCATCAGCTCCGACGGCTTACTGTCGCCGAGACCGGGAAACGAGAGGAGTTGGCGCGCACGCTCGGATTCATTAAGTCCAAAAGTCTCCAGTAAATGCGCCTTCAAAGTGCCGTATTTATTCCTCGCCGGAGGACGTTCTAGTAGACTCACCACTCTCCCCGCAGTCGCGCTCGTAAGAGCCGCCACCACATGATAAAACTTTGTTTCATCAACTGTGATCTCTTTGATGGCGAATTGCGCCTCCGCCTGTGCGAACCAAGCGCTGGAATTCTATTATACATTCTATTATACATTTTGCTCAGGCTTTGCAAGCTAAAGATAAATGCGTTGTGTCCTCTCATACCGATTTGACTTTTTGCTTTCAATGTCTTGAATGGCTTGAATCCATTCTCAGTCACCACAACTGATTACAGTCATTTTTGATAAGATTGAAGAGCATTGGGACTCAAAACTAGTAATAGAATACAGCAGCTTCCATTAAAACTCATTTTGGGCGGAAACCTCTTTTGGTGTTATTGAAAAATAGCAGATCTACAAGCTCATAGCGCGCCACCGAGTGGCGCGCTATGAGCTTGTCGGTCTGCTATTTTCGAAAAATCGAAGAACGATTGACAATAGAAACATAGCTTTTTCCGAAAACTGTCAGGATGTAGAAGACATTTTTAGAATCTGATCTCGGGTCAAAATGGGTTAAAAACTCTTTCATGCTGTTCACAGATTAGGAATTGACATGACAAAAATCTTCAGTCACGAGAGCTGCTTTTGCCTGCGTTGTGTCTTGTCTCATTTAGGGACGCCAGTGATGCGGGTGGCGACCTCCCCCTCAGCTGCGCTCCAGAGGAGGAAGCGTTTTTCCATCAAGCCCAAAGTTGCTCCGGCGCTGAACCGAGCTCGAGCCCCAAAGTCTCCGGTCAGGACGGCGGTCCCGGAAGGACCTTGTTCAGACAGCCAGGATGTGACTGCCTCCAGCCAGACTGATGCTACGCTCTCACAGGGAACCACGTCCCCACGCCAGCAGCGGATGCTCTCTGGAGGTCAGTCTGGCTGCAAATTAACACATAATAATTGTTACTTAGACTTGTTTCCATTAAAAATAAATTGAGAAAATAGACTGATAAGCCTGTCGAGCGTGTGTGAGCTTTGAGATTTTTGCAGTATTTTAGAAAGTTTGTGTATATGACCTGTATATACGCTGACGTGGAAAAATTCCACGTCAAAATCTCGTGTGAAGGAATACACTCCGGACCCTGCCAAAATGACCATGAGAGACCTCATCTACTATTTACCGGTCTCTAACCCCATGAGGTGAGTGTCCACTATGGAATTATTTATATCATGTGACACTGCTTGCCTCTAGAAAATGTATTTATTTAAAATGGATTATTATTACCGTCTTCCTGACTTGTAATTATTTGCTCTTTCTTATTTTTTTTTAATCTCCAGCTCTTATTTAGCACAGGAGTCACAGGGAAAGAACGACGAGGAGATTGTGGTCCCACCTTCTCCAGTTAGACAACCGTAAGACTCTGTCTTATTATATTCCTCTGTTGAAGCTCAATAATTGAAACATACTTACTGTATATGAAGTACCTTTTTTCTTTTGTAACTATATTACATTATTAGTTTAACTTTTTATGTTAGCGTTGTGCACCAGGGCTCCAATCGCTCCATAATAGTATTTCCCTTTTTACACCAAATCTCTTTGCCGAAAATAGCCTACCTCACTGGTTCCCGAACACTGGATCGGGACCCATTTGTGGGTCGTGGACACATTCTTTTTTTTTTTTTTTTATGATATTTTTTTGTCTTTTTCTGCCTTTATTGATGAAAGTAGACTGACAGGAAATGGGGGGGAAGACACGTGGCCGTCGGGATCGGGAGTCGAACCCGCGGCACGCCGTCAGGCTGGCTCAGCAGCCTGGGTGCCCAGACGGTTCAGCTAACCGTCTGGGCCGCGGACACATTTCTTCAAGCTCACAACGTTAGCGACACGTTGTGAGCTTGTACATAGGCTCTTTAACACTCAAGCGAGTGAGCCTCAACAAAACTCTCCTGAATTCCGCAGGTCACCCGAGAGGGTCCCGACTCCTCCCCCTCCCCCGAGCCCAGCGCCGTCGTCTCAACAGGCGGGCGAGGACGACGGCGATGACGAACAGGAAGAAGAAGCGGACGCCGACGACTGTGAAGCGGACGACGAGCAGCTGATGGTTCCCAGGGTGAAAGTGGCCGAGGACGGCACGCTGATTATCGACGAGTCCAGGTCAGTGATGTTCAGTCATTCATTATTTTTTCGCCTACACATGGCATGCGTCACGTTTCATTCAGGACGTGGTCTGCGCCTTTTTGAAATCAACGCTAAACAGTCAGTTGAGACCGTGAGAAGCAGTGCAGAAGTCGTCAAATGTCTGTTTTTTTGGTGAATTCCTAGTTTTCGTGGTTCGTGGGTTTTTTTTATCGACTTTTCGGTTTACTTTGAAGGGCTCGTGCCAAGCGTGTTAGCTCGGTATAAACAAAGGTTGGTGTTCTATGTTGGTCTACAGATCCACCCTGTGGACAGCAGACGTTACTGAACCTTCTCTCCGGTTCCTTGTCGTGGCTGTGGAACAAGGAAAAAGTCAATTTGAGCGTTCCGTTTTGATCTCTTATGTTGCTGCTGTAGTCGAGTTAATTAAACAGTTAATGCCAGGTATCTATATATAATGTGTGAGACAAAACACAAAGGCTTGTTTGTTTTAGTGACGCTCGGCAAACTTGTGTCTCAGTTTGACAGTGGAGGTCAAGAGGGCGAAAGGACCAAACCCAGCGGATGGCAAAGACCCCATCTTTGAACGTGGCTCCACCACCACTTACTCCAGCTTCAGGAAAGGGAACTATATTAAACCCTGGTCCACTGAAGGTACGTGCTGATTGTACTATATGTTTAGGTGGACATCTTGCTGCTGTTAGGGGTGCAACTGTCCATTGGTTTCTTGCTGATTATTCAAAGTGTAGTTGTTATGGTTGCTGTGGGTTTCTCAAAATAATTCAGAAGAACAAGTTGTACGACGTTGTGTCATGCTAAAATAGCTGATCTCCAAGCTCACAGTTCCGTCGAAGCTGTGTAGCTTGTGGATTTGGTATTTTTTAATGTATTTTAAAACCGTTGTCTTTAATAAAATGCCCACATAGGGATAGTGTTGTAGCCCCATTGGATTAAAAAAATGTAAATTAATCCACACCAGACTTTGACTTTAACGTTCTTATTTTCTTTCCATCAGAGACAGAAATGTTCTTCCTGGCGATCAGCATGGTGGGGACAGACTTTTCCATGATCTGCCAGTTGTTTCCTCACAGAGGTCGGTCACAGATAAAGGTCAGTGGAGATCTGAACCAATGCTATGAACGTATTTAATTAACACTGTTAAAGTGTCTACAAGACTAAATATACATTGACGCACATTCGTACGTAGCGTTGCATTCATTGAGTTTTTAACCTTTTCAGCACAAGTTCAAGAGGGAGGAACGGGGCAATTCCTGGAGGGTCGACAAGGCTTTCAGTAAGTATTTGAATGTCAGACGTTGCTTTTGCAACTCTTATCTCGTTTTGTTGTCTTATCGTGTTCTGTTGTGGCAGGGATTTGTTTATGTCTACGTATGCAACTTTTCTGCTTCAGAGAGATTGGTTTAGGGAATTAGGGCAGGCGCGTTGGTTACAAGAAATGTTATCTATCGCTTTATCGAGAGATAATATGGGCAAATATTGAACCAATATGTTTCCCAAACTTGGCATCAAGATCACAATGCGTTGAGCTTGTAGATCAGTTATTTTCGCTATTTGTTTTACTACGGGAACCATGTTGTGTAATGTGTGTGCACTCCACTGCCTTATTCAATAGAGCTGATCTATCGAGTGGCCTTTAACACTA
Source organism: Protomyctophum bolini (assembly GCF_963924005.1). Lineage (NCBI taxonomy): Eukaryota > Metazoa > Chordata > Actinopteri > Myctophiformes > Myctophidae > Protomyctophum > Protomyctophum bolini. Next base: position 30,287,877 of record NC_137883.1, read on the forward strand.
TCCTGTAACGTTTCCTATAGAAGAGAAGCGTAAGTTGGACATCGAGTTCTTCTCTAAGCTCCTGGAGAAGATCCTTGAGGTGCAGAAATGCAAGAAGCCCAGAGCCCCCAGGCAGAGGAAGCCCAAGTCGCCCGACGAGAAAAAGACCACGAGGAAACCCAGCAGGAAGACAAAAGGTAACGGAAACGGTTCAACATCACTGCACTCCACTAAGACCAGGTGTAAAATGGTTTGGATTGAATTCAGTTAGGCTGGTGTTAGAGATTTATGTTTTCCTTGAGTTGGAGCGAAATACTGCATATCGTCGCAGTTGGGTTGAAGAAGTCTTGTATGTCCAAACTGTTAACTTTCAGTAAATGTATGTACCTTGTGCTTTCAGGAATTAAGAGTGCGGAGACGATACTGAGCGACGTAGAAGAGGAGGAGGAGGAGGAAGAGGAGGATGGAGGGGCTGACATGGTGGAGGGAGAGAAGGAGAACGAGGACGTCTCTAACGAGAGAGGAGATCCTGCTTCCCCGCAAAGGAAAGGGAAACGCAAGAAGAAAGACAATGACGAGTCAACTTTCTCAGTTGACTCGTCGTCACCCAGTGAGAAGAAGAAGAAGAAAAAGAAGAAAACAGATGAAGAACAATCCAGTGAGCAACAAGGTACAGGAGTTCCTTTCCTTTCCCCAGTGTCATTATTGACTACATGCACTGTTTTACAAAGTGTGGGGCGGCCGGGCCCTCTCTAGAGCCCTGCACGGGTCCAAAACCCCAGTCCTAGCCTTGAGAACGACAAAACATTTAGTTTTGTAACGGGTGATGTTCGAGTGACTGGCACACCTACGTCCTTCCATGAACACGGCCCTGGCCCTTGGTGTTCGAGCCCCGCCCGGTTCGGCACCAGCCCAACGAGGGTCTGCAATTTATTAGCCCGAGCCCGACCCTAAGGCTTACAAGTAATGCTCAAGTGTGTTTTAAAAAAGCATTGAAGGAAAAATAAATGCAATTCTTGCAGTATGTACTACTGTAACTGTAACTGTAGGAAATGAATTGGTCTTGTGTCTTGTAGCGTCTCAATCTTTATTTTTTTATCCCACGATTTTGTAACCCATTTTTCACCCCTGTGTCAATTATCTAATGTGATCCTGGGCTCTACACACCCTCCGCCAACCTGGGGAGAGCAACGGACTTGAACTCATGCATCCTTCATGCATGAGTGTCCAAGTCGCTCCTTTACACCTGACGGGGGGAGTTTCCCTGGTTGGACGTAGCACGTGGAAGGAACACGTTATTCCAACCAGTTCCATTCCCCTCCATCAGGCGCCCCGGCTGACCAGGGGGAGGCAGTTTAGAGAACAGGATTCTTTCTATAATGGGGGTCATATTTCTTTCCCTAGTCAAAGGGTGACTACAGCTTAAAATGAGTTCTGCATTGGACTTCAGTCATTGAGTTTCTTTGTTTTTGTACATCCAGTCGAGGCATGTCTGCCTGAAGCTGGGGATGCAGCAGCGCTGCCCGAGGACCAGGCGCCTATGGACAGGTACCGACGCACCGCCTGCACTTAGAAACACCACCAACTCTTGCTTTCACCTCGTTTTTTTTTTCCAGCAGCATTTTTGCTAAAATACATTATCCCTTCCATGTACATGTACAGTTCTAGTAAGACTGAAGAATCTGTGACGACGGCGGCCGTCAAGAGCGCCGTTGTGATCAAACCGGCGCTGCTGTCGCGAGGCCGAGCAGCGAAGCCACTCGTACCGCTGGGCCGTAAGTGGGGCAAGAAAGGACCGGCGCCGTCCACCAAGGACCCCCCGGCCGCAGGAGGAAAGAGCTCGGCTGACGACAAGGTGGTCATTTGTACACACACACGGCCTTTTGGCTCGTACGTAACGTCATATATATCACTCATTCTTGAGATGAGGGACAAAAGTGGAAAAAACATGTCCCACACATAAGAGCCTTATTTTATGTAAAAAATAAATTAATTCATAAAAATAAAAGCACTTGCAAAGTTAAGTGTAATACAGTTGTGTATTATTATGCCCTTAATTTCATTATAATTGTTTTCATATTCCATCTGAATTAGTTAAAAGCAGGCCCTGTACCCAAAAAGGCCTGTATTTAGCCTGTCCCCAGCAAGTGGCCACAATTTCAAACTGCCAAAAAAGTGTCTAATACTGTCACAATCACATAAATATACATACTAAATTAAAGTAGATTGTCAACAACATAGCAAATAACATACACAGTTCATTTTAATTTATATTTTCTTTTAAATATCTCATATCAAATGTTCGTCCCACGTCTCCGTCAACTCCGTCAGGTTTTTTTAAAAGTCTTAAATTAATCAGAAAATATTGTCGATAGATTTAGCCTGAAGACTCCTTTTCCAAGTCCCATTTATATTTGTTGCAACAGTGGAGTACCTGGTCTGACAAGCATTCAATTGTTTGATATTTTAAACAAACAATGTTGATAACAATGTGGTCACAGCTTTTACATGTCAACTCCGTCAGCACATTTTTATGATCTTTGTTAAGAATTCGAAAATAATGTTTATTATTTTAGTTTAGGGGTTAGGTTTAGCTAACAAAATTAAGCAAAAACAAAATGGCTACATTGTACTAAAGAGGGTTAAGATGAAAACAAATGCCATTTTGTCAACTCCGTCAGACGTCAACTCCGTCAGATTTTGTGTCTGACGGAGTTGACGTGTATCTGACGGAGTTGACAAAAGTGTTCCTAAAACAATAAAATTATTGTTTTTGAATAATGGGCAGTATTCTAATTTGGCACACAGTTAGAGCATGCCTTAAGGAACATTTTTGGCTATGGGGCCATCACAGATTTGTCTCGTGGTGACCATGGCAGCCATATTACAAAAGAGCCGCCACCTGATGTTATTTTACAATAACTCAAGTTCTACACCACCTAGGATCTTGATTCTGGTGACTAAGACCTCATTTTCAAGGATGAGGGATACAGTGGTACAATTTAGACTTTCCCTGTGACCATGGCAGCCATTTTTCAAAATGGCCGCCACCTGCTGTTATTTTACAATAACTCAAGTTCTACACCACCTAGGATCTTGATTCTGGTGACTAATCATACATTTTCAAGGATGTGGGGTACATTGGTAATATTTAGATTTGTCCTGTGACCATAGCAGCCATTTTTTATTTCAAAATGGCCGTCACCTGCTGTTATTTTACAATAACTCAAGTTTTAGACCACCTAGGATCTTGATTTTGGCGACTAATCATACATTTTAAAAGATGAGAAATACAGTGGTACTATTTAGATTTGTCCTGTGACCATGGCAGCCATTGTTTTTCAAAATGACCACCAACCTGCTGTTATTTTACCAATAACTCAAGTTTTAGACCACCAAGGATCTTGATTCTGGCGACTAATCATTACATTTTCAAGGATGAACTTTCTCTGGGAGAGGTAAGGGCTTATTTCAGGTGCAGGTTGAGTTTCTACTGACAGGACATTATAAGGAGGTGGGCTTTCTGGCCTTTGACTAGCCCCTTTCAGGTACAGATGCACAGTTTGACTTCACTGGCCACTGCAGGGAACTGTGGGGGAGAAACTTTGGTCTCTTGACACCCCGATTAGGTTCAGGGTTTTTTTTTGTGTTTTTTTTTGCCTTTCATGACATCTTTGCTGCAGCAGTTGATCTCCTTACTGCCAGTGGTGGCACACTCTGGGTCTCTGGGGCATTGTATCTTGGTGGCCTCCTGCCAGTGTTTCTCCATCCTTCTCCTGAGCTCTGTGTTCTGGGGCTCTGTTATAGTCAACTTACATTGTCTTGGCTGGAGATTGCTTTCCTGCAGGGTCCAGCCCAGTCTTGTGCAGATGGCTGCTGGCCCACCTGGAGGCCCCAACCTCACTTGTTCGGTTGGTGTGATTAGGTGGGGTGGTCTTCCCCAATCAGGATGAGGGGTTTGACCCTTTCAAACGGCAGTCTGGCCAAGTGTCTGTATTTAGTTGTGAGTTTAGATACAGGATACGATTGCTCACCCAGCCCCAGGTGACATGAGGTGAAGGCTCCTTTGATTTGGTAACATTGCTTTGGTTGACATGGGGACACAGAGAAAGACACTGATGCCTTCAGTGTCTGCACATCCTGCCTGATGGTCCTGAAGCCAAATCTTCTGTCTTCAGTCTTTCGCTCACTGTTCACTGCTCACTGTTCACCTCACCGAATTTAGCCCAAGGAGTTTGACCCCTAGTTTGGCCATAGACCCCCTAGTTTGGCCATAGCCACTTGTCCAAATGTGCCGACATGTGCTGACCTCATCACATCTGTGATGATGGCTATGGCCGTTTTTAGCCAACGTAGTGTTTTTTGTGCAAAACTAATGCTTGGAATGGATCCAGAATCATGAAAAGCCCCTAGTTTGACATGCCACATGCTACTTAAAGCATAATGAAATTTAGAACATTTAGCCTTATATTGGTTGTTGATGGTACCCAACTTTCAGAAGCTGTCAAACATGCCCCTAGGGTGGTCAAATAGAAACCAATGTGGGATATGTTAGTAGACACCTTTACAAACATTGGTGAAGAAAATTCTTGGTAAGAAATGTATTCACAGATTTTATATTATTCTGATAATATTCCCTGAGTAAATTGGTAAAATAATAGCAGGTCCACCATTTTTGAAAATGTCTACCATCCATGGTCACAGGATAAATCTAAATAGTACAACTGTATTCCTCACCCTTGAAAATGTATGATTAGTCACCAGAATCAAGATCCTAGGTGGTGTAGAACTTGAGTTATTGGGAAATAACAGAAAGTTGGCGGCCATTTTGAAAAATGTCTACCATGGTCACAGGACAAATCTAAATAGTACCAATGTATCCCACATCCTTGAAAATGTATGATTAGTCACCAGAATCAAGATCCTAGGTGGTGTAGAACTTGAGTTATTGGGAAATAACAGAAAGTTGGCGGCCATTTTGAAAAATGGCTGCCATGTTCACAGGGCAAATCTAAATAGTACCACTGTATTCCTCATCCTTGAAAATGTGGGATTAGTCACCAGAATCAAGATCCTAGGTGGTCTAGAACCTAAATCAGTTAAACTTGTCAACTCCGTCAGATGTTCGTCAACTCCGTCAGACGTTCGTCCCGTGATGTTTTTGTTAATTTCCAAAGAAATAGAAAATTCGCTGTCAAATCTTTTGTGCTTATGTATTGAAACACCAACTGAAATGATACGTAATGATGTTTTTTTTTTTTTTTTACATGGTTTTCATGTTATAATATTGAAAATAAAGGTTGAAATGACGGTTTTGAGAAATTGGATATTTCATAATAGTGTGATATTGGAACAAAATAATATTAAAAGATTTGTATTACTTAACTTGATTACTGAAAGCCATTATAAGATAACTGAGGACTTTATATTATTGTTGAAATGATAAAATTCAATTAAAAGGGATTTTAGTGTGTCTGACGGAGTTGACATGAATCAGGTATTAAGTGCATAAATGTCCCATTTTAGAAAGAAATGTTATGCGAAAAACCTGTTCCTTCTCAAGATTGGTAGTTGAGACCTGTGTCTACAAATACATCTATTTGATTTGAATGTATCTTAAAAAAAAAAAAAATCCAGTTTGAAAAAAGTTTTGTCCCTTATCTCAAGAATGGGTGATATATCGTTGCTGTCGGGCGAAAAACCCCTCTTATCTCCATATTTTAATTTCAGTTTATTTTATTTATAGTACAAAATCACCCCAAAGGCGTCTCTTGCTGCACTTTATAGCATTAATACATCAACAAACAAAACAAATCAAAGACTTGATTGTGTTTTCTTTTTGTAAATGAATGCCCTACTTGGTCATAATAAATACAGTGTCACGCAAAAGTAGAAGATCTACAAGCTCGAAATGTGGCGCATAGCAACACGTTCTGAGCTTGTAGATCTGCTACCTTTGCTATTTTTTTTCTTCATTTTAATCCTGAAAAGTAAAAGTTTTGGTTGGACAAGAGACGAAAGCTATGACGTAAGACCAAAAATGGCCTCCAAGTCATGAATATGGTGAAGCGATAAAGCGGCATAGTCTTACTGAAAGTCACCCGTTTTAGGTCGATGAAGAATCGTCACCTTTGAGGCCAACAGAAGAAAACAAGCAGGATGGGGACGATTCCTGTGAAGGTGAAGACGAGTCTACCGTTTCACCTCCCAAGCGTACCAGGTACAAAACTGAGGCCGATTCTACAAATGCCTTCTAAATCCTGACAGTTTTCTGAAAAACCCATGTTTCTATTTCAGTGATGCTCAACCTTTTTCATGTCAAGGACCCCCAGAATTATATGTATTTGAACGATTTTTCAAAAATAGCAGATCTACAAGCTCATAGCATGGCACTCGGTGCTGCGCTATGAGCTTGTAGATCTGACATTTTTCAATAGCTAAAGTATAACATAATGCTTAAAACACCAAAGGGGGTTGCCGTCCAGAATGGGTTAAGTGTATGCCCGTTTCCAAATTGCATCGTTGAGTCGAACACCTCAAATCATACCTGTAAAAAATAACTCGTAAACGGCCCACAGTATAATTGCCAGTCTGTGTGTTTTTCTGTAGATATGGGAGACTGCCCAAACCTGTCCAGCACTTGAACTATTCAACCAAAGAGGATGCTGCATCATTTTTGACTCGACTCGTATTTTATAAATGTACATAATGTAATGTAAATACACCGGATTTAGCTAAATATGGACATTGTTTTATCCGTAGTCCCCCCAATAGCAGACTAACACAGGCAACAAAACATGATGCAATATATGGAAGTAGGTTGCAGAGGGTTCGTAGCTACCTCAACATCTAAGCTACTCAGGGAGATGGGAGTACGGGGGAAGGCCCACCGGCAGGCGATCAAGGACCTCTCCAGGGCTGCTGAAAAGGGGAGTCAGTGGCTGTGGATGAAGAAAAAGGACCCCACATGGGCCTTCAGATGAGTCGTGACAGCTAGTAGGGAGTGAACCTGGGACGCTGGGATTCACTGCTGAACCCTCTGGAGGTGTCGTGGGCCAGTCAGCGAAACACCCAAGAAGGAGGGCCTGCCCACCTGATGACCCAAACGATGTCACTGCTCATCTGAAGACCCACAGTGTCTCTCATCGGTGCTTCGATTACCAACATCAATCCTACACAACAGGTATGCGGTCAGGCGCAAGCTTGGCTCAGGGAGGAGGACGCCCCTGCCATGCAGAGTCCACTGCACTTTGGATTACAACATCATTTCCTGTGTTTCATGAATCTGCCCTCCGACACCATGGACTATAGCCTTTCGCTTTTCCGCGATTTTCACCTTTTTTTAAATCCTCCGAAATCGTGAAAAACGACATACTATATGCCCTCCGACACCATGGACTATAGAGTGTCGCAGTCCCTCCCCCTTTCAGAACGACGAGTAGCCCAGGAAATTAATTTTCCCATGGGCATTTCAAAATGTATTTATTTAAAGACCTTTTAAGCGTTGTACGAAGCCAACTCTTGTCGTGACAACATACACACAATATTTTGGACCAAACAAATAATTACAAAGAAGAAAAACAAACGTACAAAAATAACAAAAAAAGTGTTGTAACCTGCCGTTTTTATCTACGTTCTAATTCTTTAATTGGCCTCGTTTCGTTTTTCATCATTTTGGACCATGTGCTATAGCTATAGGTTTCAAACGAGGATAACTTTTTCAAAATTTCAAAAATGATGAAAAACGGCGTGCTATAGTATGCCGTACGGTATGGGCTATAGCCCACGGTCCAAAATGATGAGAAACGAGGCTAACTTTTTTTTTCAAAATTTGAAAAAACATGGGCTATAACCCATCGTTTTTGTCATTTCGTCATTTTTTTCAAATCCTCAAAAATGATGAAAAACGGCGCGCTATAGTATGCCGTACGATATGGGCTATAGCCCATGGTCCAAAATGATGAGAAACGAGAATAACTTTTTTTTTCAAAATTTCAAAAAACATGGGCTATAACCCATCGTTTTTGTCATTTCGTCATTGTTTTCAAATCTTCAAAAATGATGAAAAGCTGCGCGCTATAGTATGCCGTACGATATGGGCTATAGCCCACGGTTCAAAATGATGAGAAACGAGGCTAACTTTTTATTTCATAATTTCAAAAAACATGGGCTATAACCCATCGTTTTTGTCATTTCGTCATTTTTTTCAAATCTTCAAAAATGATGAAAAACTGCGCGCTATAGTATGCCGTACGATATGGGCTATAGCCCACGGTTCAAAATGATGAGAAACGAGGCTAACTTTTTTTTTCAAAATTTCAAAAAACATGGGCTATAACCCATCGTTTTTGTCAAATTGCGGAATTGCGGAAATTGCGGAAATGGTAATTGCTGAAATTGCGGGAATGGAAATTGCGGAAATTGCGGATTTTTTTTTCATTTTTTCATTTTTTTCAAATCCTCAAAAATTATGAAAAACGGCGCGCTATAGTATGCCGTACGATATGGGCTATAGCCCATGGTCCAAAATGATGAGAAACGAGGCTAACTTTTTTTTTCAAAATTTCAAAAAACATGGGCTATAACCCATCGTTTTTGTCATTTCGTCATTTTTTTCAAATCCTCAAAAATGATGAAAAACTGCGCGCTATAGTATGCCGTACGATATGGGCTATAGCCCATGGTCCAAAATGATGAGAAACGAGGCTAACTTTTTTTTTCAAAATTTCAATAAACATGGGCTATAACCCATCGTTTTTGTCATTTCGTCATTTTTTTTCAAATCTTCAAAAATGTTGAAAAACTGCACGCTATAGTATGCCGTACGATATGGGCTATAGCCCACGGTCCAAAATGATGAGAAACGAGGCTAACTTTTTTTTTCAAAATTTCAAAAAACATGGGCTATAACCCATCGTTTTTGTCAAATTGCGGAATTGCGGAAATTGCGGAAATGGTAATTGCTGAAATTGCGGGAATGGAAATTGCGGAAATTGCGGATTTTTTTTTCATTTTTTCATTTCTTTCAAATCCTCAAAAATGATGAAAAACTGCGCGCTATAGTATCCCGTACGATATGGGCTATAGCCCACGGTCCAAAATGATGAGAAACGAGGCTAACTTTTTTTTTCAAATTTTCAAAAAACATGGGCTATATAACCCATCGTTTTTGTCATTTCGTCATTTTTTTCAAATCCTCAAAAATGATGAAAAACTGCGCGCTATAGTATGCCGTACGATATGGTCTATAGCCCACGGTCCAAAATGATGAGAAACGAGGCTAACTTTTTTTTCCAAAATTTCAAAAAACATGGGCTATAACCCATCGTTTTTGTCATTTCGTCATTTTTTTCAAATCTTCAAAAATGATGAAAAACTGCGCGCTATAGTATGCCGTACGATATGGGCTATAGCCAATGGTCCAAAATGATGAGAAACGAGGCTAACTTTTTTTTTCAAAATTTCAAAAAACATGGGCTATAACCCATCGTTTTTGTCATTTCGTCATTTTTTTCAAATCTTCAAAAACGATGAAAAACGGCGTGCCATAGTATGCCGTACGATATGGGCTATAGCCCACGGTCCAAAATGATGAGAAACGAGGCTAACTTTTTTTTTTTCAAAATTTCAAAAAACATGGCCTATAACCCATCGTTTTTTTCATTTTTTCATTTTTTAAAAAATCCTCAAAAACGATGAAAAACGGCGTGCCATAGTATGCCGTACGATATGGGCTATAGCCCACGGTCCAAAATGATGAGAAACGAGGCTAACTTTTTTTTCCAAAATTTCAAAAGAGTCCTACCCACAGACAGAGCTTTGGACAGGTCAGTCATTTAGACAAGAGTCCTACCCACAGACAGAGCTTTGGACAGGTCAGTCATTTCTTATTCTCACGCCTTGTAAGACAATCAGAGGTCTCTGTTTATCGACATGTCGGAGGTCTTCTAAATGTAAGGCAGTTGCTAGAGTCCCTTTGCAAATACATGCTTTGGCATCTGCTGTATACAGTATACTGTACTGTACTGTACTGTATACTGGTGTGGGACTGGCTGGTAAATGGTGCATTTATATAGCACTCTCATCCAAAGCACTTTAACACAGATTGTGCATTACATTCACCCATTCACACACACACACATTCATATACCTTTACATAGATTGTGCATTAATACATTCACCCATTCACACACACACACACACACACACACACACACACACACACACACACACACACACACACACACACACACACACACACACACACACATTCACACACGCATTCATACACTGCTACACAGCTTCTTGCTAACTCTGGGGGAGCCCAGGATGGAACTGGGTGAAAAGAAAACTGGGTTACAAAATCGTGGGATAAAAAAATTATTAAAAAAAAGGAACTGGGAACCCCCCCACTCTACCACAGAGACCACTGCTGCTCTCATGTTGTTCCAGTTGGTCCTGGACTAGTACTAATACTCGGTGTTCTCTCTGTGTGTTCCTGAAGGTGTTGGAGCACATCCGTCTGCCTCTCATCAGTCCCTCCTTCCTCCACACTGTGGTGGAGAGTCTGGAGGTGGTGAAAGAACAGCCGGGCTGTCAGAGGTTCATCTCTGAGGCCAAGGGGGAGCAGCCATACTCTAACTCAGCACGCCCATGCAGTAACACCGGTATGTGACGAGCTGAAAGTGGACATCTATCCAAAGGCCAGCATGCCCGTCTGTGAGATATGTGGGTCTCTTTTCTCCCCCACTGGATGCAGTGATCGTGGCAGTGGGAGAAAAGATGTACCAAAGGAACACCGTCGACTCATTGGAGATCTTCGATCCCCTGACAGAAGAGTGGAGGACAGTTGGAGACTTGCCCATGAAAAGCGAAAGGCATGCCATGGTCGCCTCAGGTGAGAAGAAAAACTCTATTATTGGACTCGGGTCCATGCACAAAGTACAAACGAATAGACATAAAAGAGACATGACGGGCAAGAAAAAGTCATTAAAAGGATGTAAAATAAAAAATAGTACACAACTTAACCCATTCTGGGCGGGAACCCCTTTTTGGGTTCTGTACAGAGCATGTGAGCGGAGCGAAGAGATTTTGACGTGAGCGCGGAGCGGGTTTTTAAATGGGTCGGATTGACTTCCGGAGCGAGAGCTGTCCTCCGCTCCGAGCCGCTCAGTGCACACGGCACGGCACTGTGCAAGCTTGGCTAGCAGTTTACATCAATCATTGCCTCTCAGGCAGGCCCGGCACCACGGGGGGGTAAAGGGGATGTTTGCGCCCTTAAATCAACCTCTTTGCCTTTGTGCCCCCTCAAAAATCTCAATGTCCTCTCAGTCATTCCATCCTGGCGCCGGGGCCTGCTCTCAGACTCAAGCCCAGCCCCATACGCGTAATCTGCTTCACGGACTGTCCATGAGAATAGACATACAAATCATCAATGCACCGCTCATGGCGTGTCGACAGTTTACATATCTGTTCTTTTGGATTTGGACACATGACGATGGGCTACAACAGAGCATGTGAGCGCGAGCGGAGCGGAGCGAGGAGCGGAGCGGGTGGATTTTGAAGTGAGCGCGGAGCGAGCGTAGAGCGGCGTGGGGGGAGATGAACGTGAGCGCGGAGCGAGCGTAACAAAAGCCGTCGAGAGCGAAGAGCGGAATTATCGGCCGCTCCGCTCCGCTCACATGCTCTGGTTCTGTACAGTATGTACAGTATTAAAAAATGTGATGCTGCTAAATAAATAGAAAACTGGGTTAATCCACAGGTATTTAACACCCCGAACGCCCGGGATTATTTAATCCGCAATCCATTAAATCAGAGCGCCCAGCGATTTATAGCAGCGGAGCACATTCAGCGACGGACCGGATGTTATCCCGGATGTGGCTGAAGTAGGACCGGATGTTATCCCGGATGTGGCTGAAGTAGCTAGATGACCAAAACACTCTCCGTGCGAACGACAACAACGGGCGGTATGATTAATTCTAACGCGACTAGCGACGGGACCGCGATCGGACCGTCTAACACATAATTGTTCTTTTCTTAGAATTGGACGGAATGATTCAGATGAAGAGTTATTAACGTTTTAACATTTTCGATCTCGTCGGGCTAATATAAGCGCCCAGCAGCTTATATTATAACACTGGAACTATTTTGATGAATTTCTGTGAATTTCTTCAGCGATATATATATATATGAAGACATTTCAAGTTGTGTATGCATATTAAACTATGTATTTCTTTTAAAACAATGAAAGCTTACATCATTGTTTTAATTCTGCTCCTCTCCCACCATATAGGCTCTACTCTGTATCTGGCTGGAGGGGACAGGCGGGGTCGTATTCGTCCTAGTGGTAAAAGTAGTGAGATGTGGCGCTTCGATGCTCGGAACGAAACATGGCTGAAGATGGCTTCCATGAAAGAGGAACACACTGACTTCAGTAAGCTGTCAAACTATTCTAATTTATCCCCGTTTTCCCTGCCAAGAATATTTAACCAAAAAAGCCCAGACTGCCATAATTTACATCAATGTATGTTTACTCAGGTTTAAGTAGTCACAGAATATTCATCTTCACTACTATCACTATCACTACTATCGCACACCGAGACATTCGTTTGTGAAAATAGTCGGTTTGAAAAACAAAGTTAGAGGGTGCTGAAGCCATTTTAATTTCAAGGACCCCCAAATTAAATGTATATTAATTAGCCTATAGGGTGACAGGGCCCTAGGGTGACAGGGTCCTAGGCCATTTCATTATGATTTTCATCTCTGCACTGGGACCCCATGTTACAGACATGTTTACAATATTTTACAACAGTAGCTACTTATATTTTGTTATTTAAAGCTGTGATTATTTATTTAAGAAGCACTGTTCTGTACCAATGTTTAAGCTAAAATAATGATGACCGGGGACTTAAAAATAATTGTTTTAATTGATGGCCTTCATGCCCTGGCACTTGGCCTTGTGTCCTCAAAAAGTTGACCAAGTGGCCTTGCCCCTAAAATGATGAAATTCCAGGCCTGGTTGGAGCCCATTCAAAAGACACACAGTCATGGCAGAGAAAATTGTCCCCACGAGGAAATAAAAATGAGTTTTACGAGCACATGGCTGTCACATGTGTTTCTGGGTTGATCATAGATTGTGTTCTTATATCCTTACTGAATTGAATCGTATACCGTACGATATAGGATATAGCCCATGGTCCAAAATGATGAGAAACGAGGATAACTTTTTTTTTCAAAAAACATGGGCTATAACCCATCGTTTTTTTTCATTTTTTCATTTTTGTCAAATCATCAAAAATGAGGAATAACGGCGCGCTATAGTATGCTGTATGATATAGGCTATAGCCCATGGTCCAAAATGATGAGAAACGAGGATAACTTTTTTTTTCAAAAAACATGGGCTATAACCCATTTTTTTAATTTTTTAATTTTTGTCAAATCATCAAAAATGATGAAAAACCGCGCGCTATAGTATGCCGTACGATATGGGCTATAGCCCACGGTCCAAAATGATGAGAAACGAGGCTAACCTTTTTTTTTCAAAATTAAAAAAAACATGGGCTATAACCCATCGTTTTTGTAATTTCGTCATTTTTTTCGAATCCTCAAAAATGATGAAAAACGACGCGCTATAGTATGCCGTACGATATGGGCTATAGCCCATGGTCCAAAATGATGAGAAACGAGGATAACTTTTTTTTTCAAAATAAAAAAAAACATGGGCTATAAATAACCCATCGTTTTTGTCATTTCGTCATTTTTTTCAAAAATGATGAAAAACGGCGCGCTATAGTATGCCGTACGATATGGGCTATAGCCCATGGTCCAAAATGATGAGAAACGAGGCTAACTTTTTTTTTTCAAAATTTCAAAAAACATGGGCTACCAGTTGTGATGCAACAGAGTTCGCTGTGACCACATCTATGCAAAAGTAAGAACGAAGGAGGGTTTGGACTCCCTCAATTCAGGTTATACTATATGGCGGCTCACTTAAACTTTATTTATCTATGGTATGACTGCTATCCTGGATGTAACCTGGAAAATTTGCCTGCATGGCTTAGTATCGAGCATGCATCCTGTTCTGGGTCGTGTCTTCCTGCATTACTTAATAGCCCTATTAAGATCAAGAAAAGTAGTTATGGACATAACCCCATAATTCAAAACTCTCTGAAAATATGGTCTCAGGTCTTAGCATTGACAAAGGCTCCTAAAATATATTTGGATTCTCCTATATGTTCCAATCCGGCTTTTCAGCCGGGTCTGGCAGACCCGGTTTTTATGTCATGGAAGGAGAAAGGTATTGTGAATCTCCGAAATGTATACTTTAATCAAGGTCATGGTAAAGGTTATCTTGCCTCTTTTCAACAAATACGAGAATCCTTCCGGCTCCCATCATCACATTTGTTCCGTTACTTGCAATTGAGACATTTTCTTAGAACGCATGTCCCACAATATGAACAACAACCCAGTCATCCAGTCTTGGATAGTTTCTTCAACACTGAGCCCTTTGAAAAAGGTGCAGTCTCTCAATTCTATGACACCTTGCTGACCGTGGTTAACCCATCCTCAAGCTTGTTTAAGGACAATTGGCAAAGAGAATTAGGCATAGAGATTTCAGATGTAGTATGGGAGGATTGTATCACCAACATTCACCATAGCTCTATCAATGTTAGGCACTCTCTGATTCAATTTAAGATTGTTCATAGGCTGCACTATTCCCCAACTAAATTAAACAAAATCTTTAAAGATTCTTCTCCCATGTGTGGAAAGTGTTTAACGGAACAAGGGACTTTGTCTCATCAGTTCCTTCAATGTCATAAATTGCAACGTTTCTGGAATGAAATTTTTGATTTCTTGGCTAAAGCTTATAAAAAAGACTTCCCCCCGGCACCTCTAGTTGCACTCTTCGGTGTGATGGAACCAGATCAAGTAAAAAACAAATACGAGGCACAGGCCGTCTCACTCGCAACACTGTTAGCTAGGAAATTAATACTACAAGCCTGGAAATCGGATAAACCTCCGACAGTTGACATGTGGCTAAGGGAGCTGGGAGGAGTGCTGCATATGGAGAAAATTAGATTCACCTTGTCGAAAAAAGAACATCTTTATCTAAAAACCTGGTCGCCCATTATTGAGATGCTTGTTACATTGGACTGAAGTGGTGTAATTGAATGTTGTTCTGCCCCGTAATGTCGTCTAATTAATGTTTGATATGTGTATACTGTATACGTCTGTATTGTCTATGTGGGTACACATGTATGCATATGTCTTCCTTTTCACATCAGAAATGTTTTTTAGAATTTATAGTGATGTTGTTTCTGTCCTCGGAATGCCGTGTAGTCATCAGCCTTGTCAGTTATAATTTTATTGTTTTTGTCTTTTTCTTTGAGTTATGTTTTGTCTCCTTTTATTGTAAGTCTCTTGTTTGTATGTTTTTTGCTATTTTTTTCCCGATCTGTAATTTTATGGTTAATCATTACTGAAATGCTTTTATGCCAAAAATCATAATAAACAGATGTTTAAAAAAAAATACAAGTGACCGTTGTGAATTATGGGTGGCTCCCAGAGGTCCTTGATCCCCATGGGGTCCAACAGTGGTCATTGAAGCGTGCACACACAAATGCACATATGCACCTACACACGCACAGGCGCACATGCGTATGCACACCTGGACCTGTAAATTAACAACACAAAAACTAAGGCACTGGTGTCGGACTTCTGGTTTACCGGAACGGGGTTCAACTCCCTGCAGTGCCCTGCTCAATGTGTTGTATTTACCGGAAAGGATGGGAAACATTAGCAAATTGCGGAGTGTTAGAAAAAAAAGGATGGCTTATAGCCCATGTTTTTTTTTCATTTTCCGCAATTTCCGCAATTTCCGGATAACTTTTTTTTTCAAAATTCAAAATTCCGCAATTTCCGCAATTTTTGAAATTTTGAAAAAAAAAGTTATCCGGAAATTGCGGAAATTGCGGAAATTGTAATTGCGGAAATGGTGGAAATGGTGGAAATGGATATTGTATTTTATTTTACTCAGCCATAACAATTTATTTTCTGTTAACCAACTTGCTGGCTGGCAGGCAGGCAGACAGCTACTCATAGACAGGCAGACAGACAGACAGCTACTCATGGAGAATTGGACAATATTGAAAAAATGAAAAAAACGATGGGTTATATTGAAGCGTGCACCTACACACGCACAGGCGCACATGTATATGCACACCTGGACCTGTAAATGAACAACACAAAAACTAAGGCACTGGTGTCGGACTTCTGGTTTACCGGAACGGGGTTCAACTCCCTGCAGTGCCCTGCTCAATGTGTTGTATTTACCGGAAAGGATGGGAAACATTAGCAAATTGCGGAGTGTTAGAAAAAAAAGGATGGCTTATAGCCCATGTTTTTTTCATTTTCCGCAATTTCCGCAATTTCCGGATAACTTTTTTTTTCAAAATTCAAAATTCCGCAATTTCCGCAATTTTTGAAATTTTGAAAAAAAAAGTTATCCGGAAATTGCGGAAATTGCGGAAATTGTGGAAATGGTAATTGCGGAAATGGTGGAAATGGTGGAAATGGATATTGTATTTTATTTTACTCAGCCATAACAATTTATTTTCTGT
Source organism: Protomyctophum bolini (assembly GCF_963924005.1). Lineage (NCBI taxonomy): Eukaryota > Metazoa > Chordata > Actinopteri > Myctophiformes > Myctophidae > Protomyctophum > Protomyctophum bolini. Next base: position 30,304,475 of record NC_137883.1, read on the forward strand.
TAACCAGGCTGGCAGGCAGGCAGACAGCTACTCATAGACAGGCAGACAGACAGACAGCTACTCATGGAGAATTGGACAATATTGAAAAAATGAAAAAAACGATGGGTTATATTGAAGCGTGCACCTACACACGCACAGGCGCACATGTATATGCACACCTGGACCTGTAAATGAACAACACAAAAACTAAGGCACTGGTGTCGGACTTCTGGTTTACCGGAACGGGGTTCAACTCCCTGCAGTGCCCTGCTCAATGTGTTGTATTTACCGGAAAGGATGGGAAACATTAGCAAATTGCGGAGTGTTAGAAAAAAAAGGATGGCTTATAGCCCATGTTTTTTTCATTTTCCGCAATTTCCGCAATTTCCGGATAACTTTTTTTTTCAAAATTCAAAATTCCGCAATTTCCGCAATTTTTGAAATTTTGAAAAAAAAAGTTATCCGGAAATTGCGGAAATTGCGGAAATTGTGGAAATGGTAATTGCGGAAATGGTGGAAATGGTGGAAATGGATATTGTATTTTATTTTACTCAGCCATAACAATTTATTTTCTGTTAACCAGGCTGGCAGGCAGGCAGACAGCTACTCATAGACAGGCAGACAGACAGACAGCTACTCATGGAGAATTGGACAATATTGAAAAAATGAAAAAAACGATGGGTTATATTGAAGCGTGCACCTACACACGCACAGGCGCACATGTATATGCACACCTGGACCTGTAAATGAACAACACAAAAACTAAGGCACTGGTGTCGGACTTCTGGTTTACCGGAACGGGGTTCAACTCCCTGCAGTGCCCTGCTCAATGTGTTGTATTTACCGGAAAAATTAAGTGTTGCGCAATTTCCATTTCCGCAATTTCCGCAATTTCCACAATTTCCATTTCCGCAATTTCCGCAATTTCCGCAATTGCGGAAATTGTGGAATTGCGAAAATGGTAATTGCGGAAATGGAAATTGCGGAAATTGCGGAAATATTAATTGCAGAAATTGCGGAAATTACGGAAATGGAAATTGTTGAAATTAGGGAAATTGCGGAAATGGAAATTGCGGAAATTGTGGAATTGCGGAAATGGAATTGAAATTTGAAGAAAAGAATAATAAAAAAAAACGATTTTCACTTTTTTTTAAATCCTCAAAAATGATTAAGACTATAGCGATGACCTCTGAGACCATGGACACCAATGAACCATGTAAATACAACAAATTGAGCAGGGCACTGCAGGGAGTTGCACCCCGTTCCGGTAAACCAGAAGTACGACACCAGTGCCTTAGTTTTTGTGTTGTCATTTACAGGTCCTTTCGTTGAAATGTAAATTTTACATTTCAACAGTAAAGTAATATATAAAGAAGAGAAACAAAAAAGTACAAAAATAACATTTTCGAATTACCTGTATTTGCTTTGATTTTTTAAACTTTCTCTTCACTAGTAGGAATAAACACGCCATTGGGGAGGTTTAAGGAATTTATTGACAGTGAATAGATGGAGGGATGAAGGAGGGATGAATGAATGCGGATGTGTAGGTTCCGGGGGGGTCGCCGACCCTGGAGTCTTTGGGGAGGAGGTCGAATGGCACTCGTCGTGTGGCGTTCGTCGTAAGGCGTTCGTCTTACGGTGCGCATGGACGAAATCCCACGGCAGGAACCTGATAATGATGGGAGAGAGTTTTGTTTTAATCGTTTGATCCACTTTTGGCGAGGTGGATGTAGTAGTTCCTTTGGGGGGAGCGGGGAGAGGAGCTGCTATGGAGGTGAAGGGGTGGGGGTGGGTTGCGAGAAGCCTGTAGGAAGGCGGCTAGTGTGCGACGCGGGCGAAGCAAGGAGGGTTCTGGGTGGTATTTGGCAGGTATAAAAAGGGGACAGGTAGATTGACGTGGAGGGAGGAGAGTGGCGTGAAGGGCAGGGCCAATGCGCGTTTCTCCTCCTCCTGAACATCAGTTGTTCCAACTCCATTAACCATTATTTGACACTTTTGGTTGTTGAAAAACAGCTTCTAACCATTATTTGACACTTTTGGTTGTTTCAAAATTAAAAAAAACATGGGCTATAACCCATCGTTTTTGTCATTTTTTCCAAATCCTCAAAAATGATGAAAAACGGCGTGCCATAGTATGCCGTACGATATGGGCTATAGCCCACGGTCCAAAATGATGAGAAACGAGGCTAAATTATTTTTTCAAAATTTCAAAAAACATGGGCTATAACCCATCGTTTTTGTCATTTCGTCATTTTTTTCAAATCTTCAAAAATGATGAAAAACGGCGCGCTATAGTATGCCGTACGATATGGGCTATAGCCCACGGTCCAAAATGATGAGAAACGAGGCTAAATTATTTTTTCAAAATTTCAAAAAACATGGGCTATAACCCATCGTTTTTGTCATTTCGTCATTTTTTTCAAATCTTCAAAAATAATGAAAAACGGCGCGCTATAGTATGCCGTACGATATGGGCTATAGCCCACGGTCCAAAATGATGAGAAACGAGGCTAAATTATTTTTTCAAAATTTCAAAAAACATGGGCTATAACCCATCGTTTTTGTCATTTCGTCATTTTTTTCAAATCTTCAAAAATGATGAAAAACGGCGCGCTATAGTATGCCGTACGATATGGGCTATAGCCCACGGTCCAAAATGATGAGAAACGAGGCTAAATTATTTTTTCAAAATTTCAAAAAACATGGGCTATAACCCATCGTTTTTGTCATTTCGTCATTTTTTTCAAATCTTCAAAAATGATGAAAAACGGCGCGCTATAGTATGCCGTACGATATGGGCTATAGCCCACGGTCCAAAATGATGAGAAACGAGGCTAAATTATTTTTTCAAAATTTCAAAAAACATGGGCTATAACCCATCGTTTTTGTCATTTCGTCATTTTTTTCAAATCTTCAAAAATGATGAAAAACGGCGCGCTATAGTATGCCGTACGATATGGGCTATAGCCCACGGTCCAAAATGATGAGAAACGAGGCTAAATTATTTTTTCAAAATTTCAAAAAACATGGGCTATAACCCATCGTTTTTGTCATTTCGTCATTTTTTTCAAATCTTCAAAAATGATGAAAAACGGCGCGCTATAGTATGCCGTACGATATGGGCTATAGCCCACGGTCCAAAATGATGAGAAACGAGGCTAAATTATTTTTTCAAAATTTCAAAAAACATGGGCTATAACTAGGGGTGTGCATCTCTCCTTTACAAGACGATTCGATACGTATCGATATGCATGGGCTACGATGCGATTCAGAGACGATACATTTATACACAGAACGATTCGAATTCGATTCGGTGGAATTCGATGCGATTTTGATTTTGTGGAATTTGAGGCGATTCGATGCGATTCGATGCGATTCGATACGATACGGTGCGATCTGACACATTTAACCTTTTTTAGATTTTTAATTTGAAGCTAGATCTATAAAGAATAGGGTTGGGACTTTAAAAAAACATCTAATTAATTGGAGGATTTGTGATTAATTAATCTCAATTAATCACATTTTAATCGCATATCAATAGGCCTATTTGACCTGATCAGTGAGCTTTTTTTTCAAATGGATTTGGATACGAGTGAATCAATGAATGAATAGGCAATTAAAAAAGTAGTAATACTAATAGTGATAATATTATTATTTATATAATGCTTCTCTGAGTACTACGCTTTTCAAGGGGAACATTAGAAAACTAATTAAAACAACTTTATAAGAGAAAAACTAAGACTATGGAATAAAATAAATGAAAGTGGAATGAGATAGCTGGGGAAAGACATTCTGGGTTTGAATTTATAGGTGGTGGCATATCTCTGAGCTTTGGGAAGTGCATTGTTTTGACAGGTCTGCCTGCTGTGGACAGTGAAACCAGACGCAACAATACAGTCATACTGTCGATGCAAACAGACGTGTACAGTAGCTGCTCGGCCTGCTCCAAATGATATTCCCATTCGTCTTTGTGTCTGCTCGTGTAAACGCAGCATCGAGTGTGAGGGTTGGGGAACTAATGTTAGCTCCCATGCTAACTAGTTGCTACCCTCGTCAGAAACAACACGACCATCCAGATCGGGTGGAAGCTGTTGATATCACGTTGCTTGTGCCCGTGGATGGGAAATGAAATGTAAAAGGCTATAGAAGCGTGGATGAAAGGCAAAGCACAGATGTGCAATAATGCTGTGTCGTGACTCGTATCTGCGTGTGTATTCCGTCTGACAACGAGTGGTTTATGCTGCTATAGTGCTCGTCTGTTGTTGCTGGCTGCTGATGCATATAGAGCGTCATCATAAGCATGCGCCCGTCCTGCGCTGGAAGTAGCAGATCTACAAGCTATCTACCCGTCGCAATGCACAGCGCTTTGGGCTTGTACATCTGTGTTTTTCCCGCAGTTAGTTGAATTATATCGATTCGCAGCTTTAGGATCGAACCAACGTCCGATGCAGACGCTATTTTGACCGATCCAGACACACGTGCATCGATGTAGTCGCATCGTTAATGTTAAAATCGATTATCGATTCATATCGATATTTTTTGACACCACTAGCTATAACCCATCGTTTTTGTCATTTCGTCATTTTTTTCAAATCTTCAAAAATGATGAAAAACGGCGCGCTATAGTATGCCGTACGATATGGGCTATAGCCCACGGTCCAAAATGATGAGAAACGAGGCTAAATTATTTTTTCAAAATTTCAAAAAACATGGGCTATAACCCATCGTTTTTGTCATTTCGTCATTTTTTTCAAATCTTCAAAAATGATGAAAAACGGCGCGCTATAGTATGCCGTACGATATGGGCTATAGCCCACGGTCCAAAATGATGAGAAACGAGGCTAAATTATTTTTTCAAAATTTCAAAAAACATGGGCTATAACCCATCGTTTTTGTCATTTCGTCATTTTTTTCAAATCTTCAAAAATGATAAAAACGGCGCGCTATAGTATGCCGTACGATATGGGCTATAGCCCACGGTCCAAAATGATGAGAAACGAGGCTAAATTATTTTTTCAAAATTTCAAAAAACATGGGCTATAACCCATCGTTTTTGTCATATCTTCAAAAATGATGAAAAACGGCGCGCTATAGTATGCCGTACGATATGGGCTATAGCCCACGGTCCAAAATGATGAGAAACGAGGCTAAATTATTTTTTCAAAATTTCAAAAAACATGGGCTATAACCCATCGTTTTTGTCATTTCGTCATTTTTTTTTAAATCTTCAAAAATGATGAAAAACGGCGCGCTATAGTATGCCGTACGATATGGGCTATAGCCCACGGTCCAAAATGATGAGAAACGAGGCTAAATTATTTTTTCAAAATTTCAAAAAACATGGGCTATAACCCATCGTTTTTGTCATTTCGTAATTTTTTTCAAATCTTCAAAAATGATGAAAAACGGCGCGCTATAGTATGCCGTACGATATGGGCTATAGCCCACGGTCCAAAATGATGAGAAACGAGGCTAAATTATTTTTTCAAAATTTCAAAAAACATGGGCTATAACCCATCGTTTTTGTCATTTCGTCATTTTTTTCAAATCTTCAAAAATGATGAAAAACGGCGCGCTATAGTATGCCGTACGATATGGGCTATAGCCCACGGTCCAAAATGATGAGAAACGAGGCTAAATTATTTTTTCAAATTTTCAAAAAACATGGGCTATAACCCATCGTTTTTGTCATTTCGTCATTTTTTTCAAATCTTCAAAAATGATGAAAAACGGCGCGCTATAGTATGCCGTACGATATGGGCTATAGCCCACGGTCCAAAATGATGAGAAACGAGGCTAAATTATTTTTTCAAAATTTCAAAAAACATGGGCTATAACCCATCGTTTTTGTCATTTCGTCATTTTTTTCAAATCTTCAAAAATGATGAAAAACGGCGCGCTATAGTATGCCGTACGATATGGGCTATAGCCCACGGTCCAAAATGATGAGAAACGAGGCTAAATTATTTTTTCAAAATTTCAAAAAACATGGGCTATAACCCATCGTTTTTGTCATTTCGTCATTTTTTTCAAATCTTCAAAAATGATAAAAACGGCGCGCTATAGTATGCCGTACGATATGGGCTATAGCCCACGGTCCAAAATGATGAGAAACGAGGCTAAATTATTTTTTCAAAATTTCAAAAAACATGGGCTATAACCCATCGTTTTTGTCATTTCGTCATTTTTTTCAAATCTTCAAAAATGATGAAAAACGGCGCGCTATAGTATGCCGTACGATATGGGCTATAGCCCACGGTCCAAAATGATGAGAAACGAGGCTAAATTATTTTTTCAAAATTTCAAAAAACATGGGCTATAACCCATCGTTTTTGTCATTTCGTCATTTTTCTTTAAATCTTCAAAAATGATGAAAAACGGCGCGCTATAGTATGCCGTACGATATGGGCTATAGCCCACGGTCCAAAATGATGAGAAACGAGGCTAAATTATTTTTTCAAAATTTCAAAAAACATGGGCTATAACCCATCGTTTTTGTCATTTCGTAATTTTTTTCAAATCTTCAAAAATGATGAAAAACGGCGCGCTATAGTATGCCGTACGATATGGGCTATAGCCCACGGTCCAAAATGATGAGAAACGAGGCTAAATTATTTTTTCAAAATTTCAAAAAACATGGGCTATAACCCATCGTTTTTGTCATTTCGTCATTTTTTTCAAATCTTCAAAAATGATGAAAAACGGCGCGCTATAGTATGCCGTACGATATGGGCTATAGCCCACGGTCCAAAATGATGAGAAACGAGGCTAAATTATTTTTTCAAATTTTCAAAAAACATGGGCTATAACCCATCGTTTTTGTCATTTCGTCATTTTTTTCAAATCTTCAAAAATGATGAAAAACGGCACGCTATAGTATGCCGTACGATATGGGCTATAGCCCACGGTCCAAAATGATGAGAAACGAGGCTAAATTATTTTTTCAAAATTTCAAAAAACATGGGCTATAACCCATCGTTTTTGTCATTTCGTCATTTTTTTCAAATCTTCAAAAATGATGAAAAACGGCGCGCTATAGTATGCCGTACGATATGGGCTATAGCCCACGGTCCAAAATGATGAGAAACGAGGCTAAATTATTTTTTCAAAATTTCAAAAAACATGGGCTATAACCCATCGTTTTTGTCATTTCGTCATTTTTTTCAAATCTTCAAAAATAATGAAAAACGGCGCGCTATAGTATGCCGTACGATATGGGCTATAGCCCACGGTCCAAAATGATGAGAAACGAGGCTAAATTATTTTTTCAAAATTTCAAAAAACATGGGCTATAACCCATCGTTTTTGTCATTTCGTCATTTTTTTCAAATCTTCAAAAATGATGAAAAACGGCGCGCTATAGTATGCCGTACGATATGGGCTATAGCCCACGGTCCAAAATGATGAGAAACGAGGCTAAATTATTTTTTCAAAATTTCAAAAAACATGGGCTATAACCCATCGTTTTTGTCATTTCGTCATTTTTTTCAAATCTTCAAAAATGATGAAAAACGGCGCGCTATAGTATGCCGTACGATATGGGCTATAGCCCACGGTCCAAAATGATGAGAAACGAGGCTAAATTATTTTTTCAAAATTTCAAAAAACATGGGCTATAACCCATCGTTTTTGTCATTTCGTCATTTTTTTCAAATCTTCAAAAATGATGAAAAACGGCGCGCTATAGTATGCCGTACGATATGGGCTATAGCCCACGGTCCAAAATGATGAGAAACGAGGCTAAATTATTTTTTCAAAATTTCAAAAAACATGGGCTATAACCCATCGTTTTTGTCATTTCGTCATTTTTTTCAAATCTTCAAAAATGATGAAAAACGGCGCGCTATAGTATGCCGTACGATATGGGCTATAGCCCACGGTCCAAAATGATGAGAAACGAGGCTAAATTATTTTTTCAAAATTTCAAAAAACATGGGCTATAACTAGGGGTGTGCATCTCTCCTTTACAAGACGATTCGATACGTATCGATATGCATGGGCTACGATGCGATTCAGAGACGATACATTTATACACAGAACGATTCGAATTCGATTCGGTGGAATTCGATGCGATTTTGATTTTGTGGAATTTGAGGCGATTCGATGCGATTCGATGCGATTCGATACGATACGGTGCGATCTGACACATTTAACCTTTTTTAGATTTTTAATTTGAAGCTAGATCTATAAAGAATAGGGTTGGGACTTTAAAAAAACATCTAATTAATTGGAGGATTTGTGATTAATTAATCTCAATTAATCACATTTTAATCGCATATCAATAGGCCTATTTGACCTGATCAGTGAGCTTTTTTTTCAAATGGATTTGGATACGAGTGAATCAATGAATGAATAGGCAATTAAAAAAGTAGTAATACTAATAGTGATAATATTATTATTTATATAATGCTTCTCTGAGTACTACGCTTTTCAAGGGGAACATTAGAAAACTAATTAAAACAACTTTATAAGAGAAAAACTAAGACTATGGAATAAAATAAATGAAAGTGGAATGAGATAGCTGGGGAAAGACATTCTGGGTTTGAATTTATAGGTGGTGGCATATCTCTGAGCTTTGGGAAGTGCATTGTTTTGACAGGTCTGCCTGCTGTGGACAGTGAAACCAGACGCAACAATACAGTCATACTGTCGATGCAAACAGACGTGTACAGTAGCTGCTCGGCCTGCTCCAAATGATATTCCCATTCGTCTTTGTGTCTGCTCGTGTAAACGCAGCATCGAGTGTGAGGGTTGGGGAACTAATGTTAGCTCCCATGCTAACTAGTTGCTACCCTCGTCAGAAACAACACGACCATCCAGATCGGGTGGAAGCTGTTGATATCACGTTGCTTGTGCCCGTGGATGGGAAATGAAATGTAAAAGGCTATAGAAGCGTGGATGAAAGGCAAAGCACAGATGTGCAATAATGCTGTGTCGTGACTCGTATCTGCGTGTGTATTCCGTCTGACAACGAGTGGTTTATGCTGCTATAGTGCTCGTCTGTTGTTGCTGGCTGCTGATGCATATAGAGCGTCATCATAAGCATGCGCCCGTCCTGCGCTGGAAGTAGCAGATCTACAAGCTATCTACCCGTCGCAATGCACAGCGCTTTGGGCTTGTACATCTGTGTTTTTCCCGCAGTTAGTTGAATTATATCGATTCGCAGCTTTAGGATCGAACCAACGTCCGATGCAGACGCTATTTTGACCGATCCAGACACACGTGCATCGATGTAGTCGCATCGTTAATGTTAAAATCGATTATCGATTCATATCGATATTTTTTGACACCACTAGCTATAACCCATCGTTTTTGTCATTTCGTCATTTTTTTCAAATCTTCAAAAATGATGAAAAACGGCGCGCTATAGTATGCCGTACGATATGGGCTATAGCCCACGGTCCAAAATGATGAGAAACGAGGCTAAATTATTTTTTCAAAATTTCAAAAAACATGGGCTATAACCCATCGTTTTTGTCATTTCGTCATTTTTTTCAAATCTTCAAAAATGATGAAAAACGGCGCGCTATAGTATGCCGTACGATATGGGCTATAGCCCACGGTCCAAAATGATGAGAAACGAGGCTAAATTATTTTTTCAAAATTTCAAAAAACATGGGCTATAACCCATCGTTTTTGTCATTTCGTCATTTTTTTCAAATCTTCAAAAATGATAAAAACGGCGCGCTATAGTATGCCGTACGATATGGGCTATAGCCCACGGTCCAAAATGATGAGAAACGAGGCTAAATTATTTTTTCAAAATTTCAAAAAACATGGGCTATAACCCATCGTTTTTGTCATTTCGTCATTTTTTTCAAATCTTCAAAAATGATAAAAACGGCGCGCTATAGTATGCCGTACGATATGGGCTATAGCCCACGGTCCAAAATGATGAGAAACGAGGCTAAATTATTTTTTCAAAATTTCAAAAAACATGGGCTATAACCCATCGTTTTTGTCATTTCGTCATTTTTTTCAAATCTTCAAAAATGATGAAAAACGGCGCGCTATAGTATGCCGTACGATATGGGCTATAGCCCACGGTCCAAAATGATGAGAAACGAGGCTAAATTATTTTTTCAAAATTTCAAAAAACATGGGCTATAACCCATCGTTTTTGTCATTTCGTCATTTTTCTTTAAATCTTCAAAAATGATGAAAAACGGCGCGCTATAGTATGCCGTACGATATGGGCTATAGCCCACGGTCCAAAATGATGAGAAACGAGGCTAAATTATTTTTTCAAAATTTCAAAAAACATGGGCTATAACCCATCGTTTTTGTCATTTCGTAATTTTTTTCAAATCTTCAAAAATGATGAAAAACGGCGCGCTATAGTATGCCGTACGATATGGGCTATAGCCCACGGTCCAAAATGATGAGAAACGAGGCTAAATTATTTTTTCAAAATTTCAAAAAACATGGGCTATAACCCATCGTTTTTGTCATTTCGTCATTTTTTTCAAATCTTCAAAAATGATGAAAAACGGCGCGCTATAGTATGCCGTACGATATGGGCTATAGCCCACGGTCCAAAATGATGAGAAACGAGGCTAAATTATTTTTTCAAATTTTCAAAAAACATGGGCTATAACCCATCGTTTTTGTCATTTCGTCATTTTTTTCAAATCTTCAAAAATGATGAAAAACGGCACGCTATAGTATGCCGTACGATATGGGCTATAGCCCACGGTCCAAAATGATGAGAAACGAGGCTAAATTATTTTTTCAAAATTTCAAAAAACATGGGCTATAACCCATCGTTTTTGTCATTTCGTCATTTTTTTCAAATCTTCAAAAATGATGAAAAACGGCGCGCTATAGTATGCCGTACGATATGGGCTATAGCCCACGGTCCAAAATGATGAGAAACGAGGCTAAATTATTTTTTCAAAATTTCAAAAAACATGGGCTATAACCCATCGTTTTTGTCATTTCGTCATTTTTTTCAAATCTTCAAAAATAATGAAAAACGGCGCGCTATAGTATGCCGTACGATATGGGCTATAGCCCACGGTCCAAAATGATGAGAAACGAGGCTAAATTATTTTTTCAAAATTTCAAAAAACATGGGCTATAACCCATCGTTTTTGTCATTTCGTCATTTTTTTCAAATCTTCAAAAATGATGAAAAACGGCGCGCTATAGTATGCCGTACGATATGGGCTATAGCCCACGGTCCAAAATGATGAGAAACGAGGCTAAATTATTTTTTCAAAATTTCAAAAAACATGGGCTATAACCCATCGTTTTTGTCATTTCGTCATTTTTTTCAAATCTTCAAAAATGATGAAAAACGGCGCGCTATAGTATGCCGTACGATATGGGCTATAGCCCACGGTCCAAAATGATGAGAAACGAGGCTAAATTATTTTTTCAAAATTTCAAAAAACATGGGCTATAACCCATCGTTTTTGTCATTTCGTCATTTTTTTCAAATCTTCAAAAATGATGAAAAACGGCGCGCTATAGTATGCCGTACGATATGGGCTATAGCCCACGGTCCAAAATGATGAGAAACGAGGCTAAATTATTTTTTCAAAATTTCAAAAAACATGGGCTATAACCCATCGTTTTTGTCATTTCGTCATTTTTTTCAAATCTTCAAAAATGATGAAAAACGGCGCGCTATAGTATGCCGTACGATATGGGCTATAGCCCACGGTCCAAAATGATGAGAAACGAGGCTAAATTATTTTTTCAAAATTTCAAAAAACATGGGCTATAACTAGGGGTGTGCATCTCTCCTTTACAAGACGATTCGATACGTATCGATATGCATGGGCTACGATGCGATTCAGAGACGATACATTTATACACAGAACGATTCGAATTCGATTCGGTGGAATTCGATGCGATTTTGATTTTGTGGAATTTGAGGCGATTCGATGCGATTCGATGCGATTCGATACGATACGGTGCGATCTGACACATTTAACCTTTTTTAGATTTTTAATTTGAAGCTAGATCTATAAAGAATAGGGTTGGGACTTTAAAAAAACATCTAATTAATTGGAGGATTTGTGATTAATTAATCTCAATTAATCACATTTTAATCGCATATCAATAGGCCTATTTGACCTGATCAGTGAGCTTTTTTTTCAAATGGATTTGGATACGAGTGAATCAATGAATGAATAGGCAATTAAAAAAGTAGTAATACTAATAGTGATAATATTATTATTTATATAATGCTTCTCTGAGTACTACGCTTTTCAAGGGGAACATTAGAAAACTAATTAAAACAACTTTATAAGAGAAAAACTAAGACTATGGAATAAAATAAATGAAAGTGGAATGAGATAGCTGGGGAAAGACATTCTGGGTTTGAATTTATAGGTGGTGGCATATCTCTGAGCTTTGGGAAGTGCATTGTTTTGACAGGTCTGCCTGCTGTGGACAGTGAAACCAGACGCAACAATACAGTCATACTGTCGATGCAAACAGACGTGTACAGTAGCTGCTCGGCCTGCTCCAAATGATATTCCCATTCGTCTTTGTGTCTGCTCGTGTAAACGCAGCATCGAGTGTGAGGGTTGGGGAACTAATGTTAGCTCCCATGCTAACTAGTTGCTACCCTCGTCAGAAACAACACGACCATCCAGATCGGGTGGAAGCTGTTGATATCACGTTGCTTGTGCCCGTGGATGGGAAATGAAATGTAAAAGGCTATAGAAGCGTGGATGAAAGGCAAAGCACAGATGTGCAATAATGCTGTGTCGTGACTCGTATCTGCGTGTGTATTCCGTCTGACAACGAGTGGTTTATGCTGCTATAGTGCTCGTCTGTTGTTGCTGGCTGCTGATGCATATAGAGCGTCATCATAAGCATGCGCCCGTCCTGCGCTGGAAGTAGCAGATCTACAAGCTATCTACCCGTCGCAATGCACAGCGCTTTGGGCTTGTACATCTGTGTTTTTCCCGCAGTTAGTTGAATTATATCGATTCGCAGCTTTAGGATCGAACCAACGTCCGATGCAGACGCTATTTTGACCGATCCAGACACACGTGCATCGATGTAGTCGCATCGTTAATGTTAAAATCGATTATCGATTCATATCGATATTTTTTGACACCACTAGCTATAACCCATCGTTTTTGTCATTTCGTCATTTTTTTCAAATCTTCAAAAATGATGAAAAACGGCGCGCTATAGTATGCCGTACGATATGGGCTATAGCCCACGGTCCAAAATGATGAGAAACGAGGCTAAATTATTTTTTCAAAATTTCAAAAAACATGGGCTATAACCCATCGTTTTTGTCATTTCGTCATTTTTTTCAAATCTTCAAAAATGATGAAAAACGGCGCGCTATAGTATGCCGTACGATATGGGCTATAGCCCACGGTCCAAAATGATGAGAAACGAGGCTAAATTATTTTTTCAAAATTTCAAAAAACATGGGCTATAACCCATCGTTTTTGTCATTTCGTCATTTTTTTCAAATCTTCAAAAATGATAAAAACGGCGCGCTATAGTATGCCGTACGATATGGGCTATAGCCCACGGTCCAAAATGATGAGAAACGAGGCTAAATTATTTTTTCAAAATTTCAAAAAACATGCGCTATAACCCATCGTTTTTGTCATTTCGTCATTTTTTTCAAATCTTCAAAAATGATGAAAAACGGCGCGCTATAGTATGCCGTACGATATGGGCTATAGCCCACGGTCCAAAATGATGAGAAACGAGGCTAAATTATTTTTTCAAAATTTCAAAAAACATGGGCTATAACCCATCGTTTTTGTCATTTCGTCATTTTTTTTTAAATCTTCAAAAATGATGAAAAACGGCGCGCTATAGTATGCCGTACGATATGGGCTATAGCCCACGGTCCAAAATGATGAGAAACGAGGCTAAATTATTTTTTCAAAATTTCAAAAAACATGGGCTATAACCCATCGTTTTTGTCATTTCGTAATTTTTTTCAAATCTTCAAAAATGATGAAAAACGGCGCGCTATAGTATGCCGTACGATATGGGCTATAGCCCACGGTCCAAAATGATGAGAAACGAGGCTAAATTATTTTTTCAAAATTTCAAAAAACATGGGCTATAACCCATCGTTTTTGTCATTTCGTCATTTTTTTCAAATCTTCAAAAATGATGAAAAACGGCGCGCTATAGTATGCCGTACGATATGGGCTATAGCCCACGGTCCAAAATGATGAGAAACGAGGCTAAATTATTTTTTCAAAATTTCAAAAAACATGGGCTATAACCCATCGTTTTTGTCATTTCGTCATTTTTTTCAAATCTTCAAAAATTATGAAAAACGGCGCGCTATAGTATGCCGTACGATATGGGCTATAGCCCACGGTCCAAAATGATGAGAAACGAGGCTAAATTATTTTTTCAAAATTTCAAAAAACATGGGCTATAACCCATCGTTTTTGTCATTTCGTCATTTTTTTCAAATCTTCAAAAATAATGAAAAACGGCGCGCTATAGTATGCCGTACGATATGGGCTATAGCCCACGGTCCAAAATGATGAGAAACGAGGCTAAATTATTTTTTCAAAATTTCAAAAAACATGGGCTATAACCCATCGTTTTTGTCATTTCGTCATTTTTTTCAAATCTTCAAAAATGATGAAAAACGGCGCGCTATAGTATGCCGTACGATATGGGCTATAGCCCACGGTCCAAAATGATGAGAAACGAGGCTAAATTATTTTTTCAAAATTTCAAAAAACATGGGCTATAACCCATCGTTTTTGTCATTTCGTCATTTTTTTCAAATCTTCAAAAATGATGAAAAACGGCGCGCTATAGTATGCCGTACGATATGGGCTATAGCCCACGGTCCAAAATGATGAGAAACGAGGCTAAATTATTTTTTCAAAATTTCAAAAAACATGGGCTATAACCCATCGTTTTTGTCATTTCGTCATTTTTTTCAAATCTTCAAAAATGATGAAAAACGGCGCGCTATAGTATGCCGTACGATATGGGCTATAGCCCACGGTCCAAAATGATGAGAAACGAGGCTAAATTATTTTTTCAAAATTTCAAAAAACATGGGCTATAACCCATCGTTTTTGTCATTTCGTCATTTTTTTCAAATCTTCAAAAATGATGAAAAACGGCGCGCTATAGTATGCCGTACGATATGGGCTATAGCCCACGGTCCAAAATGATGAGAAACGAGGCTAAATTATTTTTTCAAAATTTCAAAAAACATGGGCTATAAGTAACCCATCGTTTTTGTCATTTCGTCATTTTTTTCAAATCTTCAAAAATGATGAAAAACGGCGCGCTATAGTATGCCGTACGATATGGGCTATAGCCCACGGTCCAAAATGATGAGAAACGAGGCTAAATTATTTTTTCAAAATTTCAAAAAACATGGGCTATAACCCATCGTTTTTGTCATTTCGTCATTTTTTTCAAATCTTCAAAAATGATGAAAAACGGCGCGCTATAGTATGCCGTACGATATGGGCTATAGCCCACGGTCCAAAATGATGAGAAACGAGGCTAAATTATTTTTTCAAAATTTCAAAAAACATGGGCTATAACCCATCGTTTTTGTCATTTCGTCATTTTTTTCAAATCTTCAAAAATGATGAAAAACGGCGCGCTATAGTATGCCGTACGATATGGGCTATAGCCCACGGTCCAAAATGATGAGAAACGAGGCTAAATTATTTTTTCAAAATTTCAAAAAACATGGGCTATAACCCATCGTTTTTGTCATTTCGTCATTTTTTTCAAATCTTCAAAAATGATGAAAAACGGCGCGCTATAGTATGCCGTACGATATGGGCTATAGCCCACGGTCCAAAATGATGAGAAACGAGGCTAAATTATTTTTTCAAAATTTCAAAAAACATGGGCTATAACCCATCGTTTTTGTCATTTCGTCATTTTTTTCAAATCTTCAAAAATGATGAAAAACGGCGCGCTATAGTATGCCGTACGATATGGGCTATAGCCCACGGTCCAAAATGATGAGAAACGAGGCTAAATTATTTTTTCAAAATTTCAAAAAACATGGGCTATAACCCATCGTTTTTGTCATTTCGTCAACAAACAAAAACTAGTTTTTATTCTATTCTACCATCATATAGTTAACGCTTCTACAGAACTGGCCTGTTTTAACAGTGAAAAAGTATTAAAAATATCCATGCTACTATACTTACTCTTACTCATATATTTATCATTTATTATGAATGGATCAAAGCCGAAATTAGTAACATATTCATTCAGAATTTCAGGGTGCACATACATGTATGCATGCACATGTTTTCGTGCGTGTTTGAGAGATGTCACATTAACATTAATTCAGAATATCAGTATTACGGCCGCCATCTTGGAGTGATGCACCATCTAGTGGTGATTAAAAAGAAGACAAGGACTGTCCTCTCTTGTTATAGACAGGGCTGCACACAACTTTTTTGGTCTAGTACTCAGAGGAGCACCTGGAGGAGTTACTTGGTCTAGTACTCAGAGGAGCACCTGGAGGAGTTACTTGGTCTAGTACTCAGAGGAGCACCTGGAGGAGTTTCTTGGTGCTCCTAAAATGCAGCGACCCGTCTCGCCGGATGGATAAAAGAGGGATGAATAACTTATAGCAAAACGATATTTATTGGATGAGTGGGGAGTCAATGGAGGGTATTGATGAGTGGGGAGTCAATGGAGGGTATTGATGAGTGGGGAGTCAATGGAGGGTATTGATGAGTGGGGAGTCAATGGAGGGTATTGATGAGTGGGGAGTCAATGGAGGGTATTGATGAGTGGGGAGTCAATGGAGGGTATTGCCCTAGAATGGCTCTTGTTGTAGATTCATCCCATTATTAAAAAAATCTAAATTTGCTAAAATCTAGGTGTGGTCCAGCCCTATGGAATGCATATTCTAATAAAAACAACTTAATACTTCCTAAGGACAATATGAGCATCAAAGCTATATTTAGATTTTTTATTATTTTGTATTTAAATAACCAATCTATTAGCCCACAACGTGTTGCAACACGTTGTGAGCTTGCAGATCAGCTATTTTTTTAAACATGCGACACATCGTACGGCGAAGCATACATCAGGGTTCCCTTTAGTTTTTAGCTGAGGCGACGTACAGGTCAGATAGTCAGACAGACACACATGGCTCCTCGGTGCAAAAATAAACAGTGTACACTACCCGACTTTACGATAATAAGGGACAGTATGTCGAGACACGGTGTTCATGTTGGGCAGCAGCAGTGCCAGTCCGCAATGCTTTAAACTCTTCCCACTCCACTATGTCGGAACTAAAACCTTAGTACCCGTAAAAGGTCGGTGGCCGGTGCCTAGGCTGTGAGAGACTGCATCGCACACGAGCAACCATGCTGCTCCAGCACCCGGAAAACAAACACAAGCACAGCGGCAAATGGGAAGAGTGCAAAGCATCCAAAGCATGCCCTTTTACACCGGGGACTACGGTAGTTTGTTATCTGAAACGGAGAAGACGAAACTATTTGTGTCAGGTTTTCTCAGTAGTGTCCTTCTGTCAACCGCCCTCCTACCAGCAGAAAGCAGCATGGAATCCTTCCCCTTTTGAGTAAGGACGCGCTGTGATTGGCCACAATGGCCAGTGCACTTGTGCAAGACTGTGCTGTGATTGGCCAGTAGCCACTTTGAGTGGCAGTCGGTGGAAAATGCTCTCGCCACAGAATTGACTAGTATTCTGGCCATAATAATCATTCTAGGCGGCCCCGGCTGTTGGTACGCAGAAGCGCTTCCCGTCGCTTGATTGACAGCGCATTTAACATTTTGACGACGCGCGCGCACGCTGCAGCCCTGGTTACAGAGTGTCTTTGACTAGGATCATGGCCGTCTTCAGACACTGACCTCTGTGAATCCTGGAGAAACGGGACCTCCGTGAGAGACAGGATGAAGAAGGGCTCTTCATTGTCTGAAGGGACCTGCTCCAACAGACCTGGCAAACCAAAGAGAAGCGTTATACTGCATGATTTACATCATTTCATGTATTTATTTATCAACCACAGACAGCTATTTTCCCCCCTCTCTCCTTGAGCCAGCGTATGTTTTGAATTGTGGGAGTGAAGGGTATTTTACGCTGTGCTGGAAACATGCATGAAGAGCCAGGTACTGAGCGTCTACTTTATATAAAACGGGAATAAATACATAATAAGCGAGCAAATTAATTATTCTGGTGGACATGTCAGCCACTGTGAAAATGTACTATTCATTGTTGAATTGCTGAATTGAACTGAATTGAATTGCCTGTATCAAATTTGCTTGAATATTCATCTTCACTACGATCGCACCCGGCTTGGACCATTTATATCTTAACCTTGAAAATGTTGGAACATCTTTGAATTTTTGAAAACGTTTTAGGAGAAAATCGGGTCCATGGCACAAAGTATTTTCAGACGGGGGTTCGCTGTCAAATACAACGTTTTGGGCAGTCGTTGAACATGAAAATGTTTGAGAACCACAGTGTTATTAGCCTGGAACTCACCTATGCTTCCTATGGCATAGGCAGCTCCCGGCAGGATCCGCCGGGAGAAACTATGTGCAGCTGCGCAAAAGGAGACTAATTACTTAGAGCGACAGAGAGAGAGAGGAGTGTGTGTGTGTACGGGTGTGTGTGTGTGTGTGTCAATTTAACAAAGGTGCAGACGATCATAAATCAGCAGAGAGTGAGCGATGTTTGCGCTACTCTATGCCGAATTGAAGTGGACTCGGACCCAGACTTTCTTTTTCTCCCTGGAAATAAAAACGTCTGGGTTTCCGAGGCTACAGTGTTATCAGCCCTACGTACCTTCTGGATGTGCCGTGACCGCCGGGTAACTTTGGCCACTCGCCGCACCACCAGTGTCCTAAAAAAGATCACATGAACACATCAGTACACACGGGCGCGTCACAGTTATTACACATGGTTTGAAGCTAAATAAGAGCTCTTGACTGAAAACGTTTGCTAGGCCAAGTCCCAATCTGCATGTGATTTGTGAAAGGAGCCCTGCCACACTAACACAGTTAGCATAATATGTAGAAGTGTGACGTTTTCCCCCAACCTCACAAAAAACATGCAGTAATCCTGGACTCTAAACTGCCTCCCCCTGGCCAGCCGGGGCGCCTGATGGAGGGGAAAGGAACTGGTTGGAATAACGTGTTTCTTCCACGCGCTACGTCCAACCAGGGAAACTCCCCCCTGTCAGGTGTAAAAGGAGCAACTTGGACACTCAGGCATGAAGGAAGCATGAGTTCAAGTCCGTTGCTCTCCCCATGTCCCCCATATATGGGGACTAGGTTGGCGGAGGGTGTGACGTTTTGTTCATATTCTTCTAAACCTACATGTTCTACATTACAGTTGAAGAAATGGCAGATTGAGCCTTTGCTTCTATGAAATATCCCAGACCATTGGTGGTTACTTCCAAATTCAAACTTTTAGAAACATTTTGAATGTATAAGGTTAAATATATCGTTGCTGTAGCAGGGCAGAGAACGTTTTAATTAAAAAAGTAACGCCCTACAGATCTGCAAGCTCGAAACGTGAAGCAAAGTAATGCATTTTGAGCTTGGAGATCTGCTACTTTTGAATTTGAATCCTAAAAATCAGCTTTGGACATCATAACTTTTCGACCGCGGTGGAGATCGTGGATTTCACAATATCACGCCAGACTTCCCGGTCCTTCATTGCCATTCCCAGTTCCTGCTTACTGATGCCCGTGTCCCTTTTAGCGATGACATCAGGGAACGACAGTTTTCTACCTCTGGTCTACTTTGAGGCAGGACTCCAGAGAAGAAGGGAAGATATAACATCATTGTGGCCAGCAAACTGTGTTCTTCTGGATCGGACTAGTGCAGAAACACGGGGGGAAGGTGGCCGTATATAGATAGATTAGTCGATGGGTGGCTCTTCCAAGACAGATTTTGCGCTCTCATTAGAAGGTGGGTGTAAGTACCATCCAACAAACAACATAGACAACATTATGGCTTGTGGCCATGACAGTACAGTACAGTACAGTACTCATTTGGATTATTGCTACCCATCGGTCATTCTTTGTATATTTAAGTTAGTACATAAATCGTCCCTCATTATTACATATTTCAATACAGCAATGCATCAATACTAGAAAGAATATTTACATGATGTGATGTGATTTGTACCTTTCAATACTTCTAAGTATTTTCAAAAGCAAATACTAGTCTCCAGTACTTTTAACTCGAGTACAAATTTGACAGTAACTTTCACTTAGCAATATTTGACCAGGAGTATCTATTACTTTGACTCAAGCACTGGTGTTGTATTTTAAGTACTGGGCGTTGTTGGGAGTGCTTTGGCCACCACTGATTCTTACCAGGACAGAAATCGCAGGTCTTCGAGTCGGGCTGGCCAGGCTACAGACAGCCGAAATCCTAGGTCGAGCCGGGCTGGCCAGATTACACACAGCCGAAATCACGGGCCGAGTCGGGCTGGCCAAAGTACAGACAGCCGAAATCCTAGGTCGAGTCGGGCTGGTCAGAGTCGGGCTGGCCAGAGTACAGACAGCTGAAATCCTAGGTCGATTGGGGCTGGCCACAGTACTACAGACAGCCTGACTGGAAGGACTGCCGTGTTTGTATTCCTCTACGGTAGCACCCTCTACTGGTGGCTGGGTGTCGGGGCAGGGTATTGAGTGCTCCAGAGTGTCCACAGCACCAGCAGACACTGCTGCCTTCTGAGCAGAACTGGAAGCTGCTGGAAAAGAAGAAAGTGCATCTGCATCAGTGTTGATTTCGTCGACTAAAATTAAGACGAAAAATGTTCATCGACTACCTTTTTCCACTGATGAAAACTAAATGGAAACTAAATAAAAACTAAACCATGCTGACTAAAACTAAGACTAAATGTATTGACAATTACTAAAACGCTAGGAAGAGACTAGTGGACAACAAGAGATCCAGTATAAGGCCCAATCCCAATTCCTCCCTTCGTCCTGGCCCTTAGCCCTTGCCCTTGCTTATGCGCGTTCACGTGAGGGGGAAGTGTTATCTCAATTGTCTTTGGATGGAGGGGTAGGGCCGAGGGCGAGGGGTAGAATCCTCTTCGTTTGAAGGGATGTCTCGACGGGACTTAAAACGGAGCAACATCACTGAGGGCTGAAAGGCGGACGAGGTAAGAAGCCTTTTATGTCCTTTATTATGGAAAAATATTATTTGAATGTATTAACAATCTGCATCGCCAAAAATATCGCAATCTCTAGCAAAGGTTAACGTTACCTCACGTGAACTAACGATATGATACGGCGTTGCATTCATACAACGTTACCCATTTGGCACCGCATCAGCGCTTTATTCTTTTTTATTTATCGCCGGTGCGCCGGTGATACAACTCGGATGCAAGCTAGCTTATTAGCAGGCATCAGTCCGACCCCCCAGACCACGATATGTTAACATTTTCAGCTCTTAAAAGCCGTGAAATAGCCTACTGTACATAACGCTGACGCTGCATAACGTTGGCTACTCGCTGCAGTGATAGCTATGGTTTTATCATGACCAATGTTAAGCTAATCCCCACAAGTTGCAAAACTTACATAACTAATTAGCAATGCTTGTTGTTTTTTCCCCCAGGCAAACCAGCTATGGAACAGATTGCAAGCTGCTGTGCAGACTGTACATTGAATGGAGATGAATCACGATGGCATTTTCATTGATAGAAAGTTACTCTGTTCTTAATGATATTAAAAACTATGACCAGTGACCACAGCCCCTTCTTTATATACTGTAAATTGTTTTTCCTTTTTCTAACCCTATATCTGTACCCATGCTATACAAACTGTTAATACAATAATCAATGAATCAGGTACAACTGTTGAGCAGGTGTCAGAATGAGCTATATCTAGCTGAATTACATTCTGCATGGTGGGCTACCAACATGAGACAAAATTACAATATATTTATTTCATCATAACCACAGCAATGTTATATTTACGTTCCATCTCTACAGCTTAAATCAAATGGAAAGCAGTTTCAAAAGTGGGTTATGGGCTAAATGATAGTTTGTACACTCAGAGTTAATTGACATTGATATTACAATATAAATTGGGGGTCCTAGAGTAGTAGTCTAGAAGTAGTAGAAGTAGAAGTAAAAGTATTGGAAATTGGAAATACTCAAGTAAAGTAGAAATACCTCAATCTTTACTTTAGTAGAGTACTAAAGTAGATACTTATTTACTTTCCACCACTGGACGTAAACATATCCGCCCCACCCCCTATCCAATCAGAAGCCTTCCCAGCCCCAAACCTGAAGCGGAATGAAATAATGGAATTTAAAAGTATTGTCCATGTAAACACTCATTTCGGATTGACCATTTCCCATGTAAACACGCAGCAAAAAAACATACTTCTGAATTGATTAATTCTGAAGTTTTCATTTAGAATGAAAAGGCCCTCATGTAACCGCAGCCAATGAAGTTGAAGTTTCTCAAACCTGGTGTTGGTTGCAGGACTGGCGGCGTGCGTGTGCCCAGGCGAGGTCTGGGTTTAGGGAGCCTGGCCCTGCGAGTGGGCGGAGCCTTCGTTGACGTCTCCTCATGCTCACACGTCCCAGACGAGGCGCCATCGGCACTGAGGGAGGAGACAAAAAGAAATGTCCGGTTTGTAATGTTACCTCTCCTCTTCAAATGGCCTGCACGTGTTCGCAGGATAATCAATAGATTTCTTATTAAAAAAATCCTGTGCGACACCGTTGTACAGCAAATTATAAAATAGGATTCAAATGGTCAGACAAATCGGTTCAGTCGCTTATTAAAAAAAACATCAGTTAGAAATAATGTTTTAATTTGATTTGTTGACATATTAAAACAAATAATTTCTTCTCAATAATGTTAGATTCATCAAAACCGAAACTGATGAGTGATGACTATATATATATCTTACTGTTGTAAATCTTGCAGACCATCCTTGGCTGTCGGCTCAGAGGTGCCGGACTCAGAAAGGCCTTCCTGGACAACGGTATGATCTCCAACGTCCTGGTCCGAGTCAGACACGTGGATCACACCAGTCCATGGGTGAGGATCAGAGTTGATCTGTGTTGGCTCTCGTTTTCTGCTTGCTCTAGTGGTCTGTCCACGTTTAGACTGAGCGGAGGAGGCATCTGTTGCAGACTGGAGTTCCAAAGTAGAAGCTGCATCTGTCCTGGCCTGAGGTTTCAGCTCTTTGGCTTCTGTGGAAGGCCTCAGGGTGAAGCCACTTTGCGGTACAGATCCAGCTTCCATTGCCAGACTAGTAGATGGTGCAGCGGGTTCAGTAGATAACTCGAAGGCCTCCGTGTTACTAATCGAAAAAGGATCTTCGATAAGCCAGGCTACTTCACTATATATCACTGTATATTCAGGGGAGGTCATAATCTCACCGCCGATTTCTCCAGTTACTGGATTTTGACGTTCCGAGTGCTGGGCAGACCGCGACAGTGACGACTGCATAATGGAACCGTGAGCTGGTTTTGTTGGGGTGGAGTCGGTGCCCACAGTAGGGAGCGATGCTTCGCTGACAGTCTCTGGCTCCGAGCTGGCACAGATAGTTTCTGTGGGTTGTGGTTTAGATCTTGTGGCTCTGGTGCCTCGTCTGGGTTTCACAGAGGTCTTATCCGCGGTAGAAGGGCCCGTCCTGGTCCGTTTTGAGACTGTTTCTCTTGATTCTTCTACCACCCTGTTCTCCTTCCCGGCATCTTCCTCCTCTGGGGGAGCAACTCCAGTGGTAGTTGCATCTTCTGTGGGCTGCGGTTCACTTACTTTGCCTTTTCTGGCCTGTGTGACTCTGCCGCCCCTCTTTGGAAGAGATTTTCTATTTATCTTCAGCTGGCTGGTACACGGCTCCTCTGTGGATAGAGGTTCACTGGTGGGAACCATCTTGTGTTGACTGGCAGAAGGCTCCTCTGCGGATAGATGTGTATTACTAGTGGGCATGTCGGCGATCTGTGTTTCAGGGACACAGTCTGTCCCTTCAAACGGATTCTCCATAAACCATGACGTCTCATCCACAATAACGTCGTCTTCATTTAGGACGTCGGCTGCTAAACTGCTGCTTCCCAAAGTTACCAAAGGCGAGCTTGGCATCGCTGGAAGAGCGCCTGGTTCTTTCAAAGACCCCGAATGTTTTGGGATGAAGAGAGACTGTTGTTGTGATGATGTATCCTTGCTCCAATCTTCTAGTATTTGCACATCCGAACGAATATCTAAATCCCGGGTTGGTTGTATTCCGGTGCCGGTGACCAGTCCGTCTGATTCAGAGCAGGCGAGGGTTTGCACCGGGAGCTGTGGCTTGGACGGTGTGGCTCTAGTGGCCTGCCGCAGGTTGGGTTTGACTTTAGTGACACGACCTCTCCTCTGTGGGCTATCCTTTTCTGCCACCGATTGCAAGCGTGAAGCAGAAACCATGTCGGTGGCATCCGGAATACTGTCCTTTCTCTGTGGCTCTTCACTTGTGACTTTGTCACGGTTCTGAGTTTCAGGAGCGTTTCCTGTCACCGTGAACGGCTCGTCAATGACCCAAAAAGACTCGTTGACCATCTCCAAATCAGTGTCACTCTTTTCCGATAGCATTTCGGACCCTGTGGCTCGAGGACTTTGTGGCCTGTGATCGACTGTGCTCGAGGAAGACAGTGGTGGTTTCAAATGCTCAACGGGTTGTTTTTCTGAGCAGACATTCGAGGAGCTGACCATGCATTGTTTATTAGTGTCCTCTGGGAGCTCTAACCTTGACTGTGTTTTTCTGGCGGGTACTCCTATGTTGGGTTTGAGTTTGGGGAAGCGTGGTCTCCTTTGCTGGGGTACGGTTCCCTTTGAGCCAGAGTCTGAGCTCGAGTCTCCTTGACATGTAGGTTTGACATCTGTCTTTTTCTCCTCAGGGGTACAGATCTCTGCGAGTGAGCGGCTAAATAGCGACGCAAATGCAATTGGTTCAATGATGTTGGTAGACTGTGGTGATTTCTGATGAGTATTGTCGACTGGTTGTGGTTCTAACTGTGTTGCTGTGTCCCTCTGTGGTGTTGAAGTTGTGCACAAGGTGCTTCCACTGGACTCTAGATCTCCGTTATTGTCCTCTGTGGACTCTGGATGTTTGTCTTCTGTGGTCTGGGGCGGTAACATTCCAGATTTATGCTCCGAGAAGCAACTATTTTTATTCTGAGATGCAAATCCAGCTTCATTACGACTTCCATGACTGTCTGACAACGTGCCTATTGATGAAACAGTAGCGGGACGGTCACTTATGTCTTGCCCCAGAATAGTGTCCAAAACTGATTCTTTAATTACTTGCAATTCTGTGGCAGCTATAGTCCTCGCTTCGTCTTGAGCATCCGTGGCAGCTATGCCAGACGTTATCGTTTCATCTTGAGCATGAGCAGTACAACTATTCTCAGTAGATGGCAGTGCTTCTTCACTGGAATGAGAGTCTGACTTTGTGATCATAGACTTTGTGATAGCCTCTCCCAAAATGATTTCGTGTTCAACATTAGAGAAGCTGCTTCCCTTGTTCTGTGGGGAATGCTGCTCAGATATGTCTGTGCCCAATTCCATTTGAAGACCAGGTCCTATGTTGTCTACACTGAGTTCCATCTGAAGACCAGGTCCTATGTTGTCTACACTGTCCATCTGAAGACCAGGTCCTATGTTGTCTACACTGAGCACCGTTTCAGTAGAAGGCTCAGCTACGGGTGCTGCTACAACGTCCGACAGTGTTGACTCCGATACTGTCGCTAGTTCAGAAGAAACGGTCACACTTGATGATTCCATTGGCTTGTCTGGTTCATTCATATCAGTCGCCGGTAGTGATGATTCTGTGGACACGGGGCAGGAAGGTACAGCTGCAACAGGAGCGGCACCGCGTTGTATTTGCGTGACAGGCACGGTGGCCGTCTCTTCGATTTCATTAGATTGTGACTGAGCAAACCTAGCGGCTCGGCCAAGGTTGGGTTTAAGTTTGGCCTTGGGTAAACGTCGCCTCTTGGCCGGCGGAGAATTCTGCTCGGACATCCCCTGGCACGTTTCCACTGCAGGAGCAGCTTCTACGTCAGCGTTCGTTTTCTGACCGCTGTGCGTTCCTTCAGCAGCCTCCTCATTGATCCAGTCACCAATCTCGGCGCAGACGTCTAGGATACTGATGTCTGGTACGTCCTCATCAGTCGTCTGTGACGGTTCTGTGCACGCAGGTCCAGAGGGTACACCCGCAACGGGAGAGCCACTGCTTTGTGCGTGTGTGACAGTCTCAGGAGAGCCACCGCTTTGTGTGTGTGGGACAGTCTCAGGAGAGCCACCGCTTTGTGTGTGTGGGACAGTCTCAGGAGAGCCACCGCTTTGTGTGTGTGGGACAGTCTCAGGAGAGCCACCGCTTTGTGTGTGTGGGACAGTCTCAGGAGAGCCACCGCTTTGTATGTGTGGGACAGTCTCAGGAGAGCCACCGCTTTGTGTGTGTGGGACAGTCTCAGGAGAGCCACTGCTTTGTACACAGTCAGTCTCAGGAGAGCCACTGCTTTGTGTGTGTGGGACAATCTCAGTGGGCATTTCTTCCAAGTCGCGGCTGCTAGTCTCATTGCCATGGCTGAAAGGTCCTCCTGCAAAAAAACAACATAGTGGAACAATTAATTTATCATCATATCATGTCCCTTTACGCATACCGTTGCTCTTGGGCAGAAACCTTTTATGTCCATATTTCATATTTATTTAGTTTACGCCCTACTTTGTCGTATGACGACGTGCAAAAAGTAGCCGATCTACAAGCTCAAACATGTTGCGATCATGCACATTGTAAGCTTGTAGATCGCCTACGTCCGAAGATTTGTGAAAGTGGTCCATTATGTCTGTTGGTTGTATGAATAAATACTAACCAATGAAAAGTATTAACAAGAGCTTGTTAATACTAAATAATAACTACATTGGATCGATTCAGTTTCCTGAAAATGTATTAAATATGTTACAAGGTGTCCACCCGAAGTTAACACACAAAGTCGAATACAAGAATGGTCTTAGCTGCTCTCTCTAACCTGCTGTATGACTATACATGAATACAAGAAGTCTTAGCTGCTCTCTCTAACCTGCTGTATGACTATACATGAATACAAGAAGTCTTAGCTGCTCTCTCTAACCTGCTGTATGACTATACATGAATACAAGAAGTCTTAGCTGCTCTCTCTAACCTGCTGTATGACTATACATGAATACAAGAAGTCTTAGCTGCTCTCTCTAACCTGCTGTATGACTATACATGAATACAAGAATGGTCTTAGCACCGTTTCTAACCTGCTGTATGACTATACATGAATACAAGAATGGTCTTAGCACCGTTTCTAACCTGCTGTATGACTATACATGAATACAAGAATGGTCTTAGCACCGTTTCTAACCTGCTGTATGACTATACATGAATACAAGAATGGTCTTAGCACCGTTTCGAACCTGCTGTATGACTATACATGAATACAAGAATGGTCTTAGCACCGTTTCTAACCTGCTGTATGACTATACATGAATACAAGAATGGTCTTAGCACCGTTTCGAACCTGCTGTATGACTATACATGAATACAAGAATGGTCTTAGCACCGTTTCTAACCTGCTGTATGACTTTGCGGTGAAGCAGGAGGCTGGGCCAACTGAGAGTGGTGAGCTACAGCGCCGATGGTCAGCAGTGTCTGAGCCGCCTCATTGTAGCTCTCATCGGAGGAAACTAAAACAGGAGAGCCAAAAACCAAAAAATAAAGACCTTTGATATTCTTACACAAAGATGAGACATGTCAGGTATATTGAGGATTATTGTCCTACATTACCTTCCACCTGGTCGCACGTCATTAAGTCAATCACATCCTGAAAGACAAGCACATTACGCATCACTAGCCACTTGATGAGTTGCGCTGCAATACTGCATCTGATGCACACAGATACACACAAACACACACGAAAACCTGGGAGGTGACCATTGCAACCTCAGGATTATACTGTTTGGCCACTGCCGGGGGTTCACTGCCTTGCTCAGGGGCACTTCAGCGGTGTTGCGGGGGTGGGGCGAGTGCTGACAAATCACTTTCCCACCCAGATTTCCCACCCTGCCGGGTGTCCCCAAATTATTTTCCAAAAAAAGAATGGAAATGACATAGCACATGCATAAAGTTTCCTTAATGATTACACCTGGTTTCAGTATTCATTTAGGATATATTTTCTCTAATATAAAGGTTATTTTTGGGGGTGGGGAGGGGGGACGGGGGTCGCGAGACGTTGAGAACCCCTGATCTAAGACTAAGAGAGACTAAGAGACGAGAAGTGTTTGTTCGGTAACAGAGTTACCCTCGTTTCTCCAGATCTCTCCATTTTCAAGTTGGAGATATCCAAACTACCGTATTCAAAACAAAAATATCCCTCACTCTTACTTTAAGTGGCTTCAGTTAATTAGGTCACTAATAATATGTCACTTACAACTAGGAGGTCCAACTGGTGGTCACAGGGGACTGAGCCCGTGCTGTCTTGTGCCTGCTCACACGAGGCATCAGAACAGAGTGCACCCTGGGAGAAGCCCAGCACGTCTGGCACATTGACCGAGAAATCAAGCTGTGTGTGGAAGGAAGGGAACAGAGAGCAGGGAGGAGGTGGAGGAGATGGAGCGTTTAAACCAACCATGCATCAAAACAAAACACAAATAAACACAAATACTGGATGAAATATGGTGGGGGGGGGGGGGGGGGGGGGGGTTATCATAAATAATAGGGCTGGCCAATATATCAATATTGTGATATGGGACTAGAACAGACGATAGTTTGTGATTTTGGATATCGTAATATTGTGATATACTCTATGTACACACAAATGTTGTATTTTTCTGGATGTAATGTTTTTTAAATATCATCGGTGCAATACAATATTATTGACACAATAATATTTAGGTATATAGGCTCCATGCGTTACTGTAGTCCCAGGCTTCCAGAAGGTGGCAAGTGTGGCATACATTATTCACTGTACCGGTTCATTTTCCTATAGCTTAATTTGATTGGCTCAACAGCAGATTTGAACTGAAAACACGTGATGGTGAAATGTGCCTCCTGTTCAAATCTGCTGCTGAGCCAATCAAACTAAGCTAAAGTGAACTGTCTGGAACCCGGAAATGGGCATGCCACCACCTGGAAACCCGGGACTATTTTGTCCAAAATATAGTGATATTTGATTTTGTCCCATTTCGACCCTCACCAACCAGCCCTAATATTATAAACATTGTGGAGTTACAGTAATCGAGGCGTGATGAGATGAGGGCGTGAATGACGGTTTCGAGATCCGGGGCTGAGAGAAATGGCTTGATTTTGGCTATGTTCCTTAACTGGAAGTAGCAGGATTGGATTGTTGTTACTTGTTTTTTGAATGAGAGGTCTGAATCGAAAATCACCCCCAGGTTACGGGCTGCAGGAGTAATATTGGTGGAGAAGGAACCGAGTTGAGAGTGTAGTGGAAGGGTTAAATTGGAGGGGCTGAATAAAATGATTTCTGTTTTTTTCTGATTTAATTGGAGAAAGTTCTGTGTCATCCAGTTTTTGATGTCTGAGAGACAGGCCAGTAAGCGTGAGATCTTTCCTGGACCTGGTTTTAGTGGCATGTACAGCTGGGTATCGTCTGCATAGCAGTGGAAATGAATGTCATGGGAGCGGATTATGTTGCCGATGGGAAGCATGTAAAGGCTGAATAGTAAAGGCCCTAGGATAGATCCCTGTGGGACACCACAAGTGAAGGGGGCTTGGGAAGAGGAAGCCTCACCAATGGTGACGGAGACACTCCTGCCTGTGAGGTAGGACCTCAACCAGTCCAGTGCCACCTCTTTAATCCCCACCCCAGTGCTCCAGTCTCTCAATCAGAATGGAGTGGTCAACGGTGTCGAAGGCGGAGCTTAGGTCCAGGAGGAAGAGAACAGAGCAGTCCCCGGAGTCAGCGGCGAGGAGCAGGTCGTTGGTGACCTTTAAAAGTGTTGTTTCAGTACTATGGAGGGTGCGGAAGCCAGATTGAAATTTTTCGAAGATACTGTTAAAATTAAGATAGGAAATTAATTGGTTGGAAACTACTTTCTCTAAAATCTTGGATAAAAACGAAAGTTTAGAAATAGGTCTAAAATGGTTTAAAATGAGGGGGTCAAGGGAAGGCTTTTTCAGTATTGGCTGTATCAGGGCACTTTTAAGGGATTTTGGGAAAACACCAGTGGCTAGGGAACTGTTTAAAATAGCTAAGATGGAGGGACCAACAGTATCCAGGACCTCTTTCAGGAATAGGGTGGGGATGGAATCTAGTGCACATGAGGATGATTTCATGAGTGATATTATCTCTATGAGTGTTGCTAATGAGATTGAATGAAATGAGCTGAGATGTGAAGGAGGTGGTGGACAGTTATCCGGGGTTCTGGGTACTGAGGGGAGATTTTGTCTAATGTTTTCTACCTTGTTAATAAAAAAGTTAAGGAACTCTTCACATTTTTCAGGGGAGGCCTCTAGAGGCTCACTGGGCATAGGGCTAATAACTGAGTCAATTACTTTAAATAGGATTTTGGAGTTATGGGAGTGTGAGGTGATGAGTTTAGAGAAGTAACTGCTTCTCGCATCCTTCACTGCGGATTGGTAGCTGAGCATCAATTCCCTGAGATGGTCTAGGGTGGAGGTGAGTTTGTGTTTTTTCCAGTTTCTTTCGGCCTTCCTACATTGTCTCTTGATATCCCTAGTGTGGTCATTTAGCCAGAGCATGGCTTTGGGCTTGGAGTGATTGGTTTTAAAGGGTGCAATGGAGTCCAGGATATGGGAGCATGTACTGTTAAAAGCTTCGACTAGATCATCAACCGATCGTGGTGGGAGTATGGTGGAATTGGCTGGGGTGGCTGGGAAAGCCTGACGAAATTGATGACTAGAGTTTGAATTAAAAGTCCGGGACCGGGAAGATGTACGTGGCAGGGGTTCCGGAGGAGGGAGCATAGTGTTAAAAAAGACAGCTTTGTGGTCAGAGGGAGGGAATTCTACAATATCTAAGTTGTCCAGGGAAACACCATGAGTGAGTACTAAATCAAGGGTGTGGCCTAGTTTATGGGTGGGACCATTAACATGCTGTGTCAGGTTAAAGGTTTCATAAAGGTCAATAAAATCAGTTACAAAAGTGGAGGAAGGGCAGCATACGTGGGTATTGTAGTCCCCAGTCAGGATTACTCTATCATGCTTGGCCATAATAATTGAGAGGAACTCGTTTTGGGGGCCTATAAATTAATGCACATAGAATAGGGGTCTTACCGTTAATAACGAAACAGAACAGTTCAAAGGTAGAGTAGCTGCCAAAATCAACAGGGGAGCATTTAATTAGGTTTCTATAAACTATAGCCAAACCACCGCCATGGCCCAATCTAGGGTGATTAAAATAAGAGTAATCAGGTGGGCAGGTCTCCTTGAGGGTTGGTGAGTCACCTGGACCCAGCCATGACTCGGTAATCATGAATATATCTGTATTTGAGGACATAATGAGGTCTCTGCAAATGAACGATTTATTTGTGAGTGATCTAACATTTAACAGGCACATCATAAGAGGTGCAGTGACATCTGGTGGTGAGTTAACACGTTTCAGTTTGCGGAGGTTGGAAAGGACAGTGCCACGGTTTGAGGCGGAACTAATTGAGCTGGACGCTGGTACTGCAGGACGCTTGAGATTGTTCAGCCTGGGAGTAATTCTAACAGGGATGGAGTGAGCGTGTAAGTATGGATTGGAATGAAAGTATGAATTGAAGTGTAAATATGAATTTAATTGATTTGGTCCGAGCCCAGTGCAGATAGGGCGAAGGAGCAGGGCGGAACTATACTGGGACAGACCGGGGGGAGTCGGGGGACGTCAGTTGTAGACGGACCTATCTGCGGTCAGCGCTGTGTGGTGGCTTACACCACGGACCATGTTATGTGCTAACATTTTACTTCCCAGCCTGTTCGGGTGGAGACCGTCATTTCGGAACAGAAGTGCACGACCCCAGAACAGATTAAAATTATCGATGAAGTTAAGGTCGTGGGCGCGGCAGATCCTTGTTAACCATGTGTTGAGGCTGGCAATTCTTGTGAAGCGCTCATCACTGCCCATGAGGATTGGGATGGGACCGGAGATAAAAAATACAAGACCACTACTAGTTAAAAGATCAAAAAGGCGAAGAAAGTCAGTTTTTGTCTGCTCGGTGTGACAGCGAGCAGTGTCGTTCGATCCAATGTGGACTATCACGTGTGTGATGGACGGTGGAAGTGAATTAAAAACATGTGGAAGTTTCTCCAGGAGGATTGGGACGGTCGCGCCTGGAAAGCAGCGGATTAAACAAAGGGAAGGAGAAATAGCCTTTATTATGGAGTCCCCTACAATCAGAAGTGTAGGGGGGGGCGCGGTGGATAGAGCATTGTTATCGGTGGGCTGATTCACTTGATTTAAAGGACTGTGCTGGACAGCAGCAGGAGGGGAGGGGGTCCGATGAGGTGGCGCTGTGGATGGAGCATTGTTAACGGGAGGGAGCAGCTGTGGCAGGGGACGTGGTGCCAGTATGAGTTCCATCAGCGGCGGAGGTTTCAGGAGTGTGGGTTGGTGCTTGGCCATTTGCTCGCGGGGAGAGTAACCTCCCGCCCGACGTTGCACAGCCGCCTTGAGGAGGTGACGGCGGTCGCTTTTCGGGCCATTGGAGAGTGGGGGAAATTCACTCATATTAAGTGCAGAAAAAGAGTTGCTTATGGTGATTGGAGGGGCCTGGGCTGTGAGAGGATGGGGAGGGGGGCCTCGGGAGACCTTTTTCCAGCGTACTGGAGTGGAGCTGGCCTGGAATGGAATGAGAGACCCTACCCTGAAGCTGGGGTCGTCCACTGAGAGAACCTAACCCTGAAGCTGGGGTCGTCCACTGAGCGAACCCTCTGAGGACAGAAGGGTCCAGAGACACATGTTGAGAACCCTGATGACAGGACAGTCAGTGTCAGGTGTCACTGAACAGGATGTTGCATACGTTTACACACACACACACACACACACACACACACACACACACACACACACGCTTTCATGTCAGTCAAGTCACAGTCGAATTAGGATCACACAACAGTGAAATAATCCCTTATGAAGACAGACAGGCAGGCAGACAGGCAGGCAGGCATGCAGGCAGACAGGCAGGCAGGCAGGCAGTCAGGCAGTCAGGCAGACAGGCAGGCAGGCAGGCAGGCAGGCAGTCAGGCAGGCAGGCAGACAGGCAGGCAGGCAGGCAGGCAGACAGGAAACTGTAAAATAAGAGCTATTAGTGTATATTATTATTTAAATACTAAACATTAACCTCCTATAGGGAACGACAACACAACACCGCCCCCTGATGACTTCCATTCAACCAATGAAAAACAACTATGTTAAACCGATGACTTCCATTCAACCAATGAAAACTCACGCTCACAAACGTAGTTTAACATAAGCTTCATACGCCAGCTTTTATTGTGAAAACATGTCTGAACAATAACTCCATACGTCAGCTTTTATTGTGAAAACCCGTCTGGAAACCTGAGCGTTTTATGATATTATATTATAGCCCTTTTATCAAACGTTAGAAAATATAGATTAAACCAATAAATCTATTATAAACAATTAGAACATAATCGATTAAATCATTACAACTTCAAAAGAAAGCAACAACCAATCACATCGGTAATAAAGTTACCGTTATTAATAGTTAATTACATTATTACATCGTCAACCATGGCATCTCATTAGAATACGTGAATATTTGAATCTCATTAGAGTACGTGAATATTTTAATCTCATTAGAATACATGACGTCGATGTGCAGTGTTGTTTTTGACAGCAGGTTTCTATTTTAGTTTTAGTCATAAAGTTTTCATTTAGTTTTAGTCACATTTTAGTCACCTGGAATGTCTTACTGTTGGTCTAGTTTTAGTCGACTAAAGGCCTTGATGTCGTCGTAATGACTGATTTCACACTTGCTGAAAATAGCAGATCTACAAGCTGTGAGCTTGTAGATCTGCTATTTTCAGCATGCAACCAAGTGTAAAATGACTTATACTGGATCTCTTGTCCACCACTAGTCCCTTTCCTGACATTTTAGTCTAGTTTTTAATCTGTTGACTAAATCGTCTTAGTTTTAGTCGTCGTAGCTTAGTTTTCATTTAGTTTCCATCTAGTTTTCGTCAGTGGAAAAAAGGTCGTCGACGAACCCTTTTCGTCGTAGTTTTAGTCGACGAAAACAACACTGTCGCCGTGGTAACGCTGGCTCGTCGCCTGTGTAGATAATAATGTAATTAACTGTAATTAACTGTAATTAACTCATTAACATATCAAGTATTATCAGTTCTAAGAAACTGCAGTCAATCAAAATGTTCAAACCAACCGTTAGCAGCAAAAGGTTACTGTGTAACCACGGTTACAATAATTAGGGATGGAGTTCGTTAATTTCTATTGATGAACGAGTGCCTTATCGATCAGCCTGATCGATCAGTCTTATCGATCAGGCTTATCTATCGATCAGCCTTATGGATTAGCCTTATCGAGACGGGTTCTTATGGATCTGCACTATTTATTATGGAGTATGTTCTATACCGATACCGGCTACTGGATGAGCCCAAAGCTTATCGATACCGGGTACTGGATAAGCCCAAAGCTTATCGATACCGGGTACTGGATAAGCCCAAAGCTTATCGATACCGGGTACTGGATGAGCCCAAAGCTTATCGATACCGGGTACTGGATGAGCCCAAAGCTTATCGATACCGGGTACTGGATGAGCCCAAAGCTTATCGATACCGGGTACTGGATGAGCCCAAAGCTTATCGATACCGGGTACTGGATGAGCCCAAAGCTTATCGATACCGGGTACTGGATGAGCCCAAAGCTTATCGATACCGGGTACTGGATGAGCCCAAAGCTTATCGATACCGGGTACTGGATAAGCCCAAAGCTTATCGATACCGGCTACTGGATAAACCCAAAGCTTATGGATAATTTCTTCGAGTATCGGGTTTCGAAGTCCATCCCTAGTTACAACGTAACCTACAAAGTAACCATGGTTCAAACCAACTTTCATTCGCTAAATAAATTACTTTGCTCGTTTCCATACAGAACCACGGTTACGGAAGTAACCTCCAGTTCTATTAAAAGATTAATTTGCAAAATTATTCGCCAATGGAGGAACGTCAACCCAGAGGCGAATAATTTTGCTCATTTACATAAGCAATAAGGGCTTGGCTCTCATTGGCTTAAGTAATAAGGGCTTGGCTCTCATTGGGTGTGCTGGTGGCTGGGGGCGGGACTAGAGGCGGGGCAGGGTATGCTGGAACACACGGAGTGGACTTCCTCTTCCTCGTCCGAGTCATCGATGATGTCATCGTTGTCCGAGTCGAGGAGGCGGGACCGAGACCAGCGGCTCACCACAACACTGTGACATCATCAACAGGGGACAACAACGGTTAGTGTGACGTTAGTGTGAAAAATAGCAGATCTACAAGCTCGTAGCGTGGCACCGAGCTTGTAGATCTGCTATCTTTTTAAAAATCTTGAAAATGTGGCACAAATCTTTGAATATATATTCTTTAATCAGAGCGAACGTTTTGAACTCAAATAATTTCTTCTAGTGGGTCCTCAAAAGACAATTTATGTGTGTGTGTGTGTGTGTGTGTGTGTGTGTGTGTGTGTGTGTGTATGTGTGTGTGTGTGTATGTCTGTATATGTGTGTGTGTGTGTGTGTGTGTGTATGTCTGTATGTGTGTGTCTGTCTGTGTGTGTGTGTGTGTGTGTGTATATGTCTGTATGTGTATGTGTGTGTGTGTCTGTGTGCACGTACCTTGATGTGGGTCTGTAGGGTTGACAGGGTCTGTGTTCAAATCTGGAGACATAGCTGCACTTGGACCACTAAACACACACACACACACACACACACACACACACACACACACACACACACACACACACACACACACACACACACACACACACACACACACACACACACACACACACACACACACACACACACACACACACACACACACACACACACACACACACACACACACACACACACACACACGTAACCCAGGATTACAATAGACCAGTGGTTCTCAACCAGTGGTCCAGGGAGGTGTCTCTGTGTCGTTATATTGTCAGGGAGGTGTCTCTGTATCGTTATATTGTCAGGGAGGTGTCTCTGTATCGTTATATTGTCAGGGAGGTGTCTCTGTGTCGTTATATTGTCAGGGAGGTGTCTCTTTATATTGTCAGGTATCATAATAATAATAATATTAATAGTAATAATAAAGTCTCACCATGTAGAGAGGGTCGGTTGTCCCCAGATGAACTCCTTTCTGGCAGAGAGACCTCAACAGCTCAATACCTACATGCACACGCACGCACAAACACACGCGCACACAGACATGCACACACAGTTTGTATTAACACATACTCGTGAGGTCAATAAATCAACTGTAGATGTAGTCGACTAAAATGTAAAACCTAGACTAAAAGTAAAACATTTCAAATGAGATCTCACAATATAATATAATATATATAAACAATTCTATCTCACAGAATAATATAATTTATGTAAACAACTCTATCTCACACTATAATATATATATATGAACCAAATCTCCATTCCGTAGACAAGCCGAACGACATGCCTTTTGTTTCTTTTACGGCCAAGCTACACCAGGCTTTTCTCGCCCGTTTACTCTAAAGGCCAGGACCGTGCGTGCGTAAGCCAAATGCCCCGGCTACATCGATCTGTCAGACGCGCGGCAGGTTTGTGCGGGACCTTCCGGGAGGATATATAGATACGCGCGCATGGGGGCATTATACGCACGTAAAAATAATTAGAACCGATCCTATTCTTAGAGCATGCGTAGGATGGCCCGCGGTATCCGTGTGTCTGGTGTAGCTGGTATCATTGACATATATTGGTCCTATCCAAACGCACTGTACGCGCGCAGTAAACGCATACGCACGCGCGCAAAATGGCCGTTACTCGTATTTCTGTGGAATTGCAATTTCGTTCACTTTAAACTGTTTATCTGAGAGATCAGGTTTTTATGATGAAAACTAAACGTGCTAAACTAAAGTTCACAACAAGACACGCACGCACGCATGCACGCAGACACGCACGCACACACACGCACGCACGAACGCAACGCACGCACAAACGCAACGCACGCACGCAGACACGCACGCAACGCACGCACGCACGCACGCACAAACGCAACGCAACGCACGCACATCACGCACGCACCATTGATCCTGCATCCAGAGTATCTGGCTTCCCATTGGTTGAGCAGCAGGTTGAGGTATCGCGGGACACTGAAGAAGCGAAGGTATCGTGCGGTCGCCGAGGGGCTTCGTGCGGTCGCAGACGGACATCGTGCGGACGGGAACACCCTCTCGAACGCCCCGCGGCGGCTCAGCTCGTCCTCGCTCTCCGCCAACACCTGGACGTCGGACGGAGTCAGCACGTCTAGGACCGTACACAGGAAGTCCTTATATGGAGACACAGGAAGTGACAGTTACACAGGAAGTCCTTATATGGAGACACAGGAAGTCACAGTTACACAGAAAGTCCTTATATGGAGACACAGGAAGTCACAGTTACACAGGAAGTCCTTATATGGAGACACAGGAAGTGACAGTTACACAGGAAGTCCTTATATGGAGACACAGGAAGTCACAGTTACACAGGAAGTCCTTATATGGAGACACAGGAAGTCACAGTTACACAGAAAGTCCTTATATGGAGACACAGGAAGTCACAGTTACACAGGAAGTCCTTATATGGAGACACAGGAAGTCACAGTTACACAGGAAGTCCTTATATGGAGACACAGGAAGTCACAGTTACACAGGAAGTCCTTATATGGAGACACAGGAAGTCACAGTTACACAGGAAGTCCTTATATGGAGACACAGGAAGTCACAGGTTACAATCTAGCCATTCATCAGACGCTCTTGAGAATAATAATATATAAACATACACACTGTGACTCCTTGTGTGTGTGTGTGTGTGTGTGTGTGTGGCTGTGTGTGTGTGTGTGTGTGTGTGTGGCTGTGTGTGTGTGTGTGTGTGTGTGTGTGTGGCTGTGTGTGTGTGTGTGTGTGTGGCTGTGTGCGTGTGTGTGTGTGTGTGTGTGCGTGCACCTCCTCCGTGCGCTGTGTGAGGTAGAAAGCTCGTTTCACTTTCTCGTCCGTCGACAATTCACTCCTTCCTGTTCCCCCCCGACCGGCGCGCACCGCATAGACACTGCATGGAAGACACACACACACACACATTACTACACACTGTAACGCACCACATAGACACTGCATGGAAGACACACACACATTAATTACTACACACTGTAACACACCACATAGACACTAATGGAAGACACACAAACACACACACACACACACACACACACACACACACACAGTAACGCACCACATAGACACTAATGGAAAACACACACACACACACATTACTACACACTGTAACACTAGCAATGATTTCTATCACAATATTAAAGCTCTGTCTGTCTGTCTGTCCAGTGTTATAGAGGCTGCAATAGCGTAGCGTAGCTGCAGTAGCGTCCTCCTACCTGCAGGTGGAGCCAGAGGCACTGCAGGGGGGCGTGGCCGGCTCCTCTTTGATTGGCAGGTGGAAGCCGGCCAGGTTGAGCAGGTCTCTGATCATCTGACCTTTGACCCTGACGTCCAGAGCTGTGTTGGAGTGGAGGCTACACACACGCACACGCACACACACGCACACGCGATAATTTTGTTATTACTAAAACATGTTTAAAACAGTGACTCATGCAAGTTGTCAATGGGAATTTAATGTTTGTTTACATACATTTTGCACTATAAGCTGAATATAGAAAAATACACCCTGGACAACGCTCCACGCGTCCCAGACTCTTCTCCCTTCTCTAAAACACCCTGGACAACGCTCCACACGTCCCAGACTCTTCTCCCTTCTGTAAAACACCCTGGACAACGCTCCACACGTCCCAGACTCTTCTCCCTTCTCTAAAAGACCCTGGACAACGCTCCACACGTCCCAGACTCTTCTCCCTTCTCTACAACACCCTGGACTACGCTCCACACGTCCCAGACGCTTCTCCCTTCTCCAGAACACCCTGGACAACGCTCCACACGTCCCAGACTCTTCTCCCTTCTCTAAAACACCCTGGACAACGCTCCACACGTCCCAGACTCTTCTACCTTCTCTAAAACACCCTGGACAGCGCTCCACACGTCCCAGACTCTTCTCCCTTCTCTAAAACACCCTGGGCAACGCTCCACACGTCCCAGACTCTTCTCCCTTCTCTAAAACACCCTGGACAACGCTCCACGCGTCCCAGACTCTTCTCCCTTCTCTAAAACACCCTGGACAACGCTCCACACGTCACAGACTCTTCTCCCTTCTCTAAAACACCCTGGACAACGCTCCACACGTCACAGACTCTTCTCCCTTCTCTAAAACACCCTGGACAACGCTCCACACGTCCCAGACTCTTCTCCCTTCTCTAAAACACCCTGGACAACGCTCCACACGTCCCAGACTCTTCTCCTTTCTCTAAAACACCCTGGACAACGCTCCACACCAGTAACCATTGAAACATACCTTGGTGAAATGTTTACTTCCAGTAACCATGGCTTCAGGTTTTCGTCCAACATGATGTCGAATCCAAACAGTTCGTGGCAGCTGGAGGCGGAGCTAAGGTTGGCCTTAACGAGGGAGTTCACGTAGGGGTCGGATCTGAAACACAAGTACGTTTTAATATTAGTACATTTACTCTATTACATTTATATTACATTTACTCTGTATATTTATACGTTTTAACCGCTTTTGGTGTTAGCGTTACGTTATGCTTTAGCTATTGAAAAATATCTACAAGCTCATAGCGCGCCACCGAGTCGTGCGCTACGAGCTTGTAGGTCTGCTATTTTTGAAAAATCAAAGGAATACTGACATAGAAACAGCTTTTTCAGAAAACTGTCAGGATGTGGAAGAGATTTTTAGAATCTGATCTCAGGTCAGAATGGGTTAATATTAGTACATTTACTCTGTACTACTGGGCATAGATTCATTTGTTTATTCTCGATTAATCTCACTGCAATCCTGGAGTTATTTTTGACCCGAGATCAGATTCTAAAAATGACTTCTAAATCCTGACAGTCTTCTGAAAAAGCTATGTTTCTATGTCAGTCGTTCTTCGATCTTTCAAAAATAGCAGACCTACAAGCTCGTAGATCTGCTATAACATAATGCTTACACCAAAAGGGGTTCCGCCTAGAACGGGTTAATATCGAGCAAAATGGCTCATTTGAACATTCCAAATATGTGTGCGCTCCTAAATAATGACCAGAAGTAAGCTTAATCCGATTAATCGGTCTGTCCTTTACTGATAAACAGCTTGAACAGATCTACAAGCTCACAGTCCTGACCCTGACCCTTGGTTTTGTAGAGTGGTAACAGAACTCACACGATGATGGTTTTGATGACGATGTCTTTGATCTTCTCCCAGATGACCTCAGTGTCGACGCCCTGTTCCTCTAGGTACTTCCATAAGGCCTTCAGAGCCCTGTGTACACACACACGCACACACACACACACACACACACACACACACACACACACACACACACACACGCGCACACACGCACACACACACACGCACGCACGCACGCACACACACACACACACACACACACACACACACACACACACACGCACGCACACGCACGCATGCATACCGTGCACGCACGCGCACGCACGCACGCACGCACGCACGCACACACACACACACACACACACACACACACACACACACACACACACACACACACACACACACACACACACACACACACACACACACACACACACACACACACACACACACACACACACACACACACACACACACACACACACACACACACACACACACGTAGACCATTATTGAGCATACAATAGTCATCAAGAATCATACATAAGCATTAAGAACCCAACATATCCATCAGACAGTGGAACATATCTGTACATGGAATACAGAGCATTGTGGGTAGTGTAGTGCGTACCACTTGTGTCCCTGACCAAAGAGATTCTATATAAAGAGGCGACACTCTCAAATATTTGGAATCACCACTAGATGGCGCATCGGTAGCGCTTTGACGTCATCACACCAAGATGGCGGCGGGAGAAGGGTAATCTTAGAAGTGTAATAGAATGACTTCAAAGACTCTTTTTGGAAGCGTTCGGAAAGAGCGCACTGTGCAATGCAAACTAATACGAGAGTGAGCTCCCGGTGAGCATTTGCGAACGCACCCATGTTTTTTAGAGCAACCGGAAGTTGCGTCGTCACACCAATATGGCGGAGGCACTGGGCGCTGGTTGTTACTATGGGGTTTAATGAGACATCTACGTCCACCCTCACAGCCCCTTTTCTCATCACCAGTCTGTCTAACAATGCCACTGCTCACCTATGCATTTCATCTCCCATCCCTGTTCAAATTGGCCATAGACCGCACTGTAAACCCGAATCCCACAGAACCAAACCCAGCAACCTCCGGCCGCTAAAACGCGCCTCGTCTACGCCATCACCCAACCCAGACGTTAAACTACATATGGCCCTTTTCAACACACGATCCATGAAGGAGAAAACTTTTTTATTGCAAGACTTCATCACCAGCCACGACTTGGATATTATGCTTTTAACAGAAACATGGGTCCCGATGGGTGACTCAACCTCTTTCTCTGAACTCCTCCCTCCGGACCGTTCTTTTTTCAGCACCCCCCGAACGAAGGGGATGAGAGGGGGTCTAGCGTCAATTTTTAAAAATAATATTAATTGCACCCTAATTCAGCCCGTAGCTACATACTCTAGCTTTGAACTGCAATGCTTTGAGCTAAAAATGTCCCCCCCCGTGCTTTGCTCACTCATATACCGCCCTCCCAAAAGCAAAGATTTCATAAATGAATTTTCTGATTTCCTGTCATGGTCAATGATCAAATACGACCACTGTTCACTCTGGGGCGATTTCAACATTCACGTTGGCTGTCCATCAAAGCCCCTCATCAAAGACTTCCTTACCCTTATTGAATCCTTCAACCTCACTCAATCCGTCACAAATCCCACCCATGAAAAAGGACACATTCTGGACCTCATTATATCAAAAGGGCTAACCATCACCATATCTGATATATGTTCCCCCCCATGCCCCTCTGACCATTTCCCGATTCTCTTCACTGTAACAATCCCCTGCCTACCTCCTAAACCTACCGATCCTGTGCGCCACACGCGCGCTTTTAACCAGTCAACTGCATCACAATTTTCCACTATGTTCAATACTTCTGCGCCCACTACCACGTTCACAACTCCCACCGCGGAAGCGCTCCTCTCTGACTTCAGTACAACATGCACTTCAATTCTAGATTCCATCGCCCCCCTCAGGCAAAAACGCACTACTGCACTTTCCGAGCCTTGGCTAAATGACACCACCAGATCCCTCAGACGCGCATGCAGGCGCGCTGAGAGATCCTGGAATAAGAACAAGCTCCACGTCAACCGCGAGATCTTAAATGGCTGCCTGGTCACATACCAACGAGCTGTTAAAAATGCCAAATCGGCCTTCATTTCCAACACAGTCTCAAATAATAGCCATAAACCCCAGGTACTGTTTAACATTTTTAACTCCCTTATAAATCCCCGTGATGCCTCCCCCCTCATCCCATCACTTCCTCTATGTGAGAATTTCCAACGATTTTTCATAGATAAAATATCAGACCTCAGGGCACTGCACACCTACACCCCCCCTCCCCCTGCAATCTCACCCTGCCCCGCTGTACTTGACCATTTCACTCCAATATCTCTCCCCTCACTTCTTGACATAGTTTCCCATCTCCGGCCTACAAACTGCCCCACTGATTAATTACTCACGACCAATATGAAAAATTTCAATCTGGTTTCAGACCTGGCCACAGCACGGAAACAGCCCTCCTGAAAGTTTTTAACAACCTCATTTTAACAGTGGACTCCGGTAGCCCTGCCATTTTAGTTTTGCTGGACCTATCCGCTGCCTTCGACACGGTCGACCACCGAATCCTAATCTCAAGACTGGAACAGCAGGTTGGCATCTCCGGGATGGCCCTAACTTGGTTCAGATCCTACCTGACTGATAGAACTTTCTCCGTCCAGCTGGGTGAATTTTCCTCATCCGCTGCCCCCCTTACCTGTGGGGTCCCCCAGGGCTCGATTTTGGCCCCACTACTGTTTTTATTATATATGCTGCCCCTCGGACCCATCCTCTCCAAACACGCCATCTCCTTCCACTGCTACGCGGATGATGTCCAAATTGACATGCCTCTCACATCCGCCAGCAATAACTCACTCAACCCCCTAACCAACTGTTTAGAGGACATAAAAATCTGGATGGACGCAAACTTTCTTCACCTTAATGACAATAAAACTGAAATCATCATCTTTGGACAACACCCCACCCCCCCCTCTGTCACCAACCTCGGCCCCCTTACATCTAACATCCATACCAGTGCAAAAAATCTTGGCGTTATATTCGACAACCACTTCAACTTCGACAAACAGATCAGCTCGGTTGTTAAAACTAGTTTCTTCCATCTCCGTCTACTTGCCAAGATCAAACCCTACCTCCCCCTCAAACAATTCGAAACTGTCATCCACTCATTCATCTCCTCCAGACTAGACTACTGTAACGCCCTTTATCATGGTATCCCCCAATCCGCTCTCAGACGACTCCAACTGGTAC
This sequence comes from Protomyctophum bolini, assembly GCF_963924005.1. NCBI lineage: Eukaryota > Metazoa > Chordata > Actinopteri > Myctophiformes > Myctophidae > Protomyctophum > Protomyctophum bolini. The sequence continues at coordinate 30,348,201 of NC_137883.1, forward strand.
AAAATGCTGCTGCCCGCCTCCTCACCGGTACCAAAAAATATGACCACATCACACCAGTCTTAATTTCACTTCATTGGCTCCCCATAAAACAGAGAATCGATTTCAAGATTATTTTATTCACCTTCAAATCCCGCAACGGCCTGGCCCCCCCATGTATGGCCGAACTCATCCACCAATACCACCCCACCAGAGCTCTGAGGTCTGCGGACCAGTCATTGCTGACCGTGCCAACGTCACGCACCCTCAAAACAAGAGGTGTTGCGGTGGCAGCCCCTAAGCTCTGGAACAACCTCCCCCCCCATATTAGAGCTGCTCAATCTATCAATATATTCAAATCCCTTCTCAAAACGCACCTTTTTTCCCTTGCTTTTAATGTGAACTGATTTTAAACTTTTTAGCCACTGCATATTATTTGAATTTGTTTATTGTTGTTTTTTGTTGTAAAGCACTTTGGTCAACTTCGGTTGTTTTATACGTGCTATATAAATAAAGTTTTGATTGATTGATTGAGTGTCGCCTCTTTATATAGAATCTCTTTGCCCTGACACATCGTGGGTAGTGTAGTGCATCGTGGGTAGTGTAGTGCATCGTGGGTAGTGTAGTGCATAGTGGGTAGTGTAGTGCATCCTGGGTAGTGTAGTGCATCGTGGGTAGTGTAGTGCATCGTGGGTAGTGTAGTGCATCGTGGGTAGTGTAGTGCATCGTGGGTAGTGTAGTGCATTGTGGGTAGTGTAGTGCATCCTGGGTAGTGTAGTGCATCGTGGGTAGTGTAGTGCATCGTGGGTAGTGTAGTGCATCGTGGGTAGTGTAGTGCATCGTGGGTAGTGTAGTGCATTGTGGGTAGTGTAGTGCATCGTGGGTAGTGTAGTGCATCGTGGGTAGTGTAGTGCATCGTGGGTAGTGTAGTGCATCGTGGGTAGTGTAGTGCATTGTGGGTAGTGTAGTGCATTGTGGGTAGTGTAGTGCGTACCACTTGTGTCCCTGACACTTGGTGTCGTCAGAGTTGCTCTCGTATTCGACGTTCTTCTTGTTGACGCTGTAGTTGGTCAGGTGCATGAACTTATTACCCAGAGTCCTCATGGAGGACGAGTACCTGTCAATCACAGGACATTATTGATTAGTCCTCATGGAGGAGTACCTGTCAATCACAGGACATTATTGATTAGTCCTCATGGAGGAGTACCTGTCAATCACAGGACATTATTGATTAGTCCTCATGGAGGAGTACCTGTCAATCACAGGACATTATTGATTGATTGATTGATTAACGGTTTGCAGAATTACAGGAAATTTCAAGCACAACTCAATACTGATCGTATTATTGCGAACGCAGTGAGCACTTACTATGAGACCTAGCAGATCATGTCTGTCTGTCTGTGTGTCCGTGTGTCCCCCCTTTGTGCCCATATATGGAGCTGAGTGATTTGTTTGTGATTGATGCAACACACTCCATATTTGGACGTATAGCTGCTTTGGGGACTCCTTATATGGTTATGGCTAAGTTAAAAACGTAACTTAAAAATAACTTAACTTTAAAAAAAAATAACTTAAAAATAAATCTTAAAAAAACCCAAATATGTATGCTTCCCGCGTTTGCGCGTCTTACTGGTTCTAACTACTATTTGACTGAAAATATCTTCAAAATCCTGACAGTTTTCTGGAAAACCTTACGTTCTGTATCAGTGGTGCTCAATATTTAAAACCTTACGTTCTGTATCAGTGGTGCTCAATATTTAAAACCTTACGTTCTGTATCAGTGGTGCTCAATATTTAAAACCTTACGTTCTGTATCAGTGGTGCTCAATATTTAAAACCTTACGTTCTGTATCAGTGGTGCTCAATATTTCATGTCAAGGACCCCAAAAAAGATATGTAATAATGGGCCGCCGACCCCCATCTGAAAATATGTTGTTCCAGAGACTTCCCCAGAAGAAAAGATTTGAGTTGAAAACGTTCGCTCTGAGAAAGAACATATATTCAAAGATTTGCAACACATTTTCACGATTCTTCAAAAATAGCAGAACCTACAAGCTCATAGTGCGGCACTCAGTGCCGCGCTATGAGCTTGTAGATCTGCTATTTTTCCAATAGCTAAAGTATAACATAATGCTTGAAAGGGGTTCCCGCACAGACTGGGTTAAATGTGCTATATAAATAAAGTTTGATTCGATTTGATTGGCCTATATTGGAGCAGGTGCTGGCAAATAACGAATTACTGTAATGCCAGTCAAGTTGCATTGTGGGTAGTGTAGTCAGATCAATTAGCTGCTCTCACTCTGCAGCACCAAGATGACCAGATCTCTATTATGGTTTAATACTTTCAACCATAAACCATAATATGATTGACAAACCTTGAATTGTAATTCTTCATCGACCAGCAGCGCATGCGGCATGGAAAATAGCAGATCTACAAGCTCGTAGCGCGCCTATTTTTTGACTCGGATCGTGAAAAATCATGACAATGAACACAATGTTTTGGGCCGATCAAATAATTTATAAGAAGAAAAACAAAACAAATAGTCTTGTCTCCTGCCTTTATTTTCTTCTTTCTAATGATTTGATCGGCCCCAAAACATTGTGTTCAAATTGTCATGATTTGTCACGATCCGAGTTGTCTTTGTCCGCGGCGTAACCGTCTTTAAATAAACACTTTAAGAAATGCCTATGAGGGAAAATGAACAGCGATGTCTTTTCCGGGTCTCTCGAGGGGGCGGGACTGCGACTAACAGGAAGTGGGCGTGTCCTTACTTGACGCTGGCGAATCGGACGAGTCCGTCGGAGAACATGTAGATCCTCAGAGGGTCGTAGGAGGTCACGTAGACGTAGATACGAAGGTCAAACTTATTCCCGCCAATCAGGAAAGGCTTGTGTAGATACCTAGAAACACACAACATAGATCTGTTATCCATCTATCTATAGATCTATTCCCACCAATCAGGTTGATCTGACCTCATCAAACCCTGTACACTCAAGACACACTCCATATATGGCCAGTACAGAATTAATTCCATATGTGAATCTGTAGAATCTGGCCTCAGGTTAAAAAAAATCATCATGCTTACTTCTGCACCAGCAGAGGGCGCTTCCGAGGCATCTGACTCCATTTATGAATGACCTGGATGCCAATACCCCTGGCAGAGGCAGGCTGGAGAGGAGAGGACAGTTAACATGGAGTTTAATACAGATGGAGAGAGGGGAGGAGAGAGGAGAGGAGAGGAGAGTTAACATGGAGTTTAACACAGATGGAGAGAGGAGAGCAGAATACATGGAGTTTAGTACAGATGGAGAGAGGAGAGCAGAAATACATGGAGTTTAGTACAGATGGAGAGAGGGGAGGAGAAATACATGTCTGCGTGTCTGTCTGTCTGCGTGTCTGTCTGTCTGTCTGTCTGTCTATACGTACAGGCTTAATAATCCACTTCTGCTTGGTGCCTCCGTCCTCCCAGGCCTTACGGAGCAGTTTGATGTCCTGTTGAAATAAGAACAATATTATTAATAATTATTATTATATATATATATATATATATATATGGGAATAACGTGTTCCTTCCACGCGCTACGTCCAACCAGGGAAACTCCCCCCTGTCAGGTGTAAAGGAGCAACTTGGACACTCAGGCATGAAGGAAGCATGAGTTCAAGTCCGTTGCTCTCCCCTTGTCCCCCATATATGGGGACTAGGTTGGTCTCCCCTTGTCCCCCATATATGGGGACTAGGTTGGTCTCCCCTTGTCCCCCATATATGGGGACTAGGTTGGTCTCCCCTTGTCCCCCATATATGGGGACTAGGTTGGTCTCCCCTTGTCCCCCATATATGGGGACTAGGTTGGCGGAGGGTGTGTAGAGCCCAGGATCACAGTAGATGATTGACACAGGCGTGAAAAATGGGTTACAAAATCGTGGGATAAAAAAAGATATATTTTTAAAAAAGATATATATTATTATTACACTGAGCAAAAAGCATGGAACACGGATGTGTATATTACAAGAAACTCCTGTTAAACTTTCCAACAAATTATTCCACTAATAACAAATTATTTTATTTATAGAAAAAAACTAACATTATGAAGTACATTTTTGTGATGTCACTGAGATGTACTTCATAATGTTACTGATTTTTTTCAGACCTCCAGTTCTAGGCAACACAGAATGGGGGGGACTTTCTTATTATATCCACACAACAACTCTAAGGTATATTAATGACGGTAAAATGTTGAAAATGAGTGGAATCCTGTATAGTCACTATTCACTGGGATACCAAAAACATTTGAAAAAAAAATAAAAGGTTTCTCACAGTTCTCAGGTTAAATATTGATATGCGATTAAAATTCGATTAATCGAGATTAATTAATTACAAAGCCTCTGATTGATTAGATGGAGTCCCAGCTCTAATAATAAATAATACTAATAACAATAACCATAGTGATATTAATATTGACCTGGGGAAGGATGAAGGTTCGAGGGAAGAAGCTGAACTCGGCCCGTCCGAAGCGCGTGGTCATCTTGTGGAGGTTTCTCCACAGGCGGTCCTTCCTGCCGATCTGAAACGAGCCTGGGAAGTGGTTCAACTGCCACATGCACGGGCACACACACACACACACACACACACACACACACACACACACACACACACACTGTGAGAGGATAGTCAGCTGAACTTTATTGTGAAAATGATAGTAAATGTCATCACTGAGAGGCTAAATGTCATCAGATGGTGGTTCCGTGGCTCAGATGGGTCTGAGACAGTGTTGTTTTTGGCAGCGAATTTTGATTCTAGTTTTAGTCACAGTCACAGTCACTTGAATGGCTTCCATTTAGTTTTAGTCACATTCTAGTCACCCAGAATGTTTTAGTGGGCCTTGATGCCGTCGAAATGAATGTTTTTACACTTGCTGAAAATAGCTGATCTACAAGCTCGCAGCGCGGCACATTGTGAGCTTGTAGATCGGCTATTTTCAGCATGCAACCAAGTGTAAAATTATTTATACTGGATCTCTTGTCCACTATAGTCCCTTCCTAACATTTTAGTCTAGTTTTTATTTGTTGACGAAATTGTCAGTATATTTAGTCATAGTTTTAGTCATCATGGAATCTTCATTTTAGTCGACGAAAACAACACTGTTCTGAGAGTCTACTCTAAATGAAGAGTGTGTTAATGAACGGTATGTAAATGATATGTCAATGGTATGTTAATGATATGTAAATTATTACCTTCTGGTATTCCCTGAGTGGTTTGAAGCCTGGTGACTTCATGTGATGACCCCAACATCCTAGCCAATCGTGGCTCTCTGTGGACACAAAACCACACCCCCCTCATTAAGTCAATTCTAGGGTGGAAACTACCCAATCAGAGAGGTCCTATCTGATTGACAGCCCATTCATCCAATCAGAAAAGTCCACATTTAAACAGTCATAGTGTCATGCTCTGGGGCTGCAAGGGCTTCTGGGAAAATTAGTTAAATCGTGCAAGTGAACGGGGAGGGGTTAGGGGAGGGGCTGACAGTGTGATGTCACTATATTACTGTGTATTTCATTGGCCCGTTTGACTGTCAAGGGTTCAGCCTCCAGGAAGAAACCCTAAATACACCATTAATACAAGTTAATACACCATTGCACATAAAAACGACATTGCCCACCACTCCTGAATGAACTGTCTGGTGCTGGGAGGGACTCTGGTGCAACGCACAGGTCCTCGCTCTACTCCTGGTGAGACCAGGAGTGGACCTGGTGAGACGTAGGAGGGGCCCGGACAGGAGACAACCCACAGAGCATAGTCCCTCCATGTGCCAGAAGTGTACCTCCCACCCAGCCCTGGCAGAGTAGTTCTGGAGTAGTTCCAACGGATTGTGTGCCCCTGGTTTTTCCCTAGTGGGACTGATTGAGGGTATAGCTACTGGGACGTAAGTCGGGAAGAGCGCTTTGGCATGAAAGGTTGAACGGAATTAATTCTGCACTGGCCATATATGGAGTGTGTCTTGAGTGTACAGGGTTTGATGAGTTCAGAGGTCAGACCAACATATAGAATGTCAGACAGGTCAGCTCTATACATGGAGATGTAAGGGTGGCAGCGGGGGCAGTGTCTTGAGTGTACAGGGTTTGATGAGGGCCCAGCAGTAGAGCCGGGCCTTAATCCTCAGGCCTGTTGAATGGACTTGGTATCGGTCAAAAGGGAAGGACAGATGGAGAACATATGGAATGTCAGAACAGGTCATCTCCATATATGGAGACCTAAGGGTTTGATCTTTGAGGTCAGATGTAGAGTTGCTGGCCGGCTCCATATATGCAGATCTAGGTAATGATCCAGGTTATGTCACGAGGCGTGATGTCACGAGGCGTGATGTCACGAGTTGTGATGTCACGAGGCGTGATGTCACGAGGCGTGATGTCACGAGTTGTGATGTCACGAGTTGTGATGTCACGAGTTGTGATGTCACGAGTTGTGATGTCACGAGGCGTGATGTCACGAGGCGTGATGTCACGAGGCGTGATGTCACGAGGCGGTCACGAGGCGTTATGTCACGAGGCGTGATGTCACGAGGCGTTATGTCACGAGGTGTGATGTCACGAGGCGTTATGTCACGAGGCGTTATGTCACGAGGCGTGATGTCACGAGGCGGTCACGAGGCGGTCACGAGGCGTGATTTCACGAGGCGTGATGTCACGAGGCGTGATGTCACGAGGCGTGATGTCACGAGGCGTTATGTCACGAGGTGTGATGTCACGAGGCATTATGTCACGAGGCGTGATGTCACGAGGCGTTATGTCACGAGGCGTTATGTCACGAGGCATTATGTCACGAGGCGTGATGTCACGATGCGTTATGTCACGAGGCGTGATGTCACGAGGCGTGATGTCACGAGGCGTGATGTCACGAGGCGTGATGTCACGAGGCGGTCACGAGGCGTGATGTCACGAGCATGATGTCACGAGGCGTGGACTGATAACTATATATGGAGGTGTGCCACTGACTGACTGACTAACGGGATATGCAGGTTTTCATAGTAAAGTGTGTATATAAAAAAAAATACCTCAAAATTGTAGCCTACTTAAGTAAATGTACGTAGTTATTTTCCACCACTGCTGATACAATGCTAAAAATATTGAACCCAAGAAAGGGTTTGATTGATTGCTTGAAAATTGTATTCACAGTTTGTAGAATTTGGGTACATTTCAAACCAGAAAAAACACTAAGACTTGTTTACATCACGGTTCACCATTTTCAACAGGGTTAAAGGTCAAGTGGACACTTGGAACTGGGCATTAGGGATGTGTGGGCACTAGGTACAGGGTCGCAGTGTTGGCACCTTGGTCGAGTACCTTTGACCTCAGTAGCCTACATTTTATTCTCAGTAGTAATTTTCAGTGGGACAACTGGGCACCTGGGGGTAGGATAACTGGGCACCTGGACAACTGGGCACTGGTGGGCAGTTTTTTGGCACCTTGATCGAGTACCTTTGACCTTAATACATTTTATTCTCAGTAGTAAAAATGTCCTTGTGTGCAGTGAGATTAAGTAGACCTACATTGGACATATCTCTGATTGCACACTGTATGCCCAGGCAAAAATATTAATGCAAACATTTTGTAAGTGTCCTTCAGATGTCAAGGTTTAACTTTTTTTAAGCAGTTTACACACCATTGTATACTGCTCACCTGTGGTATGCCTCTGGTGTACACCTGTGGTGTACCTAGCAGCATGCAAAAACTTAAGGTTAAACTGGCATGATTTATGCTTGACTCATTGGCGAAACAATCATCTATGTAAGCATGTAACTATGATACCATGACCAACTGAACACTGGTACTTTATCTGAGAGACTAAATGTCTCGTGCGCAATGATATTTATATAATTTATACATGCTCTGTTTCTTGTTCATTCTGTTAAAGGTTTTATGACATTCATTTTCATTTATTTTTCTTTTTTCTTTTAGGTTTTATTACACCCAAAAAACCTGAACTTTCAAATCAGTCCAACCTATACAGCTAGGCCCCACATCGTTGACAACTAGGCTGCTAGGTACACCCCCGAGTTAACAAACAGTTGGCTGCCATGCTCTGTGCCATCTTCTTACCCTCACCAGCAACAGCAAAGCATCGTTTTAGGTGTGGTTTTTGGGTTGACCATCTGAATGGTCCCTATACAGTCTCCGTCTAATTATAAAACCAACAGGGTGGTGGTTGAGGATCAGATGAGTCGCAGGCAGGGAGAACCTAAACACCAGGCCGTCAGGGACGGATTAACCCCCACGAGGGCCCCTGGGCCGGTAATATTTGCAGGGCCCCCATAGGGCCCTGCAAGGGGGGGGGGGGTATGCGCGCCTCGCACCCCGATGCACGAGTCACTGCTCGCACGTAGCGGAGAGAAAGGCATGCTTGGATTGGTCTCATTTATTTTAAACAATAAGCAACAACTGTTGCAGCCTTCATGAAAGCAGTGAGCACAAATAATTAGGCTTAATAAAACATCCGACCGTAACAAGTCAACTGCCTGAAACAGGCATTACCTCTCCATCAAATAAAAAAATATATAATCCAAACTCCTCTGTCAATTGTAAACGAACGGTAACATGAATGAACTCTTCAAGCCTGACAACCACGGTTGATTTGATTGACCATAAAGTTAATGTGACTGTGAGTGTGCGTATGGGAAAATATATATAAACTTCACAGATTATAGATCACTTGGAATTATAACAATCTGAGTATTGCCTGAATAATGCCACTAGTGAAATCCCATTTTTTATCGACATGCGATGCCGATGGAGAAATCCCTATAGTTAAATTTACCTCATAGTCATGCTGCATGCGCTGTTGGTCGATGAAGAATTATAATCCAAGGTTTGTCAATCATATTATGGTTTATGGTTGAAAGTAAACCATAATATTAAAGTAAACTTTAAGAAGAGATCTGCAGACTGCAGTGCAGAATGCATGCAGCTCCGCTTGCTAATTGAGTTGACATTTGCGCAACTTCACTGCATTACAGTAATTAGTTATTTGCCAGCACCTGCTCCAATATAGGCCTGAATCAAACTTTATTTATATAGCACATTTGAAACAATAAAAGCTGACCAAAGTGCTGTAGGCCTACAGGCTGAAACAAGTGGAGCATCACCATCGGCGCACAAAAAAAAGCATAATTAAAAGACAAAACACAGGCAAATAGTATAGGCTACATAATTACAATAATACGATCAGGTGCAATTAAATGCCAAAGAGAAAAGGTGTTTTGGTCTGGGTCTGTAGGATCAATTCTCTGCATCGCCAAAATAAATCTATAGGCCTAGTTTAATTCGTGCCATTATACTCAGCCAATATGCACAACGCAGCGCATGAGATTGCAGATCTTTGAATTTTCGGTGCACTGAGCTGTGGTGCATGCGCTTGCCTTCCTTGTTGTTAACACAGGGAAAGAGGAGGCGTTGCGAGGTGCTGCGAGGCGCAAGCATGGCTCGCGGACCAAATGGGGCCGTCTCGCGGACCAAAAGCGGCCGCTTTTTTTTTAATGACTATTCGATTCCAAATTTAAAAATCGATTCCCGTGCGTATCGATTGAACGTCGATTAATCGATTTTTTTCGGTCAGCCCTAACAGGTACACGGACAAAGCTGGATGTAGAAGTGGTTGCACCACTTAAAAATATGATAAGAACACGGAAGAACACGAAAATTAAGAAGATGGCACAGAGCATGGCAGCCAACTGTTTGTTAACTCGGGGGTGTACCTAGCAGCCTAGTTGTCAACGATGTGGGGCCTAGCTGTATAGGTTGGACTGATTTGATGTTTTTCGTTGTTTTTAATTTATCTTTACTGGAGCGGTGCCCGTTGGGGAAAGGCCTGCATGGAGCGATGCACGCCCAGTTACGACTTGCCCAAGCAGAGCGTGCACGTATTGTGGCCGTGCTGTGCTGGTACGAATGTATACTGATGTTGATGGTGACGTGATTTACATATGTTTCAATATACACACACACACACACACACACACACACACACACACACACACACACAGACAGACAGACAGACAGACACACAGACAGACAGACAGACAGACAGACAGACAGACAGACAGACAGACAGACAGACACACAGACACACAGACAGACACACACAGACACACACAGTGGCCAGTTCCCAATTGGCAGACACTTTTTAAGTTTAGTGTTTAGTCTTTTTTTTTTAAATACGTATAATCATTTGTCAGGCACAGGTTTCCAATGGGGCTAATGTAATACAAAACAAAATGTAAAAATGTATTCAGTTAGCCTGCAGATGAACCACCCATCCACCAATGAAAACAGACAAAGTACAGTCGATCTGTGAGCCCTCCCTCAGAGATTATCCAATGGTTGTGAAGTGACATCACCAGGGTCCACCCAGTCAGTGAGTGACATCATCAAGGTCTTCCCCCTCATTAACTTTTTTTTTTTCTTAAATTTTTATCCCACGATTTTGCAACCCTTTTTTTTCACCCAGTGCCAATTATCTATTAGCTACACTTCCCCTGCCAACCTGGGGGGGGGGGGGGGGGGGGGGCAGCGGACTGACTTCATGCCTCCTTCTATGCATGAGGAGTCCAAGCTGCTTCTTTTCACCTGACAGAGGGGATTTTCCCCGGCCGGACGTAGCGCGTGGAAGGGACACGTTATTCCGACCAGTTCCTTTCCCCTCCATCAGGCGCCCCGGCTGGCCAGGGGGAGGCAGTATAGAGACCAGTTCCTTTCCCCTCCATCAGGCGCCCCGGCTGGCCAGGTTCCCCCTCATTATTAACATACAGTTCATGAAATACACCCTTGGGGAAAGCTGCTTGAAATACGCATTTAAATGCATATTTATATGTGCATTTAAATGTGTATTTAAATGCACATTTAATGCGTATCTATATGTGTATTTAAATGCGTATTTAAATGTTTACATAATTAAAACACATAATACATTTAATTATGCATTTCTATATTTCTTTGCCTATTTATTTATTTATTCATTTATTTATATCTATGTATTTATTTTTAGTTATGGCAGTTTTAGCCCTCCATAGTTGCGCAACACTCCATGTTGCACAACAGTGGGACGTCATACCCACCGCGGTCCTGTCGCTACAGCCGTTGTTGTCGATCGTTTTTAGTGTTTTGGCTACATCTATACACACTAGAAGAACATGTTTAATCGCCGTAACACTTTTTAAACACATAAACGTGTTTAGTTTTTACAATCAAAGTCAGTCATATTATAGGTGTTTAGAATTTGAACACTAGGTGTTCTCGTGAGGTGTTTGAGTGAACTTGTGTCCTACTGTATTGTATGAATATTAATAAACACTTTTTATTATTACACACATGGTGTTTAGGTTTAAACGCGTCACATGTTCCAGGGATTTACAGTGTAGCTGCTTCAGCCACTTCCGGGATAACGTCCGGTCCGTCGCTAAATGTGCTCCGCTGCTAGAAATCGCTGGGCGCTACGATTTAATAACCCTTCCCTAAATCCCACCCCAAAAAGCGACTGTCCAATCAATGCCCAGGGAGGGACTTAGTG
>NC_137883.1:30364734-30382234 GCF_963924005.1 Protomyctophum bolini
GACAGACAGACATTCAGACATTCAGACATTCAGACATTCAGACATTCGCTGAATTATAGTATGACGATGCCAGAGGCCTCAGAGGAATGTTTAGTCAATGTACCTTAGTTTCCAGAGGACTGTTTAGTCAACGTACCTTAGTTTCCAGAGGACTGTTTAGTCAACGTACCTTAGTTTCCAGAGGACTGTTTAGTCAACGTACCTTAGTTTCCAGAGGACTGTTTAGTCAACGTACCTTAGTTTCCAGAGGACTGTTTAGTCAACGTACCTTAGTTTCCAGAGGACTGTTTAGTCAACATACCTTAGTTTCCAGAGGACTGTTTAGTCAACGTACCTTAGTTTCCAGTATCCAACCGTGCCTGGCCTTAACCCATTCTGACCTGAGATCAGATTAATTCGAACATTCCTTTCTGAGATATTAACCCATTCTGACCTGAGATCAGATTCTAAAAATGTTCTTCTACATCCTGACAGTTTTCTGAAAAAGCTATGTTTCTATGTCAGTCGTTCAAAATAGCAGACCTACAAGCTCGTAGATCTGATATTTTTAAAATAGCTAAAGCACGACATGGATGCTAGCACCAAAATGGGTTCCCGCCCAGAATGGGTTAAATTAGGCTTGGGCAATATTGTTTTTTGATGCCGTGAATAATATCGCGATAATCGGTATTATCGATTATCGGCCTTTTTCATTTGGCTGGAACCCGAAATGCTGCCAAACAGCAGTTGTATTTCCGGATGTTTCTTTTTTGCGAACCGACTTGCTAGGACTTGTTACTCTCCCCGGCGCCATGTTTGGTTTGCTTTCCTGGGCGGAGGCGGTTCCCACAACGCTGCCGTCGCCTCGTCGCCGTAATCCAGCGTCAGCGCCAGGCTAAATTATAGTTGTCTAAAATATACAGCACTTACTATGAGACCTAGCAGATCATGTCTGTCTGTCTGTCTGTGTGCCTGTGTGTCCCCCCCTTTGTGCCCATATATGGAGCTGAGTGATTTGTTTGTGATTGATGCAACACACTCCATATTTGGACGTATAGCTGCGTTCGCTTCCCGCGTTTGCGCGTCTTACTTGTATAATATTTCAAATATTGCGGTAAACGGTAATATCGGTATATTGCCCTAAATGCCATGCCAGTGTCTCTCTGTGTGAAGTGATAGCCACCATTGAAGAGCAGAGACAACATGGTCCTCTCTCTGAGTGAAGTGATAGCCACCATTGAAGAGCAGAGACAACATGGTCCTCTCTCTGAGTGAAGTGATAGCCACCATTGAAGGTAAATGGTAAATGGTAAATGGTGCATTTATATAGCGCCTTTATCCAAGGCGCTTTACATAGATTGTGCATTACATTCACCCATTCACACACCGATGGCAGCGGAAACCATGCAAGGCACCAACTAGCACATCGGGAGCAATTAGGGGTTCAGTGTCTTGCTCAAGGACACTTCGACAGTAACTCTGGGGGAGCCCGGGTTCGAACTGGCAACCTTGCGGTTCCCATCCAGGCACTCTACCCCTGAGCCACCGCCGCCCCACTGTGCCCCGCCCCACCGTGAAGAGCAGAGACATGGTCCAGTGTCTCTGTGTGAAGTGATAGCCACCATTGAAGAGCAGAGACATGGTCCAGTGTCTCTGTGTGAAGTGATAGCCACCATTGAAGAGCAGAGACATGGTCCAGTGTCTCTGTGTGAAGTTATTATAACCACCATTGAAGAGCAGAGACATGGTCCCGTGAAGACGACTCTCCACCACCCTCGTGTGGGCAAGCAAAGGAACTGCACTGTCTGTGTTGAAACTCACCTCTTGGCACTATAATGGCCGTATAATAACTATATAACTAATAACTAAATATAGATAATATATGAATATAATAGTGTCCATATACTAGGGTTTTAACCCCTTTTGGTGTTGGCATTATGTTATGCTTTAGCTATTGAAAAAAAGCAGATCTACAAGCTAAGAACGACTGACATAGAAACATAACTTTGTCAGAAAACTGTCAGGATGTAGAAGACATTTTTAGAATCTGATCTCAGGTCAGAACGGGTTAAGCAACTAGTAAACCCATAGTTGACTAGTTTTTGTAGATTATAGTGACCAATGTACACCGTTTTTAAATGTACAAATATCATTACAAAATAAATAAATATGTTTGTTTGCTTTACATAATATGGAGTTAAAGTCGACTAGTAAGAATCACTCCTAGCTCTACCGTATACAAATCAAATTGTCTAAGACAGTTTCTTTTTCTAATTTATACCGAACTTGCAATAATTGAAACTCACCCTCCAATCACGAGCTCCTCGGGGAGGGGGGAGGGGCACGAAGGCACCGGCCCATTGGTCAGCTGTATGGCGGAGATCTGATTGGCCACGGAGCCCACGGACGCAGACATCTGATTGGAGGCTGAAACAAAAAACAAAAAACAATCGGACCAACACGGATGTGAGAATACTTACTTATTTATTTTCAATAATATTTGTATTGGCTTTTTTTTATAACATACATTACATACAGTACATTCACACACACACACACACACACACACACACACACACACACACACACACACACACACACACACACACACACACACACACACACACACACACACACACACACACACACACACACACTTGCACTTGTATAAACAAAACAAAAAATAATTATCTAAATAAGAAAAAATAAAATAAAACATTTGTGTAGTTCTTTAGTTTCCAGTTCTGTTTCTTTTCCTCTTAAACAATAGTCTGTATAGTATTCATTATGTCTCCCTGTTTTTCTCTCCTTGCTTGAAGAAGTCCAAAGTCCAAGATTTTTGTCTGGTTAGTTGTCTGCAGAAAGTTCTTTGGATATATTCCAAGTATACAGAGTTTAGCGGAACTGTAGTTCTAGATATTTCCGACAAGACACCAAAATATTTTCATTTTATAGGACTCTCCCACATACAATGAAATAGAAACATCTGGAATACGAGCGGACATATGATGGAGTTTAAACCTTGTGTTTATGGTCTGTTTTTGTGCTTTTAAACATGCCCGTTTAAGCATTTATTTCATATTTACATGTCTTCTGTGGTCTCTAACATTACACCTATAGCTACATGTTTAAGCATTTATTTCATATTTACATGTCTTCTGTGGACTCTAACATTACACCTATAGCTACATGTTTAAGCATTTATTTCATATTTACATGTCTTCTGTGGTCTCTAACATTACACCTATAGCTACATGTTTAAGCATTTATTTCATATTTACATGTCTTCTGTGGTCTCTAACATTACACCTATAGCTACATGTTTAAGCATTTATTTCATATTTACATGTCTTCTGTGGTCTCTAACATTACACCTATAGCTACATGTTTAAGCATTTATTTCAAATTTACATGTCTTCTGTGGACTCTAACATTACAGATACCTGTTTAAGCATTTATTTCATATTTATATTTATTTCAGACATGCTCTAGTATGTGAGGTAGGCACAAACAAGGGACTAAATTATTTTCGCTCCTATGCCACCAAAATGTGGAACGCCCTACCAACAGTCATTAAGACATGTGAATCCCTTGACTCCTTCAAAACCGCTCTCAAAGGGCACCTACGGACGGCTGCAATTCGAAACTGGCCCCCGTAAAATCTGAATCCTCCCCCACCCCACCCCCCCCTTTTTCCCCTCACTGTATATGTATCTTTTCCCTTTTTGCTTATATATGATGAATTCCTGTTCTGTTCTTTAACTACATAGAAGTGTCTATTTGTATGTCTCTATATGTTTTGATGAATTGAACAATGTGGACCCTCTTGTAAACAAGTGTAATGCTTAATTGGGTCGTCCACTCACAGTTAACAGTCTCTGTATTGAGTTTGTGCTTGAAATGTACTGTAATTCTACAAACTGTTAATAAATATTTCAATCAATCAATCAATGAAGAGTCTGCCTGCGACATTAACTCGGTCAGTGCTCTCAGTGAAATCTGGTCACATTTACCTTGTAAACAGTCTGCGTCTTGCATGGCGCACACACTGGCGCCGTGCATGGAGGAGGGGGAGGAGTCTGTTGGTTCCACCACAACGCAGGCCTGTCAACGATTAGAATGTCAGTTAACAATTTTTTTTTGGGGGGGGGGGGACCCCGAACCCCTTTTGGTGTTACATGTTTAAGCACCCCCCTTATATAGCATTTCTGTAGACTTAAGATAGCATTTGATACGGACTTATAGCATGTTATGTAGACGGCACTATAATTGCATTTTATGCCTCACTAGTCAGTAGCCTGACACTCAGCCTGAATTTTTATTTCGTTTCACTCCATTATTCAGTCTGAAAGCCCTCCCTACTACAACCGTTTCTGGGATGGGCGTTGCCAAAGAGGCAGTCTTTGGTGATTGGTTCATACCAACCATTCAGAATAGTAGGAAAGCAGATGACGTTGTTGTCAATCATGTGGCTATGGCTAACCTGTTTGCTAACCAAACAAACAAAGCCAACGAGCACTACTAGCATGTAAACAAAAGCGGTAAAATATGTCGGATGATGATGTTTATAAAACCTCTCGTGTCTTCAAAGAAACTATTTATCATACGTCGATTTAATAGCCAGATTGATACGGTCGTGGGTTACCGCAGTGGGGGCAGCCATGTTTGTTTGTTTCTGGACGGCACTGTTGTTTGACGTCATCGAGTTGAAACGACGCTCGTTGAAACCGAGTCTGAGACCTCCTTCGAGGGCGTCACCAGACCCTAAATCGCCTGAACATAATTTTTTTATGTGGCTAGCGATTCAGGGGCTGGAGCCAGGCTATGTAGTCATAGCACGTCATAGTACATATGTATAGCATAGTAGTATAGATGTATAGTTTATACGTATAGCTTCATTATATCGATATTCCTGTTACTTTCTTAGCTTACGCATGTTTCTTGATAAATGTTTTTATGTGATGTATTCCCATGCTTTTTTGTTCTTGCTTAATGTAAGTCGCTCTGGATTAAGAGCGTCTGCTAAATGCCTACATTGTAAATTGTAATTGTGTTAGCATTACGTTATGCTTTAGCTATTGATGTGGCGTGCTACGAGCTTGTAGGTCTGCTATTTTTTGAAAAGAATCGACTGAACTTTTTTTAGAATCTGATCTCAGGTCAAAATGGGTTAAAGATCACAGGATCTACTGAATGTGTCAAACTGACATAGTGTGGCTTCACTACGACACACAGTAAGATACCTTCACAATCAGTAGATCATCTGTGATATTCTGTGGCCAGGTGTAATTTCTTGGGTAAAAAAAATATATATATATATATATATACATATTTAGCCCAATGCTCGAATGCCCCCGCCCCCTATCAAAAAACAGCTAAAATCCCTAAAACGAAAGAAAGCAGCAAAATGAAAAAGAAATCAACACTCATCTTTTACTTTCTCTAATAACCTAAAACATGAACCTAAATTTTGTGTTTTATATGAACGTCGTATTAAAGCATATAAGTATGCGGACGGACGGACGGATGGATGGGTGGACGGATGGGTGGACTTACCGTCGTGTTGGATGAAGGGGTGGAGCCTCTGGGGTGGGCGTCGGCACAGTGGTGGCTAAGGCACGGAGAAGGCACTAGGTCGTGCGGTGGCGCCCCCTGGTGGCCACACGGAGAAGGCACTGCGTGGTGCGGTGGTGCCCCCCGGTGGTCACACACAGTAAGGCAGGGAGGAGAATGGTCCGCGGCTGCTGCAGTCTACCGGAGAAAGATCACACCAGGCTGAAGTGAGCGGTGCTGCACTGCACTGCACTGCACTGCACTGCACTGTACTGTACTGTACTGTACTGTACTGTACTGTACTGTACTGTACTGTACTGTACTGCAGGGGTTCTCAACGTCCTTGGTCAGGGACCTCCGGAAATTATTTGACCATGTCAATTATTTGACCCCCCCCCCCCCAAATACAGACTGACTGCAAAAATAACCTTAACTAGATAAAGTCTCCACCAGGACAGGTCAGGTTGTGGCCTCCTGGTGGCGCTATACTATGGATTTTTGGACAGAATCTAGAGGAGTAACATCCAAAAATGTGTTTTTCAAAAGTGTGCCTCCTGGTGGCGCTATAACAGGCCGTTCAGAGGTTCATTGTTGGCATCCAGGGAGTGTGGGTGCAAAATGAGTAAAAAGCCCATTAGTTTTAGTCTTTAGTCTTTAGCTTTAGTTTTCATTTAGTTTCCATGTAGTTTTCGTCAGTGGAAAAAAGGTTGTCGACGAACATTTTTCGTCTCTGTTTTAGTCGTCGAAAACAACACTGGCGAGTTACCTTGTGTCCCGGCTCCACAGCGCCACCGGGGCCGATGGGTAAGGAACAGACCATTGGCTCGCCGCTTCGGGACTCGCATGCTTCCGATTGGCCGTCAGTCTCCAGGGTACCGCCCACCAGGGTACCTTTAGCCAGGGTAGAATTGGCCAAGGTACTGCTAGGTAGCGTAGCGTTAGCCGCGGTAATGCTAGCCAGGGTAGCAGTAGCCCCTGTACTGCTAGCCAGGGTAGCATTAGTCAGGGTACTGCTAGCTAGCATAGCGTTAGCTAGGCTAGCGTTAGCCACGGTACTGCTAGCCAGGGTAGCATTATCCACGGCACTGCTAGCCAGGGTAGCATTAGCCACGGCACTGCTAGCTAGCATAGCGTTAGCTAGGCTAGCGTTTCCAGGGTCAGGAGGTCGCTGCAGGATACTCCTCATCAGTTTCTGCACAGCGTCAGAGAACTCCATGTTAGCGCCACCCTGTGGACACTCTGTGGAGGGGCAGCGAGGAGCAGGAGGAGGAGTAGGTGGACTCTCCAACTCGAGGGGGGAGAGGAAAGGAGGGCGAGCAGCGTGACTCCTCCCACTGTCCTCAGAGGAGAGAGGCATTGTGGGAGCTGTAGTTCCGCTGCTCCTCAGCCTGCGGAAGAAAACGGAGACATTGGACTACAACTCCCTAGCATCTTAGAGACATTGGACTACAATTCCCCGTCATCTCGGAGACATTGGACTACAGAAGGCATACCTAGCGTCTAGCGGTGTCCCGTCGGCCTCCTCCTCGTGCTCAGCGGGACCCTCCGTGCCGCACCGTCGCTGCCGTGCGCCGGTTCGAGTCCCGGCTGCTCCGCGGCGCAGTTTCCAGAGCAGGCTCGGCACGGCGGCTGCAGTTCCACCACTCACCACCAGGGGGGAGGGGGAGGAGTCCAGCCGCGGTTTTGCCACGCCTCCCCCGCCCCAGGGAGACGACTGATTGGCTGGCATGACGACGACCGACGCTGTCCCTGAAATGAAGGGGTTGATAATAAGTATAGCTGCAAGCAGCGATGAGACGGGACCTTTTAGGCTCTGCTTAACCCATTCTGACCTGAGATCAGATTCATACGAGGTTTCCACTGGACTACACACTGGTCTGATGAACCCATTCTGACCTGAGATCAGATTCTAAAAATGTCAGTCGTTCCTTAGATTTTTCAAAAATAGAAGACCTACAAGCTCGTAGCGCGCCACTCGGTGGCGCGCTACGAGCTTGTAGATCTGCTATTTTTCAATAGCTAAAGCATAACATGATGCTGAACACCAAAATGGGTTCCCGTTCAGAATGGGTTAACACCAACGCTGCCGTGGACGTGAATACGCGTCTTCAGGGCTTTTTTATTGATCGATATGAAAACATCACACCTGTGTGAAGTGAGGGACCCACTGGAACTCCCTCAAGGACCCCTGGGGGTCCCCGGACCCCACTTTGGGAACCACTGCCATAGACAGTTGTGTAGATATAGTCACTACTACTATACTGACCTGTAGCTGCTCTCTGATTGGAGGGTCTGGCTGTAGCTGCTCTCTGATTGGAGGGTCTGGCTGGAGCAGCTCTCTGATTGGTTGTTTTGGGTGGAGAGGGAAAGGTGGGGTAGACGGAAACAGTCCTGGTTGGAAGGAAGGTAAAAGGGGGGGGGAAATATGAATACATTAATACATCAATATATCAATATATTAATATATCAATATATCAATATATCAATATATCAATATATCAATATATTATTCCAACCAGTTCCTTTCCCCTCATGCAGGCGCCCCGGCTGGCCAGGGGGAGGCAGTTTAGAGACCAGGATTACTGCATGTTTTTGTGAGGGTACCTGCCTACCCTAGGGGACACGGGGAGAACATGTGAGGGTACCTACCCTAGGGGACACGGGGAGAACATGTGAGGGTACCTACCCTAGGGGACACGGGGAGAACATGTGAGGGTACCTACCCTAGGGGACACGGGGAGAACATGAAAACGCCACACAGAAAGGCCCTTTCGCCAACCCCGCCTTCGGGTATGGGCACTGATGACGCGGAGAAGGAAACACGCCGCCAGCGCCCACAGCGTCCCGAGCGGGAATCGAACCCATAGGACCTTCTAGCTGTGAGGCGACAGCACTACCAACTGTGCCACCGTGCCCCCAGATGAGGCCTTTCTAGGCCTTTTTTAAAGTTTTACATTTTCAAATGGCGCTGGATAAATAAAGCGACAGTGTTCAGTGTCTCAATAGCTCTTCCCCGTGACCGCGCGTCTAAAATATGAACGCTTCTAACGACTCTTAAGGTCATTACACACTGGCGAATTGGCAACGCATCGTGCGAATAATTCGCATTTACAAAAAAAACAATTGAAGTCAATGCAAGCTTCCACATCAGTGGCGAATGTGCGTAAATTCGACAGTTTTCGCTCTTTATATGTTCGCTCTGGTGTCGAATTTTGCAGACATTCGCAGGCGAACTGCAGCACCTCTGACCAATCAGAATGCAGCCCAAACTTGTTGCCGTGTATAAACAGTGGCATACCGTACCGTACAGTAGCCGTCAACAGAGCAGCCGTCGGTCCGGCTACGCGGGTCGGGATAGCGCAGCAGCGCACACACTGTTGCACACCTCCCCTCCTACAACTCTGTTGGGTGTGTGTGTGTGTGCGCTCGCGTGTGCGTGCGTGCCGTGGACATGGCACATGTGTGTGCGTGTGCAACGGCAACAGCGAGCAGCGGGCTCCGCCAAACTTTGGTCTGTGTGTAGGGTGGTCTCAGGTAAAGTGGGCCATATCACTAAGGTAAAATGAGCCAGCTATAAGGTTTCTAGACCTTTGAGTTTTAACAGCCAATGCTGCACATCATGTGCACACAGGACATTATGTCTTGACACAGCCGTACTTGACAAAACAATTGATTTTTTCAAAATGGCCACCAGCAACAACTCTTTTCTTATGAATGATGGATATAATATGATATTTCAGACTAATTTACCATATATAGTACTTGGTAAGTGTCTTTTGCATAATTTGAAAATGGTCATTGAATATTCAAGATGGCCGCCATCACTTGTATGATTGTCTGATATATGGGTGATCTTCGGTGTCAAATCAGTATTTCTTTATGATCCAGAATTCAATCTTTGGAATTGGCCAGAAGCTTCCTTCTACCTCCCAAATGAATATCAACAGGGCATGTGTATAAGCTCAGAAGCCCATATAGTAAGAGAAATCTATGAAAATCTGGGAACTAAATCGTTACCAAGAAATTTCGGGAGGCACACTATTTTCCGACAGCATTCTAGCCGACGGGGCAACGGTCCGCTCCGCAGCGGGGGGACCGTCGCTGCGATGCGAAAAAGCGATGGTCCGACATGTGCTGCTCCCGTGCTTGCGGTTAGGGTTAGGTTAGGATTGAGGTTTCGGATCAATATGCTGTCGGAAAAAAGACCTGCACCCGAAATTTCTTCACCAATGTGTTTCTAAATGTGTCTAATAGCATGTACTAAAAGTTTGAAATTCAACTCCTGTGGGAAATTGAGTTATTAGCATATGTGACCATACCCATATCATCCTATATAAGGCCAAAAAGTCAAGATTTCATCATTCTTTAAAGGGACACTTCACCCTTTTTGCAAAAATATATATGTTAATGACGTTTAGAAGCTTTAGATCACTTTCCTAGGGGTATTTATGTGTGTAATATGTGGTTTTAGATATTTTAGATTGTAGCAGTGAGCCTGTTGTCTCTGATGTCATGGACACTGGTCTCACTACCTTCCTGAACTACAATTCCCATAATTCATTGGTGCACTGCTCCTCCTTGTTGATAGGGGGGAGAGCTGTCTTACTGAGACAACATGTAGTCCAGGAAGGAAATGAGCCCAGTGTCCATGACATCAGAGACAACAGGCTCACTGCTACAATCTAAAATATCTAAAACCACATATTACACACATAAAGACCCCCAGGAAAGTGTTCTAAAGCTCCTAAACGTCATTAACATATATTTTTTTGCAAAAAGGGTGAAGTGTCCCTTTAAGTAGCATGTGACATATGAAACTAGGGGTTTTTCATGATTTTGAATCCTTTCCAAGCATTAGTTTTGCACAAAAAACACACCTTGGGCTAAATTAGGCCATATCCACTTGACCAAATGTGCTGACCTCTTCACGTTTGTGATGACGGCTATGGCCGTTTTCCTCCCTAATGCTTGGAATGGATTCAGAATCATGAAAACCCCCTAGTTTCATATGTCACATGCTACTGAAAGAATGATGAAATTTGGACTTTTTTTTCTTTATATAGGATGTTATGGGTATGGTCACATATTATGCTAATAACTCAATTTCCCACAGGAGTTGAATTACAAACTTTTAGTACATGTTATTAGACACCTTTAGAAACACATTGGTGAAGACATTTTCTTGGTAACGATTTAGTTCCCAGATTGGTCAAATACCTGATAAAATGCCCTTACTAATACAGCCCACACAGTGTCTTTTTCCTGTGGCCAACATGCTTGACAGTGTCACAACCCGTCAATGCATGGAACACTGTTTAGTTTGTGTGCTTTCTCCTGCCACAGCCCTGCTGCAATTTAATGGGATTGTGACATTAAAAAAAAGATTTTGGAATTGTTCTTATTTTTTTCTAATCTCAATTGCACCCAAAAAACATGAACTTTTAACATTCAGTAGATTTTCTGTGATGTGGGGTTTTCTGGCTCAAACAGGTGCTCTGATTTGCCGGCAGTTTGTGATGTAAGAGCCTGCAAATCCCATATATGTCAATGGGATTTGCCAGCAGATGTCACTGTTTTCACTGTGTTGCCTGTTTTCATTGTAGCTCAAAAGGCTTCCAAACCCCAAAGAAAACTTCAGACCACAGAAAATCCACTGAATGTTCAAAGTTCAGGTTTTTTGGGTGTAATTGAGGTCATAAAACCTAAAAGAAAAAAGAAAAACGAAAAAAAATGAAAATGAATGTCATAAAACCTTTAATGGGCTGCTATAAGTATCGGACATTGCTTATGGTTCTGACTATGTTCATGACTTCCATTGACACACCCAATAATGAAAACAGGTATTCCATTGAGAAACCATGAAATAGACACCAAGTTTGCGTTGTTTCTAGCTCATCTGGTTCAGAAGTTCGAGCCAAACCTATTTTCTGCGTGCTAATATTGTGGCGGCCATAAAAAATGGCAAAAAATTAAGGGCCAGCCCTATACCTGGGCCCTCATCACACCATGTACACTCAAGACACTGCCCCCGCTGCCACACGTAGATCTCCATATATGGAGCTGACCTGTTCTGGATAATGTTGATCTGACCTCATCTGTACACTCAAGGAAGACACGCTCCATTTTAGCTCTGGTCCATAGCTCTAATGCGTTGCATTAGAGCTATGTTACTATCAACTTCCGCCGCTCGCATGAATGCAGACCAGCCTCTACTCTTTAGTGTAAATAAAAAGAACGTTTTTGCTACTCACCAAAACAAAGGCGGGTTGTGTCAATAGAAAGACTACTTCCCTTAGTGGAAGCACTCTGAGCCCCCCCACCACACGTATAAACTGTACTTTTTGGCCAAAAAGGGATTTTGTTTCCACCGAAAAAAAAAAACATTTTTAGTTACTCCGCTGCGCCCTCTGCTGATCTTGCCCAGAGAACTGCCTCATAGAGGATATTTTTCCTCCGGTGAAAAAAAATCCCTTTTTGGCCAAAAAGTACCGTTTATACGTGTGGCGGGGGGCTCAGAGTGCTTCCACTAAGGAAAGTAGTCTTTCTATTGACACAACCCGCCTTTGTTTTGGTGAGTAGCAAAAACGTTCTTTTTATTTTCGCCAAAGAGGAGAGGCTGGTCTGATTTCGATTTGAGATTTAAAATTGTAAGTCCCATAGCCTTGTACTTACTGCGCAGGGCAGAATCGTAGAAGCAGTAGAAGGTTATGGATCAGAGCTAGCTCCATTTATGGCCAGTACAGAATTAATTCCATATGTTGATCTGATGCCCCCCCCCCCCCCCCATGCCAAAGTGCCAGCGCTCACCCAGCAGTCTGCTGTCACCCAGGCGGATGCATGCACGCTCGCTCCTTGCCCTCAGGGTGTCTTACTGGTTTATTTAACCCATTCTGACCTGAGATCAGATTCATACGAGGTTTCCACTGGACACACACACTGGTCTGATTAACCCATTCTGACCTGAGATCAGATTCTAAAAATGTCAGTCGTTCTTCGATTCTTTCAAAAATAGCAGACCTACAAGCTCGTAGCGCGCCACTCGGTGGCGCGCTATGAGCTTGTAGATCTGCTATTTTTCAATAGCTAAAGCACGACATGATGCTGACACCGTTCAGAATGGGTTAATACAATGTAGGGCTAATGACATTATTGTGGGTATTGGGTATAGCCCCTCCTATATTCAGCTATTTTTGTCCTAACACAGACATGAAATGCCATTCACAATGAATGGAGAATTTACGTCATGTGTCTGAGCAAATCGGCGATTTTTGTCCCACACAAAGACTAAATTCCCATCGACAATGAATGGATTAATGAACGATGAAAAGAGCACCCTTCACTTCACACGGGTGTGATTTCTTTTAAATCAGAAATGACTGTTTTTCTTTGCAGCTTGAGTGGCCCATTTTAGCTGAAAATTAAAATTAAAAAAAGTCGGCTAAGCAGTATACGTGATCACCTTATCATTGACAACTGAGATTGCTTTCACCTGGCATTTACCCTGAGTAGTCATATATGACTGATATTATTTCATCTGTTGCGTCAAGTGATGAATTGCATCTCCCGCCATAACAACCATAGACTGTTTTATGTCAAGTACACTTGTAGCGAGAATCATGTGCATCCATTGGCTGTTCAACTTTAAAAAGCAAGGCTAAAACAAAACGGTGGCCCATCTTAGCTGATCAGGTGGCTAATTTTACATGAAAATGCTACATCTTAAAAATATGTGACAGCTTGTTTCAGAAGCTGTAGGGACTAAACTATTATTTGTTATTAAATACATTTAACTTAAACATAATTAAACAGTCAATAATAATCATATGAACCCAATTTAGTGTCATGCATTGCTTTTTCTCAGTTTAATTACCAAATTACCAAAAAGCGGCCCAAATTAGCTGACATCCCACTTCACAAGTGTAAATAATGTATTTCTTGTTTTTGTATGTTATTTTCTATACCTATGTTTGATTACTTTGTTAATTTGTTTAAATTGTATATTAACTTTGGTGAGAACCACATATAAGCCCTCCCTGGGTTTCTTTTCTCACCTGCACACACTTCTTTTATTGATGTTACCTTTTTGTACTGTTTTTATTGTGCGAAATAAACTAAACTAAACTAAACATCCCCCTATTTATAATCTTATTTTATCGACGGCACGGGTGAGCAGCCGACCGGGACCGGCCGTCGATCCCAAATGCCTCTGGAGTCCACATCACGGTAGTGAAGAAGACAAGAAGTGGTGGAAAAGGATAGTAGGATATACCAATACAAACAAAAGAGGTAGAGTCTGTATGGTATTAGCGCACGGTGCACACCAATAGTGAGGATGGAGGAGGTGCGTGCTGACCACGGGACGGGAGACGGACTTGTAAAGGAAGGATCGGTTGCACAGCTCGTAGTCACGAATCACGATACAGAACACTTCTATTAAAAGACCAACGTTTCGGCACCCGAGTGCCTTCTCTTCAGGGTATGAAAGAAAGGATACCAATAATGACATAACGCAGGAGAAGAGGAGTGGAGTGAAGGAGAGGAGGGGGAGAGGAGATTGGAGTGGAGGGCTGGCGAATATAATCGCACAATACGCGTCGCATTTATATGTGTACAGACGCGACTAAATTCGCCGGGGCAAATATTTCGCATTTTTTTGGATCGCTTATTCGCATCGCGTGGCTAATTCGCCAGTGTGTAATGACCTTTAGCGAGTGATTAATCCGCCGTTGTTGTTGTTCTGGGTTACGGAGGAGGCCGTCTTCTTCTACAGCCCAATAGAAACGGTGGTGAACGGTGGCGCCCCCTGCTGGCGGGGCTTGAGTTCATCAAAACATGTGGAGGATGTAAAATGAAAGCGCCAAATACCTGATTGGTCCGTAGGTGAAGGGGGAGGTCCTTTTCCCTAAGAGCCCGCCTCCTCTCGTGACATCACCGGTACCGGCACTCCAGCACCTCCAGGGGGCGGGGCACAGGCCTGTCAGTCACAATTAACCAATCACAATCACAGCACCTGCAGGGGGTGGAGCCTATCCTGCAGGGGGCGGAGCCTATTCTGCAGGGGGCGTGGCCTAGGCCTGTCAGTCACAGTTAATTGTCAACGGTGATCACCCTACCGTCAGTAGGAGGAGGAGGCGGAGCTTGCCGGCAGGACGGGGCGGAGCTTCTCCGCTGGACGCTCACCACCGCGCGGGAACGGGGACGGGGGAGGGTCTTCCGCTGCTGCCGCCGCCTGTCGGAGGCGGAGTTTAACACGGCCGACCGGGCTCGAACCAATAGAAGAACAGGGGCAGGGGCTAGGGAAACAGGGGGAGGGGCTAGAGCGACAGGGGGAGGGGCTAAAGTGCCGTCCTGCTCAGTGGGTCGGCAGGAGGCCATCCATCACCTGGAGGAAGACGAGACAAAAGATGATAAAAATACCACGTTTCCATTATAAAAATACCACGTTTCCATTGGCTCCTATAGAGCGCCGCAGTCCCTCCCCCTTTCAGAAAAACGAGTGGCCCAGGAAATGAAACCCCAATGCATTCTCCCATCGGCACTTCTAATATAATTTATTTAAAGACGGTTACGCCGCGGACAAAGCCAACTCGGATCGTGACAAATCATGACAATGAACACAATGTTTTGGTTATTAATTATTTGATCGGCCCAAAACATTGTGTTCATTGTCATGATTTGTCACGATCCGAGTTTGGCTTTGTCCGCGGCGTAACCGTCTTTAAATAAATTATATTAGAAGTGCCGATGGGAGAATGCATTGGGGTTTCATTTCCTGGGCCACTCGCTTTTCTGAAAGGGGGAGGGACTGTGGCGCTCTATAGTGTCTCCTATAGTGTCTCCTATAGTGTCTCCTATAGCCACGTTAATGCATCTTTCAAACATCTCACCAACACTC
The DNA here is from genome assembly GCF_963924005.1 of Protomyctophum bolini. Lineage (NCBI taxonomy): Eukaryota > Metazoa > Chordata > Actinopteri > Myctophiformes > Myctophidae > Protomyctophum > Protomyctophum bolini. The sequence goes on from NC_137883.1 coordinate 30,380,162, forward strand.
AAGCGGCTCTCCGTGAACAGAGGGTATGTAAATCTGCATCCCATGGAATAAGCTGTCAGAGACCCTGGGGTCCAACATTCAGAAAAGCTCTCTCTCTCTCTCTCTCTCTCTCTCTGTGTCTGTGTCTCTCTCTCTCTCTCTCTCTGTGTCTCTCTCTGTGTCTGTGTCTGTCTCTCTCTCTCTCTCTCTCTCTCTCTCTCTCTGTGTCTCTCTCTGTGTCTCTCTCTGTGTCTGTGTGTCTCTCTCTGTGTCTGTGTGTCTCTCTCTGTGTCTGTGTGTCTCTCTCTGTGTCTGTGTGTGTGTGTGTGTCTCTCTCTCTCTCTCTCTCTCTCTCTCTCTCTCTCTCTCTCTCTCTCTCTCTCTCTCACACACAAATCAATGACATGCTAACTCTGCTAACATGCTGCTGTCACGTTGGCTGCTAAGTCAGTTTAGCAGGGGCAACACACACACACACACACACACACACACACACGCGCGCGCGCGCGCGCGCGTACACACACAGCGGACACTTTGAATTTGAAATATAAATGTATACTCACTCACTATCAGTTGTCATCCGAGTGTGTGTGCGTGTGTGTGTGTCACGTTGTAGCAACCTGCTATCAACACAACCTCTCTCTCTCTCTCTATCTCTCTCTCTCTCTCTCTGTGTTGCCAGGTTTTGCGAGAGAAGCAAGCGTTTTTTGTTGTTGTTTTTGTTTTTTTTATTATTATTATTATTATTATTATAATAATAATAATAATAATTATTATTATTATTGTTATTATTATTTGTAGCAGTAATATGTTGGTATCATGTTTTGTTGCATATATCTATAATACATAATATATTAAATAGAAACCAGCGTAATGCTGTATCAGTAACAGTCTCTGTATCGAGTTCTGAAAACTGTCAATAAATACTTCAATCAATCAATGGTATCATATTACTTTTAATTCCATATATGGTGAGTGACACAACCAATGATAATTAAGACTGTGCGGGAAACCCTTTAGGTGTTTTAAGCATTATGTTAAATACTTTAGCTGTTGAAAAAAAGCAGATCTCCGCGCTACGAGCTTGTTGGGGAACAAGATATTATTAGATATTATTAGATCCAGCCGACATGAAATAGTTTGAGAACCACTGATATAGAAACACGGAGTCTTTCAGAAAACTGTCAGGATTTAGAAGACATTTTGTTAGAATCGACCTCAGGTCTAATTACTCACCATAATGTTTACAAGCAGATATAAAAGTAGTATTTCACTGAAGTTAAAGTATATGAACACTGGAACGTATAAATACTGTGTTTATACAGTTAAACGTCCAGTAAAGTAACACACGTTGGTATAGAAATGTACTTAAAGTACGGAAAGTACACATTATTATATTATTATGCATGTTTTCAAATGTATAAACATCGTTTTGAAAATAGCCTGAACAATCTACAATGACAATAGCCCCTAAACTGCCTAAAGTCTGTATAGATATTAGTAGCCATGCACTAGCCTATAATAATAATAATATAATATATTTAATACTAATAATAGTATTAAAAGACTGATATAGACTTTAATAATATAAATTGCTGTATATAGACTTTAATAATACTAATGAGTAATTGAGTATATATAGACTGATATATTATACAACATCGCTTATAATCAGCAGACATGGCAACACTGTTGCTGCGTGGTGTTACACACGCATATGTGACCCTATTGAATTATGTATCTGTCTGACTGACGCCGGACGCCATAGAGAAGAGACCCCCCTCCGGCGCCCCTCCATAGAGTGATACAGTATGTGTTACACACACAGAAGTGCCCCTGTTGAAATATGTGTCTGTCTGTCTGTCTGTCTGTCTGTCTGTCTGTCTGACTGACTGAGGCCATATAGTTATATGTAGTCTCTCAAGACAGACTGTTGCCTCGAGGAACAACAGGGGAGGCGCTGTTTTCCCTAATATTTGACGATGGGATTCTCAGATTGAGTTATATGTGATACACACAGACATGTGACCCTATTGAAATATGTCATAGGCTAGCTGTAGGCAGCAGGCGAGTTGACAAACCATGACAATATAA
>NC_137883.1:30384734-30392234 GCF_963924005.1 Protomyctophum bolini
CTCGATTAACGCTAATTAATCAAATTCCGTTATCTCAGGCGTGGCGTCCAATTAATGTAAATTGGCCTCGACCACCTGTTGAAGACCCTCTACGGGCCCCGACCACCTGTTTAAGACCCTTTAGGGGCCCCGACCACCTGTTGAAGACCCACTAGGGCCCCAACCACCTGTTGAAGACCCACTAGGGCCCCGACCACCTGTTGAAGACCCACTAGGGCCCCGACCACCTGTTGAAGACCCAGTAGGGCCCCGACCACCTGTTGAAGACCCACTAGGGCCCCAACCACCTGTTGAAGACCCTCTAGGGCCCCCAACCACCTGTTGAAGACCCACTAGGGCCCCGAACACCTGTTGAAGGCCCCGACCACCTGTTGAAGACCCACTAGGGCCCCGACCACCTGTTGAAGACCCACTAGGGCCCCGAACACCTGTTGAAGACCCACTAGGGCCCCAACCACCTGTTGAAGACCCTCTAGGGCCCCAACCACCTGTTGAAGGCCCCGACCACCTGTTGAAGACCCACTAGGGCCCCGACCACCTGTTGAAGACCCACTAGGGCCCCGACCACCTGTTGAAGACCCTCTAGGGCCCCCAACCACCTGTTGAAGACCCACTAGGGCCCCGACCACCTGTTGAAGACCCTCTAGGGCCCCAACCACCTGTTGAAGACCCACTAGGGCCCCCAACCACCTGTTGAAGACCCACTAGGGCCCCCGACCACCTGTTGAAGACCCACTAGGGCCCCGACCACCTGTTGAAGACCCCTGGCACCTCGGAACACCGGTGAAAAAAAATAAAAAATAAAATCCTAAACACAACCAAACGCGTTGGAGAGAATATCTGAAAAATAAAAAGGAAAAACAAACAAACACACGAAATGGAAACACAGGATTCTCAAACATGAATAGGATGAAATCTGTGCTTAAATAAAATCATAATAAACTTTCTGTCCAAAAATAACACGCCCCTTTTTTAATTACTTTTTAATAAACAAATAAAAGTAGCAGATCGAAAAGCTTACATGTTGTTGCGGTGCGCTGTGAGCTTGTAGATCTGCTATTTTCACTAACTTTTTTTGCGGCAGTCGAAGCAGGAAGCAGGAAGCAGGTAGCAGGCCTAAGTAGGTTTACGGAAAATATGTGAAAGGTTTGATTGACAGTCAGACAGACAGACAGGCAGGCAGGCAGGCAGGCAGGCAGGCAGACAGACAGACAGACAGACAGACAGACAGACAGACAGACAGACAGACAGACAGACAGACAGACGGGGGGGGGGGGAAAGCACACCAAATCCTTAATCATAAAAAATGTGAATTGAGGAGATTAAAGGGATATTTCACTACAAAACATGTTTGGGGTGATTTTACTGTCCTCAGGCGTGTGGGTTTTCACCTCAGACACTTTATAAGTTTGTTGGATTCACTATTTAGATATTGATATTAGTTTAATCAGACACGCCCCCCCCCCCTTCCTGTATACATTTTTTTTTGTATAATTATTTTGGGGGGAATGAAAATAAATGTAATTGAAAAAAATAAATGATAATAATAATTAAATAATGGCCCCCTCACGCATTAGAAGGATATCAGTCACCAGGACCATTCATGGCTTTGTATAGGGAGGGGGTGGGGCAGCGACAAGGAATATCAAATATCTAAAATATAGTGAATCAAACAAGTTAAAAAGTGTCTCTGAGGAGGCAGAACATGTTTGATAGTGAAATATCCCTTTCATCTAAACCCCATTATTATTATTATTTGAAAAGTATCATGTTTCACCTCATAAGTAATTTAAATTAAAAAAAACGTAAACATCAAACACATACTGGAACGTGATCAATGATTACAAAGTGGAAAAAATACAAAGAAATCATGGCTAAAGGAAAGTTAGCATAGCATAGCATATAGCATAGCATATAATAATCATAGCATAGCATAGCATAACATAGCTCATATCATATCATATGAGGAGGTGCAGCTCATTTGGATCTTCCAACTGCTACTGAGTTCCACAACACTGAGTGTAACATTAAGAAAGTGTAAAATAAAAATAAAAATTTAAATAAAAAGGGCAATATGTGTAGTTTATTTTCTTCTCATTACTACTGTAGGAAAGTGCAATCATCCACAACGCCACTCCAAACCACGGTGAATACACAACACACGTTTTGGGGACATTTCTTCTTGGGGGGGGGGGGGGGGGGGGGTTGGGAGGGGGCGATGAAGAGGGGGGGGGGGGGGGGATTGAGCATCTGCTAAATGCCTAAATTGTAAATTAGGGCATGGGTTCCCAAAGTGGGGTCCGGGGACCCCTGGGGGTACGTGAGGGAGTTCCAGGGGGTCCCTATAGCTCAATTAGAGATAGTTAGGAACCAAATGGACCCTTACGGGTCTGTAACTCTGAGAGTGTACAAATGGAAGCAAATGGACTCGACAGGTCCATTTGTACACTCTCAGAGTTAAATGAACAGTGGTTTTACAATATAAATTGGGATACCAGAGATATAAATGCCATTAAATCGGGGGTCCGTAGCATAATGCGTGTGAAAGTGGGGGCCCAGTTAGTGGTCCAAACATGTTGGCCTGATGAAGACCAGTTAGTGGTCCAAACATGTTGGCCTGATGAAGACCAGTTAGTGGTCCAAACATGTTGGCCTGATGAAGACCAGTTAGAGGTCCATGTTGGCCTGATGAAGACCAGTTAGAGGTCCATGTTGGCCTGATGAAGACCAGTTAGAGGTCCATGTTGGCCTGATGAAGACCAGTTAGAGGTCCATGTTGGCCTGATGAAGACCAGTTAGTGGTCCAAACATGTTGGCCTGATGAAGACCAGTTAGAGGTCCATGTTGGCCTGATGAAGACCAGTTAGTGGTCCAAACATGTTGGCCTGATGAAGACCAGTTAGAGGTCCATGTTGGCCTGATGAAGACCAGTTAGTGGTCCAAACATGTTGGCCTGATGAAGACCAGTTAGAGGTCCATGTTGGCCTGATGAAGACCAGTTAGAGGTCCATGTTGGCCTGATGAAGACCAGTTAGAGGTCCATGTTGGCCTGATGAAGACCAGTTAGAGGTCCATGTTGGCCTGATGAAGACCAGTTAGTGGTCCAAACATGTTGGCCTGATGAAGACCAGTTAGAGGTCCATGTTGGCCTGATGAAGACCAGTTAGTGGTCCATGTTGGCCTGATGAAGACCAGTTAGAGGTCCATGTTGGCCTGATGAAGACCAGTTAGAGGTCCATGTTGGCCTGATGAAGACCAGTTAGAGGTCCATGTTGGCCTGATGAAGACCAGTTAGTGGTCCATGTTGGCCTGATGAAGACCAGTTAGAGGTCCATGTTGGCCTGATGAAGACCAGTTAGTGGTCCATGTTGGCCTGATGAAGACCAGTTAGTGGTCCAAACATGTTGGCAGTCTGGCAGCCTTTTTAATTTAATGAAGGATTTCCTCCTCTTTTAACTTTGAGTCTTTTTTTTTTAATAGTCTAAACCAACATATCTGTCAATTGTCTACCGAATTATCAGTTAAATTCTCTGTGGGACCCCCATCTGGAAATATGTTGTTCCAGGGACCCCCATCTGGAAATATGTTGTTCCAGGGACCCCCATCTGGAAATATGTTGTTCCAGGGACCCCCATCTGGAAATATGTTGTTCCAGGGACCCCCATCTGGAAATATGTTGTTCCAGGGACCCCCCCCCCCCAGAAACTGTGAAAGAATATAATATTCAAAGATTTTGCACACACATTTTCACCATTTTAAGATGTGCTCTGTTTCACAAGAGCTACAGTTTAAGCTGGTTGTTCAGCTCCATCCATAACGATCTTCCTCCGTGCTGCTACTCCTCCTCCTCCTCCTCCTCCTCCGCCATCACCTCCACCAGCAGCTCAGCGGTGCAGGTTGCCTCACCCAGGCTGTTCACGGCCTTCACGGTGTACTTGCTGTCGTCATCACCTGACACCTGCGGGGACCAATGACATCACATCATTACATCACCTGACACCTGTGGGGACCAATGCCATGCCATCATTACGTAATAATAGTTGCGAACGCAGTGATTGCGAACGCAGTGATTGCGAACGCAGTGAGCACTTACTATGAGACCTACCAGATCATGTCTGTCTGTCTGTGTGTGTGTCCCCCCTTTGTGCCCATATATGGAGCTGAGTGATTTGTTTGTGATTGATGCAACACACTCCATATTTGGACGTATAGCTGCTTTGGGGACTCCTTATATGGTTATGGCTAAGTTAAAAACTTAACTTAAAAATAACTTAACTTAAAAATAAATCTTAAAAAAAACCCAAATATGTACGAGCTGCGTTCGCTTCCCGCGTTTGCGCGTCTTACTGGTAATAGTAATAAAAATAATAAAATAATATTAATAATAATAATAATAATAATAATAATAATAACCTCAGATATCACCAGACTACAGTTTCCATCCTCGTCATAATCGATCTGGAAGTGACGAGTCTCTTTGATTGGCTGATCGTCTTTATACCACACCACCTCCGGGTCGGGGTAGCCTATAGGAGAGCGACAGGAAACAGCAACATTGTGTCTATGGGGGCATGTACTTTTAAATAACCACTCATAACATTGTGTCTATGGGGCATGTAACATGATACTTTTTAAATAACCACTCATAACATTGTGTCTATGGGGGCATGTACTTTATAAAAAAATCACACACGTGTGAACTGAGTGGTGCAATTCCCCCCCCCCCCTCTCTCTCTCTCTCTCTCTCATTAGAGACACAGCACTACCCCTCCTCTGTTTCTGGCGCCCCCTACTGGTATAAATCAGTAACATACTCGGGCTCATGTGCACACACAGGTACCTACCTACACAGGTACACAGGTACGTACACGGACATTGCTGGTTGTAGGAGTGGTTGCACCACTCAATAACCACTCATAACATTGTGTCTATGGGGGCATGTACTTTATAAATAACCACTCATAACATTGTGTCTATGGGGCATGTACTTTATAAATAACCACTCATAACATTGTGTCTATGGGGGCATGTACTTTATAAATAACCACTCATAACATTGTGTCTATGGGGCATGTACTTTATAAATAACCACTCATAACATTGTGTCTATGGGGGCATGTACTTTTAAATAACCACTCATAACATTGTGTCTATGGGGGCATGTACTTTTAAATAACCACTCATAACATTGTGTCTATGGGGGCATGTACTTTTAAATAACGACTCATAACATTGTGTCTATGGGGGCATGTACTTTTAAATAACCAGTCATAACATTGTGTCTATGGGGCATGTACTTTATAAATAACCACTCATAACATTGTGTCTATGGGGGCATGTACTTTATAAATAACCACTCATAACATTGTGTCTATGGGGGCATGTACTTTATAAATAACCACTCATAACATTGTGTCTATGGGGCATCTACTTTATAAATAACCACTCATAACATTGTGTCTATGGGGGCATGCACTTTATAAATAACCACTCATAACATTGTGTCTATGGGGCATGTACTTTATAAATAACCACTCATAACATTGTGTCTATGGGGCATGTACTTTTAAATAACCACTCATAACATTGTGTCTATGGGGGCATGTACTTTATAAATAACCACTCATAACATTGTGTCTATGGGGCATGTACTTTTAAATAACCACTCATAACATTGTGTCTATGGGGGCATGTACTTTTAAATAACCACTCATAACATTGTGTCTATGGGGGCATGTACTTTTAAATAACCACTCATAACATTGTGTCTATGGGGGCATGTACTTTTAAATAACCACTCATAACATTGTGTCTATGGGGCATGTACTTTATAAATAACCACTCATAACATTGTGTCTATGGGGGCATGTACTTTATAAATAACCACTCATAAAATTGTGTCTATGGGGGCATGTACTTTATAAATAACCACTCATAACATTGTGTCTATGGGGCATCTACTTTATAAATAACCACTCATAACATTGTGTCTATGGGGGCATGCACTTTATAAATAACCACTCATAACATTGTGTCTATGGGGCATGTACTTTATAAATAACCACTCATAACATTGTGTCTATGGGGCATGTACTTTTAAATAACCACTCATAACATTGTGTCTATAGGGGCATGTACTTTATAAATAACCACTCATAACATTGTGTCTATGGGGCATGTACTTTTAAATAACCACTCATAACATTGTGTCTATGGGGCATGCACTTTTAAATAACCACTCATAACATTGTGTCTATGGGGCATGTACTTTTAAATAACCATAACATTGTGTCTATGGGGCTTCTACTTTATAAATAACCATAACATTGTGTCTATGGGGCATGTACTTTTAAATAACCACTCATAACATTGTGTCTATGGGGCATGTACTTTTAAATAACCACTCATAACATTGTGTCTATGGGGCATGTACTTTTAAATAACCATAACATTGTGTCTATGGGGCATGTACTTTTAAATAACCACTCATAACATTGTGTCTATGGGGCATGTACTTTTAAATAACCATAACATTGTGTCTATGGGGCATGTACTTTTAAATAACCACTCATAACATTGTGTCTATGGGGCATGTACTTTATAAATAACCACTCATAACATTGTGTCTATGGGGGCATGTACTTTTAAATAACCACTCATAACATTGTGTCTATGGGGGCATGTACTTTTAAATAACCACTCATAACATTGTGTCTATGGGGGCATGTACTTTTAAATAACGACTCATAACATTGTGTCTATGGGGGCATGTACTTTTAAATAACCACTCATAACATTGTGTCTATGGGGCATGTACTTTATAAATAACCACTCACAACATTGTGTCTATGGGGGCATGTACTTTATAAATAACCACTCATAACATTGTGTCTATGGGGGCATGTACTTTATAAATAACCACTCATAACATTGTGTCTATGGGGCATCTACTTTAAAAATAACCACTCATAACATTGTGTCTATGGGGGCATGCACTTTATAAATAACCACTCATAACATTGTGTCTATGGGGCATGTACTTTTAAATAACCACTCATAACATTGTGTCTATGGGGCATGTACTTTTAAATAACCACTCATAACATTGTGTCTATGGGGCATGTACTTTTAAATAACCACTCATAACATTGTGTCTATGGGGCATGCACTTTTAAATAACCACTCATAACATTGTGTCTATGGGGCATGTACTTTTAAATAACCACTCATAACATTGTGTCTATGGGGCATGTACTTTTAAATAACCATAACATTGTGTCTATGGGGCATGTACTTTTAAATAACCATAACATTGTGTCTATGGGGCATGTACTTTTAAATAACCATAACTTGCTCAATTTTCAACCGAGTTCCAAACGTTTTGATTTGTTATAAACGTCAAGAGACGTACGCAATCATACTGATGTGCTTTTATACGACGTTCATAAACACAAATTGAATCATAACTACGTTGACAACGTTTATAATAAACCAACACGT
>NC_137883.1:30397234-30404734 GCF_963924005.1 Protomyctophum bolini
GGAGGAGGATAGACTATGTAGTCTGTGTGATCTAAAGCAAATCGAAAATGAAATGCATTTTGTTTTTTACTGTCCATTCTACAACTCTAATTAGGGAGAGACTTTTTAATAAGATAGACCCAAACCATGAATTTGTATGGTTGGAGGACTTCGAGAGACTGAAGCGCCTGTTTCAAAAGTACACTTTTTCATTTGCCTCATTCCTTGAGAAGGCCTGGTCATTGAGGAGGAGGAGGGCCATTTACATGTAAAATGGCCTCGTTATGATTGTTTTTGTTTCATTTTCATTTTCTTTGTTTTGTTTTCTTTGTTTGTTTGTTCGCATAATTTACAAATATGTATGAACAGGAAGTGTTGTATTCAGTGTATTCTGTGAAATGTGTCATATAATCCCATATGGGATGGGCCCAAAATGGCATGACACGAAAATAAAAATGTCATTCATTGATTCATTCACATACAGTATATGCCATGTTTTATTTTCTGCACCACCTGCTTTATTTTATATTATTTTTTCACGTCATTGATATGATGTTGTTATGTTGTCGTTTGTCATATCTGTGATTGTGATAGCCTCCTGGCCAGGCCGAGAGAGAGAGAGAGAGAGAGAGAGAGAGAGAGAGAGAGAGAGAGAGAGAGAGAGAGAGAGAGAGAGAGAGAGACATAGACAGACATAGAGGGAGTCCGTACCTAGCCTCCTGGCCAGGCCGAAGTCGATCAGTTTGATGTTGCTTCCCGTCTTGTTGACGCACATGATGTTCTCAGGCTTCAGGTCCAGATGGACGATGCCTTGTTGGTGGATGAAGGAGACACCGTCTACGATCTGGAGCATGTACCTAATGACCTGGAATTAATATAACTATTATTAATACAACATTATGCATGTACCTGATGACCTGGAATTAATATAACTATTATTAATACAACATTATGCATGTACCTGATGACCTGGAATTAATATAACTATTATTAATACAACATTATGCATGTACCTGATGACCTGGAATTAATATAACTATTATTAATACAACATTATGCATGTACCTAATGACCTGTAATTAATATAACTATTATTAATACAACATTATGCATGTACCTAATGACCTGTAATTAATATAACTATTATTAATACAACATTATGCATGTACCTAATGACCTGGAATTAATATAACTATTATTAATACAACATTATGCATGTACCTAATGACCTGTAATTAATATAACTATTATTAATACAACATTATGCATGTACTTAAGACCTGGAATTATAACTATTTATGGTTTTTAGGTCTGCTATTTCTTTTTTAAATCGAAGAACGACTGACATTTTTAGAATCTGATCTCAGGTCAGAATGGGTTAATCAGACCAGTGTGTGTGTGTGTGTGTCCAGTGGAAACCTCGTATGAATCTGATCTCAGGTCAGAATGGGTTAAGTGTTGCAGTTTGGGGAAGTGCTAGTTAGATATCACTCAACTGACCTGCGGGCGTGTCACCTGTTTTGAATTAGCACATAATGCAGGAGGCAGCAGAATACGTAGATGTGTATTCTTCGGTCGGCTAGAGGCGCGGCGGCCTATTAGGCGATATCATTTAACCCATTCTGACCTGAGATCAGATTCATACGAGGTTTCCACTGGACACACACTGGTCTGATTAACCCATTCTGACCTGAGATCAGATTCTAAAAATGTCAGTCGCTCTTCGATTTTTCAAAAATAGCAGACCTACAAGCTCGTAGCGCGCCACTCGGTGGCGCGCTATGAGCTTGTAGATCTGCTGTTTTTCAATAGCTAAAGCATAACATGATGCTAACACCAAAATGGGTTCCCGTTCAGAATGGGTTAATAGTGATTAACTTTAACTTTGCCAATATAATAATAGTAATAGTAATAGTAATAACCTCTCTCTCCGTCAGCTCAAAGTCCTCGTCGATGATCCGTTCGAACAGCTCACCGCCCGAAATCCTGAACGCACGCACACACACACACACACACACGCACACACGCACACACGCACACACGCACACACACACGCACACACACACACACACACACACACACACACATGCACGAACGCATGCACACGCACGCACACGCATACGCACACACGTGCGCACGCACGCATGCACGAACGAATGCACATGCAGGTGTACACCCACGCGCACGCGCACACACACACACACACACACACGACTTTGTTAGGAAATAACTATAGCGTACTATGCATCATGTATATATTATACAGAACGTTTGATTGTTGTTTGATTATATGAATAACTTACCGCACAATCAGCCAAATGTTGCAGATTAAGATTAAATTATTATTAGTATTTATATTTCAAAACTTCCCGCATGTTTCACCACATTTCACTCATTATCATTCTGCATTTCTCTGCATAACTTTCAACTTTCTGCATAATTCACAAATTAATTATCTTCCTACAATTTCACTGAAATCAAACCTTGAGGATTGTTGTCTCCACCAGGAGGCGCCGAAGGCATGGGGAGAGAGTATGTTTTATTGTCTCCACCAGGCCGAAGGCATGAGGAGAGAGTATGTTTTATTGTCTCCACCAGGCTGAAGGCATGAGGAGAGAGTATGTTTTATTGTCTCCACCAGGCTGAAGGCATGGGGAGAGAGTATGTTTTATTGTCTCCACCAGGCCGAAGGCATGGGGAGAGAGTATGTTTTATTGTCTCCACCATGAAGGCATGGGGAGAGAGTATGTTTTATTGTCTCCACCAGGCTGAAGGCATGGGGAGAGAGTATGCTTTATTGTCTCCACCATGAAGGCATGGGGAGAGAGTATGTTTTATTGTCTCCACCAGGCTGAAGGCATGGGGAGAGAGTATGTTTTATTGTCTCCACCATGCTGAAGGCATGGGGAGAGAGTATGTTTTATTGTCTCCACCAGGCTGAAGGCATGGGGAGAGAGTATGTTTTATTGTCTCCACCAGGCTGAAGGCATGGGGAGAGAGTATGTTTTATTGTCTTTACCAAGAATGCATGGGGAGAGAGTATGTTTTATTGTCTCCACCAGGCCGAAGGCATGGGGAGAGAGTATGTTTTATTGTCTCCACCAGGCCGAAGGCATGGGGAGAGAGTATGTTTTATTGTCTCCACCAGGCTGAAGGCATGGGGAGAGAGTATGTTTTATTGTCTCCACCAGGCCGAAGGCATGGGGAGAGAGTATGTTTTATTGTCTCCACCAGGCCGAAGTCATGGGGAGAGAGTATGTTTTATTGTCTCCACCAGGCCGAAGGCATAAGGAGAGAGTATGTTTTATTGTCTCCACCAGGCTGAAGGCATGGGGAGATAGTATGTTTTATTGTCTCCAACATGAAGGCATGGGGAGAGAGTATGTTTTATTGTCTCCACCAGGCCGAAGGCTTGGGGAGAGAGTATGTTTTATTGTCTCCACCAGGCCGAAGGCATGGGGAGAGAGTATGTTTTATTGTCTCCACCAGGCTAAAGGCATGGGGAGAGAGTATGTTTTATTGTCTCCACCAGGCTGAAGGCATGGGGAGAGAGTATGTTTTATTGTCTCCACCAGGCCGAAGGCATGGGGAGAGAGTATGTTTTATTGTCTCCACCATGAATGCATGGGGAGAGAGTATGTTTTATTGTCTCCACCAGGCCGAAGGCATGGGGAGAGAGTATGTTTTATTGTCTCCACCAGGCCGAAGTCATGGGGAGAGAGTATGTTTTATTGTCTCCACCAGGCCGAAGGCACGGGGAGAGAGTATGTTTTATTGTCTCCACCATGAAGGCATGGGGAGAGAGTATGTTTTATTGTCTCCACCAGGCCGAAGGCACGGGGAGAGAGTATGTTTTATTGTCTCCACCATGAAGGCATGGGGAGAGAGTATGTTTTATTGTCTCCACCAGGCCAAAGGCATGAAATCAGCTAACTCAGCCATCAGTAACCATGACGATATCTATCTTACATCTCCAGCACCATGACGGTATCAGTAACCATGAGGATACTTACATCTCCAGCACCATGACGATGTCGGCCTTGCCCTCGAAGGCGTCCACACACTGCACCAGCTTGGGGTGGTGGAGGTCGTTCATGATGGAGATCTCGTGGCGGACGTTGTCCTTGTCCTTCACCGAGTACGCCTTGATGAACTTCCCCGCCCACGTCTTGGTGGTGGCCTTCTCCCTCAGCTTGAACACCTGGCCGAACTTCCCCCTATAGCAACGAGAGGTTAACGATGTAAACACCTGCCTAGCAACGGGTAGATTCATTGGTACTCCTGAGGAGGACAGAGTCTGTCTAGTGTGTGATTTAAAATAAATTGAAAATGAAATTCATCTTTTGTTTTACTGCCCATTATATGAGGAATTAAGACATGTATTATTTTGTAAAATGACAACCATCTGTGCTGACTTTTTCTGGTTGGAGGACTATGAAAAACTGGAATTTTGTTTTAGGAAAGGTACTTTTGCTTTGGCAGACTTTTTATGCAGGTCGTGGGAAATAAGGCAGAATGTTTTGTTTGTGTAAAAAAAAAAAAAAAAAAAAAAATCAACAAAACATATCTGTTTATTGTAATTGCAATTGCAATATTGAAGCAATGTTATGGTGTGTCCTGTAAGTCCATGTGGGCTGGGCGCCTTTGGTGCATGACACAAAAATAAAGAAATCTATCTATCTATCTACCTAGCAACCAGGATGTAAACACTTGTCTAAATGGGTTAAAACAACAGATATGTGTTGGATGTTGGATGCCGGTTACAATTTACAATTGTGGCATTTATCAGACGCTCTTAATCCAGAGCGATTTACATTAAGCAAGAACAAAAAAGCAGGGGAATACATCGCATATATAAAAATGCATTTATCATGAAACATGCGTAAGCTAAGAACGTAACTAGAACATAATATAATGACACTATACATAATAAAGCTATACACATATACTATACACAATGCAATTATTGTGCCGTCTACATGACACGCTATAAGTCTGTTTCAAATGCTATCTAAGTCTAAAAGGTGCTAAGAAGTGCATTCCACAGGTGGGATGCTTACGTTCCCAGTCTCTAAGTCTAAAAGGTGCTAAGAAGTGCATTCCACAGGTCGGATGCTTACGTTCCCAGTCTCTAAGTCTAAAAGGTGCTAAGAAGTGCATTCCACAGGTCGGATGCTTACGTTCCCAGTCTCTAAGTCTAAAAGGTGCTAAGAAGTGCATTCCACAGGTGGGATGCTTACGTTCCCAGTCTCTAATAATAATAATAATATTATAATATGATGCTTACGTTCCCAGTCTCTAAGTCTAAAAGGTGCTAAGAAGTGCATTCCACAGGTCGGATGCTTACGTTCCCAGTCTCTAAGTCTAAAAGGTGCTAAGAAGTGCATTCCACAGGTCGGATGCTTACGTTCCCAGTCTCTAATAATAATAATAATATTATAATATGATGCTTACGTTCCCAGTCTCTAAGTCTAAAAGGTGCTAAGAAGTGCATTCCACAGGTGGGATGCTTACGTTCCCAGTCTCTAATAATAATAATAATATTATAATATGATGCTTACGTTCCCAGTCTCTAATAATAATAATAATATTATAATATGATGCTTACGTTCCCAGTCTCTAATAATAATAATAATATTATAATATGATGCTTACGTTCCCAGTCTCTAATAATAATAATAATATTATAATATGATGCTTACGTTCCCAGTCTCTAATAATAATAATAATATTATAATATGATGCTTACGTTCCCAGTCTCTAATAATAATAATAATATTATAATATGATGCTTACGTTCCCAGTCTCTAATAATAATAATAATATTATAATATGATGCTTACGTTCCCAGTCTCTAATAATAATAATAATATTATAATATGATGCTTACGTTCCCAGTCTCTAATAATAATAATAATATTATAATATGATGCTTACGTTCCCAGTCTCTAATAATAATAATAATATTATAATATGATGCTTACGTTCCCAGTCTCTAATAATAATAATAATATTATAATATGATGCTTACGTTCCCAGTCTCTAATAATAATAATAATATTATAATATGATGCTTACGTTCCCAGTCTCTAATAATAATAATAATATTATAATATGATGCTTACGTTCCCAGTCTCTAATAATAATAATAATATTATAATATGATGCTTACGTTCCCAGTCTCTAATAATAATAATAATATTATAATATGATGCTTACGTTCCCAGTCTTTAATAATAATAATAATATTATAATATGATGCTTACGTTCCCAGTCTCTAATAATAATAATAATATTATAATATGATGCTTACGTTCCCAGTCTCTAATAATAATAATAATATTATAATATGATGCTTACGTTCCCAGTCTCTAATAATAATAATAATATTATAATATGATGCTTACGTTCCCAGTCTCTAATAATAATAATAATATTATAATATGATGCTTACGTTCCCAGTCTCTAATAATAATAATAATATTATAATATGATGCTTACGTTCCCAGTCTCTAATAATAATAATAATAATATTATAATATGATGCTTACGTTCCCAGTCTCTAATAATAATAATAATATTATAATATGATGCTTACGTTCCCAGTCTCTAATAATAATAATAATATTATAATATGATGCTTACGTTCCCAGTCTCTAATAATAATAATAATATTATAATATGATGCTTACGTTCCCAGTCTCTAATAATAATAATAATATTATAATATGATGCTTACGTTCCCAGTCTCTAATAATAATAATAATATTATAATATGATGCTTACGTTCCCAGTCTCTAATAATAATAATAATATTATAATATGATGCTTACGTTCCCAGTCTCTAATAATAATAATAATATTATAATATGATGCTTACGTTCCCAGTCTCTAATAATAATAATAATATTATAATATGATGCTTACGTTCCCAGTCTCTAATAATAATAATAATATTATAATATGATGCTTACGTTCCCAGTCTCTAATAATAATAATAATATTATAATATGATGCTTACGTTCCCAGTCTCTAATAATAATAATAATATTATAATATGATGCTTACGTTCCCAGTCTCTAATAATAATAATAATAATATTATAATATGATGCTTACGTTCCCAGTCTCTAATAATAATAATAATAATATTATAATATGATGCTTACGTTCCCAGTCTCTAATAATAATAATAATATTATAATATGATGCTTACGTTCCCAGTCTCTAATAATAATAATAATATTATAATATGATGCTTACGTTCCCAGTCTCTAATAATAATAATAATATTATAATATGATGCTTACGTTCCCAGTCTCTAATAATAATAATAATATTATAATATGATGCTTACGTTCCCAGTCTCTAATAATAATAATAATATTATAATATGATGCTTACGTTCCCAGTCTCTAATAATAATAATAATATTATAATATGATGCTTACGTTCCCAGTCTCTAATAATAATAATAATATTATAATATGATGCTTACGTTCCCAGTCTCTAATAATAATAA
>NC_137883.1:30412234-30414734 GCF_963924005.1 Protomyctophum bolini
AAACAAAACTAGCATCTCTCAAATTATAATAATATAATATTGAAAGTCAATAATGATAGTAGCTACTATTCTAAAAAACACACAATTTATAAATTTATATATAGGCCTATTTTGGGAAGAAAAACAAAGTGAGCCATTTGAAGCCATCCATGATCATGCCTCATTAACATTATAATGGCCCCATGCACCATAAATAAGAGTCCCAGGTAATAAAGTTTCAGCATTCATTCACCTGAAAGCTGACAGTGCCGGGAGTTTTAGGAAAGGAATACAACGTCACCCGGCACTATGATACAAGGCACAAAGAAACATTTGAGAAGTTTACAGGAGAATCCAGAATGAAAAAGTGTAACGAACTTGAAGAAGCTTTGAAAAAGCAGCAGGCTCTGTTCTGCAAAACCCGTGTTGTTCATGACGAGGGTGTGAAGGTCAGTTACATGCTTGCCCAAAAGATTGCTGCCGCATCAATGCCGTATTCCGCAGGGGAATTTATCAGAGACTGCTTGCTGACCGCCGTTGAACAGATGCATCCCGAGAAGCGACAGTCGTATGCTAACATCAGTTTGTCAAGGAATACTATTGCAGACAGAATTGGAGACATTGCAGAAGATTTGCACACTCAACTAAAGGACAAAGTCAAGTCATTTATTGCCTTCTCTCTTGCAACTGATGAGAGCACTGACGTGACGGATGTCGCTCAGTTGGCAATATTTATTCGTGGTGTTGATGCATCTTTGACCGTCACAGAGGAATTTGTGGAGTTGGTCGCTATGACAGACACTACAACAGCGACTGACGTGTTCAACAGCCTGGTCGCTGCACTGGACAGACTTGAGGTCGACTGGAGTCGCGCTGTGAGCATTGCAACAGACGGAGCACCATCAATGATTGGAAAAAAGGCAGGTGTTGTCGTGAAACTACGAGAAAAAATCCACGCTCTGAATATATATATATATATATATATTCTAGCAGTGACTGACTGAGACATCGAGCGTAACTGGTTGTGGCCCCCATCAAGTGACCTTTTGACCAATGCGGCCCTCGCCCCAAATTGAGTTCGACACCTCTGCTCTAAGGTGTGTGTGTGTGTGTGTGTGTGTGTGTGTGTGTGTATAAGGCACATGCCGTGGCAGACATGTTTTTTCACGATTGCGAACACACAAAAATGGAACAATTGGCACAATTTGCACGACATCACACTCCCTTATCTGCACTATTATATAATAATTAATATTATTAATATTATTAATATTATTACTCCCTTATCTGCACTAGACTCTGACGTTCCTTCTTTACACTCTGATGTCAATTACATCGATTACATGGATTACATCGATCACATGGATTACATGGCCTTGTTGTCCAAACACTACACACAGTGTCCAGTTGTTACACACACATTATATACTCTAAGATGGGGTGCGCACGCTTTTCCGACACACCAAAGATCCGAAGCGGGGGGGGGGGGGGGGGGGGGACATGCGATGCGAAAAAGCGCTGGTCCGACATGCGCTGCTCCCGTGCTTTGCGGTTAGGGTTAGGTTAGGATTGAGGTTTCGGATCAATAGTATGTCGGAACTAAAGCCTGCAGCCCTCTAAGATAGATAGATGTGACCCCGACGGACTATACTATAGGGTGCATACGTAGTTTAGACTATAGTCATTGGGTTAGACATAAGGTTGGTGAGGGGTGCGTTCAGACGACCGGATTCTCCCATGTGACCGTGAGGGGCGGGGCTTACCGGCTTCCTGAACTTCAGCCATGTGACCGTGACGGGCGGGGCTCCAGAGAAGCGGCAGAGAATCTCCACCTTCTCTCCCGCCTTCTTCTTCATGTCCTCTGGGAAGGACAGGATGTTGGGGGGCGTGGCTAGAACACAATGACAGGAAGGACAGGATGTTGGGGGGCGTGGCTACAACACAATGACAGGAAGGACAGGCCATGAGGGGGGCGTGGCTAAAAGCAGAGCCATAGAGTAAGACCGCGCCCCCAGTAAGGCTATCCAACGTTGAAGCTGCCACCACCTACTGGCCAAATGTGGAATTGAAGTCCCATGATGTCACATCCCAGAACCTGAGGACATGAGGTCCGGCACTAGCCTAGGCTAGGATAGCCTAGGCTAAACTTCCGCTCACTCGAGCCATCGAGTTATAACGGTACTTCCGGCAGCCTTCCGGGTGCTTCAAAACGCCACTGAGCAACTCCCACTGACAATTGATTCCACAATTTCCCCAGTTACTCAATGTCCAGAGACACCACATTTCATAATATACACACATTTAAAGTGTTACATAATATTCCACACATTATCCACATAATATACACAATGATAAATCAGAGTACTGTAAACAAACCCTCATACTGTTGGTATGTCCCCCCCCCCCACACCCCACAGCTGATAGTTGCTCCCTACAATGGAGTCAACCAATTAACAATCAAGCATCATCATCTCATTTACATACACATCCCAAAATAATATAAATCTCTGCAACATACACG
>NC_137883.1:30422234-30424734 GCF_963924005.1 Protomyctophum bolini
AAGGTCACATTCTCACCTAATACTTCGGTAGACTCGAATGCGTATAGGCGGAGAAATGGGATTCTTGCATATTTAATTGGCTACGGTTTGCCTTCACACTGTCATGATCCGCAGCAATTGGAAACGCAGCAGGGGGGACCTTTATCAATGTGTTCCATTCATAAACTAGCCTACACAGTGAAATGATAAATCTATGGTGATAAAATTATACTCATAACGTGCATATGTGTCGAGTGTCGTGCCGTCTGGGACTGGACCCCCCCTCTCTCGCTCTCTCACTATAAGCACGCAGCCACGCACTGTTCTTTTGGGCATGGAGGCACAGCGCTGAGCGCACTGATATAACAGACAGCAGCGCAAAATGTTTACAAGTTTATCGAGATGAAAGTTCCTACTCCCCACTAGTCCCCACACAGTGACAGCACTCCATGTTTACGGCACGCACAGACAGACAGAATATTCTGTAGGCTATAATACTATTACACTGCACTGCAGTGTTTGTGTTTTCTTAAGCAATTGATTAATGTACTCGTCCTCATTTCGATCAGGGCTTCAGTCTCCTCATTCGACCACGTCTATCCAGGGTAACGGGACATCTTTGCGCTGCGTAAAATATGCCTTCTCCGTCTCCAACTGTGTTCAGCTCCTCACCCGCCACATTGTTTGCATCATTTCCTTCATTTACTGCGGATTGCATTCACACCTGCACCGAATCGTAGTCAAGCGCGATTGGAAGCGAAGCGAAACCCCTGTTTTTGCTCGGAGTAAAATGCGGTTCTTTACTGCGCATTAGGATTCGAAAGAGCCTTCACACCTGCCAAACGAAGCGCACTTTCTGAAAATGCGCAGCAGGATTCGTTTTAATCGCAGCAAAGCTCTCTGGTGAGAATGCGACCTAAGAAAACAACTGACAGATTACAACTTGTCCAAAATGAAGCAGCCAGAGTTTTAACTAGAACTAAGATGAGAGAACATATTACTCCAGTTTTGGCTTCACTGCACTGGCTTCCGGTTATTTTTAGGATTGATTTTAAAATAATTTTACTTGTGTATAAAGCTCTCCCTACCTGCCTAAATATGCCCCCTAAGGTCTTCCACTGCTGGCCTGCTCGCTTTGCCTAAAACAATGGCAACTAAAAAATACGGGGAAGCAGCTTTTTGCTTCTACGGGCCGTCGGCATGGAACAAGCTCCCACTGTACCTTCGTCAGGCAGCCTCTGTAGACATTTTTAAAGCTCAGCTCAAGACCCACTTCTACAACATTGCTTTTAATTGATCATTTATTTTCTGTTATTCATGTCCTCACTGCATTGCATTACTGCTTGTTTTTTTAATGTCGTTGCCTTGCTTTTCTTTTTTTTTCTCCACTGCTCTGTAAAGCACTTTGAGCTGCATTTCATGTCACGAAAGGTGCATGTCAAATAAAGTTTTATTATTATTATTATCTGATTATCTCTCTCTCTCTGTCTCTCTCTCTCTCTCTGTCTCTCTCTCTCTCTCTGTCTCTCTCTCTCTCTCTCTCTCTCTCTCTCTCTGGCAACAGTGCAACACTATCTCTGAACCAGGGGGGGCAGTCAGACAGATATTTTGTGAAGCCACTAAGGAAATGAAAGAAAACCCAGAAAAACCCATAGCCCCATGTATTTGGGCCCAACTTCACCTAGACTGTATTACCTTAATAAACATGGTCATGAATACTTTTTGCTTCCAGTCACTAGTTTAAAGTCTCATTTATAATGTCATGACATCTTTTTGGAAAATTATGGTCCCATTTATTAAAAAAATTACCAAAGTCGCGCATGTTCTGAGGGGCGTGGCTACCGTTACAGTCTATGAACGGGATCCCCCACCCACTCGAGTCAAAATAAAAACCAACGGAGAAAAAGGGGGGATGTCCCGCCTCGTTGTCTGGGCCAGCCAATGGGCCAGCTGGGCCCAAACGGATCTAGAAAGATGGCGACTTCCATTGCAAGGACTGACAGGCTTCAATTTACGTTCATGTTAGACCCGGAGAACGCTTTGTCCATATTTTTTACAGTCTATAATAATACACCGTGGCAGACAGACAGACAGACAGACAGACAGACAGCAGAGAGACAGACAGACAGACAGACAGAATACCTGAGCACCGTGACCGACCCAAAACAAAGACAAATCTTAACTAGGTACAGACTCAGTGAGCACACAGTCTGATGGAGAAAGGCCGTCATAGGCAGACCTGTATCCCCCGAGAGAAGACAGACTATGCACCCACTGCACACAAAACGAAGTGGAAACCGAGCTACACTTCCTAACCATCTGCCCATTGTACCAAGACATCAGAGACATACTGTCCACTGTACCAAGACATCAGAGACACATACTGTCTGTCCACTGTACCAAGACATCAGAGACACATACTGTCTGTCCACTGTACCAAGACATCAGAGACATACTGTCCACTGTACCAAGACATCAGAGACACATACTGTCTGTCCACTGTACCAATACATCAGAGACA
>NC_137883.1:30429734-30442234 GCF_963924005.1 Protomyctophum bolini
GATATATCTGACCCCAGTATCTCTGTCAGAGCGACTATGACTGTGTGTGGAACGGAGCATCAACTTCCACTGACTAATGCCCGAGGTCGCCTTCTATGGGCGCAACAACAAAGACAGCGACAACATTGGATTGAGTTGAGATTACAAGGAAAGACTGCATGTCTTCCTGCTGCGGACCATTCTGTCTCTCACTCTGTGTTCAACAATGTTGCCATTGATGAGTGCATTGTTGTTTTTACTTTGACAGCGAGATTACAGGTTCTACCTTCTAAACTTAATCTCTCCATCTGGTTTCCAGGCAATCATGCTCCTCACTGTATCCATCATGGCCATGAACAAATAGCTGAAACCATGTCCCACATCTTAAATGGCTGCCATGTTTACAGGGGCCTTTACATATGTAGGCATGACAGAATAGTGGATTTGATATCGAAAGACATCTCTTCCATTTTCAGGTCCTCCATCATGCTTTATAAGCATTCTACTGTGAAGCCGAGGATGTTTAACCTGTGTAATGATGATTCTGTGTTCTCTAACATTTCAGCTAACACCCCTGATGTCATTGTTGTAAATGGAAACCATAGAGAGGTCGGCTGTACCTTTGACTACAGCCTGGAAGAAGCCTTTCTAACCAAAGTGCTGAAGTATCAGCAGCTAATGCAGACCATCTCACAGCTAGGCTACAGATGTAAACTTCTAGTTTTTATCTTTGGCAGCCTAGGGCATGTGCATAAGTTGGTTGTGAGGGGCTTACAAATGGCCGGCCTTTCCAAAAGGAGAGCCAAGCAGTTAGCGAGGTATTGCTCAGTTTCAGCCATTATAGGAAGCCACTCAATTTGGAGGAGGCGTTGTTTCCTTTATCCATGATTTATGTCTGCTGCCCTCTGTCCGACATGTCAGCTGTACTGTATGTAACGATGCTGTCCTGTGTCCCACATGTCAGCTGTACTGTATGTAACGATGCTGTCCTGTGTCTGACATGTCAGCTGTACTGTATGTAACGATGCTGTCCTGTGTCCGACATGTCAGCTGTACTGTATGTAACGATGCTGTCCTGTGTCTGACATGTCAGCTGTACTGTATGTAACGATGCTGTCCTGTGTCCGACATGTCAGCTGTACTGTATGTAACGATGCTGTCCTGTGTCCGACATGTCAGCTGTACTGTATGTAACGATGCTGTCCTGTGTCTGACATGTCAGCTGTACTGTATGTAACGATGCTGTCCTGTGTCTGACATGTCAGCTGTACTGTATGTAACGATGCTGTCCTGTGTCTGACATGTCAGCTGTACTGTATGTAACGATGCTGCCCTGTGTCCCACATGTCAGCTGTACTGTATGTAACGATGCTGTCCTGTGTCCGACATGTCAGCTGTACTGTATGTAACGATGCTGTCCTGTGTCCGACATGTCAGCTGTACTGTATGTAACGATGCTGTCCTGTGTCCGACATGTCAGCTGTACTGTATGTAACGATGCTGTCCTGTGTCTGACATGTCAGCTGTACTGTATGTAACGATGCTGTCCTGTGTCCGACATGTCAGCTGTACTGTATGTAACGATGCTGTCCTGTGTCCGACATGTCAGCTGTACTGTATGTAACGATGCTGTCCTGTGTCTGACATGTCAGCTGTACTGTATGTAACGATGCTGTCCTGTGTCTGACATGTCAGCTGTACTGTATGTAACGATGCTGTCCTGTGTCTGACATGTCAGCTGTACTGTATGTAACGATGCTGCCCTGTGTCCCACATGTCAGCTGTACTGTATGTAACGATGCTGTCCTGTGTCCGACATGTCAGCTGTACTGTATGTAACGATGCTTTGCCGTCCATGCACGTTGTAACTGGCTGCTCTCCCACTGTCAAACTGCACTGGCAGTGTTTATGTCCTTTGTACAGTAACAAGGTATTCCTGTACTTCTCATTATGTGGACATAAATAAACATTTCAAATGTGTGTGTGTGTGTGTGTGTGTGTGTGTGTGTGTGTGTGTGTGTGTGTGTGTGTGTGTGTGTGTGTGTGTGTGTGCGTGTGCGTGTGTGTGCATGCGTGACCTTCGTATTTCAGCAGGATGAACTTCGACCCCTTGATGACCTTTCCGTCCAGGCTCCAGGTCACATGGTCTCCGGGGTCAGGGGTCGCGACCTCCAGGCGACACTCCAGCCGCAGCGGCTGTCCGTCAAGCACGGTGACATCACTCAGCTTCTCCGCAAACTCCGCCCCCCCGGTGACATCACTCACGTTCTTGGCCTGCAACCATAACTCCACCTGTCAATCAATCAATCTATCTACCTGTCAATCAATCTATCCACCTGTCAAACTGTCAATCAATCAATCAATCTATCTACATGTCAATCAATCTATCCACCTGTCAAACTGTCAATCAATCAATCTATCCACCTGTCAAACTGTCAATCAATCAATCTATCTACCTGTCAATCTGTCAATCAATCTATCTATCTATTTGTCAATGAATCCATCTATCTAAATGTCAATCAATCTAACTGTCAATCACAAATTGACAAACAACAATTTGAATGCAAATCTTTGCATCAGGGAGGGGGGGGGGTCCCTGGCAGTGTTGGCCGCCGTTACTTTCTAAAGTAACGTCGTTAGGTTACTGCCCATAAAAATAATCCCTTACCGTTACAGATTACCTTCTGAGAAAAGTAACAAGTTAGATTATTTTCCGTTATTTTCCGTTACCAGACAATTAAAACCCATTTTTTTATGCTTGCGCAAGTTGGTTACATTGTATTAGCCCTACTGCCTACCGTCAATGCGCCGCATTATAAAAACGAGAATGATACACACCATGAACTGACCATAGACAATATCTCCTTTACAGCTCTCTTTATTAACGAATTTAAATCGCCACAATCGCCAGCCTATACACGTAGGACTGGACACCATACTAGGCTGTTGCGCTGCGCTCTGGTGTCCTCTCCACGCCGCGCACCGTGGCGCATGAACAACAATAACAACTCCACGTGGACCCACGACGACCCATGTATGAATTGTTTATAAGAAATGGCACGGCGGCCATCCTTGCAGGCAGTGACAGTAACATAATGAGAATCCTGTAGGCTGTTAGTGTGTAAACCTGTTCATTTTGGGGGGCATCATCAACAGCAGCCTGTTGATGATGAATGATACTATGAAACTTAACAATTCATTTACTAGTACTCACCTAATGACGCCGCCACGGAGGATGTACCATGTTTAACGTAATTCCAAAGTGTTTAGCCTACATTGTTTAAGTCATAGACGCATGCGGTTTTTATGAACTTTGGCTAAAAGCATGTTATTTTTATTATTCCACCACCCGGTCCCGGCACCACTACCACTGTCATGGTAGCTGGGGCAGCGTCTAGTCAGCAGATCTAATGAACAGATTTAAGACTTCCGGTGGACGATCTCTTCAAAATAAGAGTATCCTCTAGAGTATGGAAAAAAAGTTTAATTTGCACAATAAAACTACAAATTAAGCATTTAAATGATGCAATACGATGCTATAAGACACACATTATGTGTCTGTGTAAAAATAAGTAATTAAATCACTATAATAATAATAATAATAAAGTTATCTAAATGGATAAATGCTATTCACTGGAGTGCATGGACTTTATAAAGTGGACACTGGACAAAAGACGGCTCCGCGAGGCAACTATCTGGACATACTGGCTGGCTACAACCGAAACAACTTCCTCTTCCTCTTCAAAATAAAATCTGTTTGTAACAATACTTTTATTTCTTAAGTGAACTACAGGATGTAGTAGACGCAGGATGAAGTGAACTACAGGATGTAGTAGACGCAGGGTGTATAGTACATGGTATAGTGAACTACAGGTTGTAGTAGACGCAGGATGAAGTGAACTACAGGATGTAGTAGACGCAGGGTGTATAGTACATCCCACTCCACTGACACATGCCTTCTCTATTTGAGCGACCACATCAAACACGAGGTGGATGCTGGAAAATACTGCGGCATGGTCATGCTGGACCTCCAAAAGGCTTTTGACACCGTGAACCACTCCATACTGGTTAACAAGCTTAAAGCTATTGGTTTTGATAGCACATCAGTGAGCTGGATGCAATCCTACCTGGAGGGGAGAGAACAGATGGTGGAAGTGAACGGAACACTGTCCCCCCCCCTCCCAGTGAGCTGTGGCGTCCCACAAGGAAGCATACTAGGGCCTTTACTGTTCCTAATATATGTAAACGACATGACTTCAGCTTGTGACTGCAACTTGTTCCTGTTCGCAGACGACTCAGCACTGCTGGTCTCGGACAGGAACAAACTGCAGGTTGAAAAGACCCTCAGCTCTGAACTCGGTAGAATCTGCACCTGGCTCGCTGATAACAAACTATCCTTACACCTGGGAAAAACTGAATCCATTCTCTTCGGATCAAATAGTAATCTCAAAAAGGCAGATGGCTTCTTGGTTAGAGTTGGTGATGATATTATCACACGGAAGGATCAAATTACCTACCTAGGTTCCATCCTGGAGGCCAATCTTTCCGGTGATAAGATGGCCACCAACGTAATCAAAAAAGTCAATCAAAGAACAAGATTCCTCTACAGGATCTCCTCACTGGTCGACAAAAACACCTTGAAGACCTTAACAGGAGCCCTTGTACAAGGTTTCTTTGACTATGCATCCACCTCCTGGTACCACAGCACCTCAAAGGCCCTTAAAACAAGGCTCCAGACCTCCCAAAACAAACTGGTCAGGCTCCTACTTGGCCTCACCCCCCGAACCCACCTCACCCCTGCCCACTTTGACAGGCTGGGATGGCTTAGGGTCGACGACAGAGTATAGCATCTTGCAATGGGTCTGGTCCACAAGATTAGATACACCACCAAGATACCCATGTACCTGTCTAAATACTTCCTTAATGTAAACGAAGTCCACACCCACAACACCAGAGGGAGTGCAACAAACCATGTACAACCCAGATTCGGCACAAACAAGGGACTAAATTCTTTTCGCTCCTATGCGACCAAAATGTGGAACGCCCTACCAACAGTCATTAAGACATGTGAATCCCTTGGCTCCTTCAAAACTGCTCTCAAAGGGCACCTACGGATGGCTGCAATTCGAAACTGGCCTCTGTAAAAGCTGAATTTGTATCTGGATTGTACTATGTTTTTGTATGGACGTGGTGTTGGGTGCCTGCACATATGCACACATGGCATCAACGCATGGTGTTGTGTGCAGGCGCCCTACACTCTGTCTTTGTACTATGGATTGTACTATGTTTTTGTATGGACGTGGTGTTGGGTGCCTGCACATATGCACACATGGCATCAACGCATGGTGTTGTGTGCAGGCGCCCTACACTCTGTCTTTCGTTTTCTTTTCTTTTATCCCCCTGTTCCCCTCACTGTATATATACTTTTTTTCCCTTTTCGCTTCCTATATGATGAATTCCTGTTCTGTTCTTTAACTACATAGAAGTGTCTATTTGTTTGTCTCTAAATGTTTTGATGAATTGAACAATGTGGACCCTGTTGTAAACAAGTGTAAGGCTTAATTGGGTCGTCCACTCACAGTTAACAGTCTTTGTATTGAGTTTGTGCTTGAAATGTACTGTAATTCTGCAAACTGTTAATAAAGATTTCAATCAATCAATCAGTATAGTGAACTACAGGATGTAGTAGACGCAGGATGAAGTGAACTACAGGATGTAGTAGACGCAGGGTGTATAGAGCACCGAAGTCCTGACGTAACTCGCTCATCCCGACGATTCCCCTGGTTCGCGGAAGTAATTTCTCTATGGAGAATAACATGGGGTGATCTTAATATCGTCTACTATAAGCGTTGTGGTCCAAAAATAAACAAGCTGTCTCGGCGTTATTGTTAGGGAGGTGTCTCTGTATCGTTTGCAACAGTCAGTCACTCATATATGATACAGTCTGCTTCTAGCGAAAATCTAACTAATTCAGCAGCAGTAACATTAGCGTTTTCTCTCAGTCAGTTGATTCTTCATATCCATATGAGTGAAGCGGCTGGGGTGACATGTATATTTTTCAAACACAGTTGTTATATGAGGCGATCTAAAATCGCTTCAATGGGGATTTCAATGCAACTAAACAAATACATGAACCTGGGGACTGACGCCCTCTACTGAAAGTGACGTCAGACTTCGGGGCTCTATAGTACATGGTATAGTGGGCTTGGAAGGATAAATCACACTGAAGGCAGGAGAAATAAACTCCGCAGACTGTCGGGGCTTTATTATTTTTAAATCTTGCCAACAGAATGAACAGGGACACATTATAGTAACAGGATTACTTTGTTGGAAATGTAACTAAGGAACTAACTACTAAATTGCAAAACTAACAAGTTACTTTATTCCGTTACCAATAAAAGTAGTCCCTTACATAACGCCGTTATTAATAGCGCCGTTACACCCAACACTGGTCCCTGGGGTGCCGGGGGTCCCTGGAACAACACATTCTCAGATGGGGGTCCCTGGAACAACATATTCTCAGATGGGGGGTCCCTGGAACAACACATTCTCAGATGGGGGTCCCTGGAACAACATATTCTCAGATGGGGGTCCCTGGAACAACACATATTCTCAAATGGGGGGTCCCTGGAACAACATATTCTCAGATGGGGGGTCCCTGGAACAACATATTCTCAGATGGGGGTCCCTGGAACAACATATTCTCAGATGGGGGTCCCTGGAACAACACATATTCTCAGATGGGGGGTCCCTGGAACAACATATTCTCAGATGGGGGTCCCTGGAACAACATATTCTCAGATGGGGGTCCCTGGAACAACATATTCTCAGATGGGGGGTCCCTGGAACAACATATTCTCAGATGGGGGTCCCTGGAACAACATATTCTCAGATGGGGGGTCCCTGGAACAACATATTCTCAGATGGGGGGGTCCCTGGAAGAACATATTTTCAGATGGGGGGTCCCTGGAACAACATATTCTCAGATGGGGGGTCCCTGGAACAACATATTCTCAGATGGGGGGTCCCTGGAACAACATATTCTCAGATGGGGGGTCCCTGGAACAACATATTCTCAGATGGGGGGTCCCTGGAACAACGTATTCTCAGATGGGGGGTCCCTGGAACAACATATTCTCAGATGGGGGTCCTTGAGATGAAAGTGTTTGAGATACAGCACCTGCTCATTGGTGGAGGAGGAGGAGGGGGGCGCGGTCTTCTCCGGGGGCGTGGCTCCATTCTGCTTCTTCCTATTGGCCAGCACCGAGCGGAAGTCCCCTCCTATTGGCCCCTGCACGGCGCCGCTGGCTGGGGGCGGTGGCGGCTTGGCCCCGCCCCCTGTCTTCTTATTGGCCAGCACCGAGCGGAAGTCCACCTGCTGTCAGAGGTGGAATTACATTCAGTAAGAAGTTCACACGTGTTTCAATTAATTCCCCCCCCCCCCTGCTGGGGGGAGGAGCTTCCGGATGGGGGGGAGGAGCTTACCTGCTGGGAGGCGGAGCCTACTTTGGCCTTCAGGCCCGAAGGCGTCTTGACGTCCATGTGGTTCCGAGGCTCCTGATTGGACTGTCGACGGCCCGCCTCCTCCTAGCCTTTGCTTCTGATTGGCCTGTCGAGGGCCCGCCTCCTCCTGTCCTCTGGTCCCTGATTGGCCTGTCGAGGACCCGCCTCCTCCCTAGCCTCTCGTCCCTGATTGGCCTGTTGCAAAAGAAACGGAAGGTATTGCATCGTCACAAATGATCGCGCGTCATGGGCCTGTTTCGCCTTTCTGAGGGGCGCTAGCTAGCGCTAGCTAGGGGTGCTAGCTAGTGCTAGCTAGGGGTGCTAGCTAGTGCTAGCCCCTCCCATATACAGCTTTGACAATGAAAGGAGAAATTATGTCAAATGTCCGTCGAATATGACGTAAATTTGTGCCAACACAAACATTAAAGCTGCTATAAGCAAAAATATGTCAACATTTTAACGAGGTTTTTATTTAAAATTTTGTTGGTATTCAGACAGCCAGCAAGCTCCCCAAAAAATGGCAAATCGACCAATGACAAATCGACCAATGACAGAGCTTCTAGGAACATCTTTGAATGCAGATTGCGGCCCCCTAGATGATGTCACAGAGCTTACTACCCATTGGCTGTCTGAATACCAAACAAATAAAAAAATTAAAAGGTCATTAAAACTTTGACATTATTGCTTATAGCAGCTTTAAATCAATCACAATGAAGGAACATTACGTCACATGTAGACGAGCAGATCAGGGGGGCAGTCAGACAGATAGTCTGTGAAGCCAATAAGGAAATCGGGATTTCCTGAAAGTTCATATAATGGCCTGTTGTGGCGCTGTCATTGGACCCATAAAAACCCATAGCCCCATAGAAGTCCATGTATTTGGGCCCAACTTCACCTAGACTGTATTACCTTAATAAATGTTTATTAAGGTAATACAGTCTAGGTGAAGTCATGAATACTTGTGAGGTCATGAATACTTTCTGCTTCCAGTCACTAGTTTAAAGTCTCATTTCTAATGTCATAATATTCTTTTTTGGAAAATTATGGTCCCATTTATAAAATAAATGACCATAAAGTCGCGTATGTTCTGAGGGGCGTGGCTACCGTTACAGTCTATGATCGGGATTCCCCACCCACTCGAGTCAAAATAAAAAACAAACGGAGAAGAAGGGGGGAAGTCCCGCCTCGTTGTCTGGGCCAGCCAATGGCCAGCTGGGCCCAAACGGATCTAGAAAGATGGCGACTTACAATACAAGGACTGACAGGCTTCATTTTACGTTCATGTTAGACCCGGGGAACGCTTTGTCCATATTTTTTACAGTCTATGGAGCAGATCCACCAACGAATCACAATGAAGGAACATTACGTCACATGTAGACGAGCAGATCCACCAGCCAATCACATCACTTCTGTTGTTTATGGGATGATGAAAAACCTTTTAAAATCGTTCAAATAGCCGATCTACAAGCTCACAGCATGTCCATGTAGATCTACAAGCTCACAGCATGTCCATGTAGATCTACAAGCTCACAGCATGTCCACACACACACACACACACACACACACACACACACACACACACACACGCACACACACACGCACACACACACACACACACACACACACACACACACACACACACACACACACGCACACACACACACACACACACACACACACACACACACACACACACACACACACACACACACACACACACGTGTATGTTTACATTACTGTAACTGCCGGGATACTGGTTATTCGAACTTCAATCATTTCCTAAGTTGAAGTTAATTTGTTATTTACTTTTCTTACTTTGTTCATCTTATTTTGAAGCTTCCTGTATTTCGGTTCACTTTTACTTTGGAACTTCCTGTTACCGCACCACACTTAGCTGAGGCTGCTAGCTTCACACACAATGAGTCAGTGACAGAGAGGAAGAGACACACCCCAGCATTTGTTTGTGACTTTGTTACACTGCACAGCAAGGTATTTATATGCATCATGCACTTTTGTACTCAAAGTAAGGTTGCCAGTAACTTGCAGTTGAACAGTTGATTGAATGATTGAGTTGAAGTTGTTTATATTGTTCTACAGCGCCTGTCGCACTACGTTGTGACTGTTTGGTTTGGTGTACCTGTGACTGTTTGATGATGTGCCCTGATCAACTGGTTCATGCAGCCCTTTAGCGCCCTTGATAAGCAGACTAAAGCGGAGTGAGGTACATGATTGTTTGTTTTGGTTTAGACTAGAGTCTCATTCATAATTTGTTTGGTACTTAATTAATTGTATTTGTTTATGGTATGTTTTGGTGTATGATATTTAGTTACTGTGCATTTTTCCTTTGGTATTTTATTGGTCATGTATTGAAGTGGACTGATTTATTTTATCACTGTATTATAATTGCTATGAATTAACCATTTTATTGTTGGTTGTAATATTGAAGTGATGAACTTAATGCACAGCTTTTATTGTTGAGTGAAAGCTATGAAATTGTTTGATATGATCATAACAGTGCTTCTTTCCTTTTATAGTTTTCACGGTGTTGTAACAAAATAAACACCCGTTGAGACCACATCGATCTTTATCATCATTTCAACTATCGAGGGCCGCTACAATTACATTTATAGTTGTTTTTATGTTTGCTAAGCATTAAAGTTATATATATAAAGCTATATGTACTGTGACAGTAATCATTGCTATAGTGTGTGTTTCAGTAACAGTGCAATATCTCTATATTGTGACAGTAATCATTGCTAT
Organism: Protomyctophum bolini; assembly: GCF_963924005.1. Lineage (NCBI taxonomy): Eukaryota > Metazoa > Chordata > Actinopteri > Myctophiformes > Myctophidae > Protomyctophum > Protomyctophum bolini. Next base: position 30,439,977 of record NC_137883.1, read on the forward strand.
AGTGTGTGTTCAGTAACGGTGTTAAATAGCTCTATATTGTGACAGTAATCATTGCTATAGAGTGTGTTTCAGTAACAGTGTTAAATATCTCTATATTGTGACAGTAATCATTGCTAGAGTGTGTTTCAGTAACAGTGTTAAATAGCTCTATATTGTGACAGTAATCATTGCTATAGAGTGTGTTCAGTAACAGTGTTAAATAGCTCTATATTGTGACAGTAATCAATGCTATAGAGTGTGTTTCAGTAACAGTGTTAAATATCTCTATATTGTGACAGTAATCATTGCTATAGAGTGTGTTTCAGTAACAGTGCAATATCTCTATATTGTGACAGTAATCATTGCTATAGTGTGTGTTCAGTAACGGTGTTAAATAGCTCTATATTGTGACAGTAATCATTGCTATAGAGTGTGTTTCAGTAACAGTGTTAAATATCTCTATATTGTGACAGTAATCATTGCTAGAGTGTGTTTCAGTAACAGTGTTAAATAGCTCTATATTGTGACAGTAATCATTGCTATAGAGTGTGTTCAGTAACAGTGTTAAATAGCTCTATATTGTGACAGTAATCATTGCTATAGAGTGTGTGTTCAGTAACGGTGTTAAATAGCTCTATATTGTGACAGTAATCATTGCTATAGTGTGTGTTTCAGTAACAGTGTTAAATAGCTCCATATTGTGACAGTAATCATTGCTATAGTGTGTGTTTCAGTAACAGTGTTAAATAGCTCTATATTGTGACAGTAATCATTGCTATAGTGTGTGTTTCAGTAACAGTGTTAAATAGCTCTATATTGTGACAGTAATCATTGCTATAGTGTGTGTTTCAGTAACAGTGTTAAATAGCTCCATATTGTGACAGTAATCATTGCTATAGTGTGTGTTTCAGTAACAGTGTTAAATAGCTCCATATTGTGACAGTAATCATTGCTATAGTGTGTGTTTCAGTAACAGTGTTAAATAGCTCTATATTGTGACAGTAATCATTGCTATAGAGCGTCGGAGTCCCGCCCCCTTTCATGAAAACGCCAGGCCCAGGAAATAGTTTCCAATGCATTTTTCTCATAGACATTTCAAAACATATTTATTTAAAGACCTTATAAGCGGCGTACAGAGCCAACTCTTGTCGTGACAAATCATGACAAACAAACATTTTGGACCAAACAAATAATTACAAAGAAGAAAAACAACAAAAAAGTGTTGTAACCTGCCGTTTTCTCCTTCTTTCGAATTATTTGTTCAGCCCGAAAAATTGTGTTTGTTCTCATGATTTGTCACGACAAGAGTTTGTCTTTGTTCCGCGACGTCTTTAAATAAATACTTTCTGAAAAATCTATGAGGAAAATGAACGGGGATTTCTTTTCCGGGTCTCTCGAGGCGAGGGGCGGGACTGCGACGCTCTATAGAGTGTGTTTCAGTAACGGTGTTAAATAGCTCTATTGTGACAGTAATCATTGCTATAGTGTGTGTTTCAGTAACAGTGTTAAATAGCTCTATAGTGTGACAGTAATCATTGCTATAGAGTGTGTTTCAGTAACAGTGTTAAATAGCTCTATAGTGTGACAGTAATCATTGCTATAGAGTGTGTTTCAGTAACGGTGTTAAATAGCTCTATATTGTGACAGTAATCATTGCTATAGTGTGTGTTTCAGTAACGGTGTTAAATAGCTCTATATTGTGACAGTAATCATTGCTATAGAGTGTGTTTCAGTAACAGTGTTAAATAGCTCTATATTGTGACAGTAATCATTGCTATAGTGTGTGTTCATTAACAGTGTTAAATAGCTCTATATTGTGACAGTAATCATTGCTATAGAGTGTGTTTCAGTAACATTGTAAAAATCAGTCATTAAGATCAGTCATCAAGGCTCTGCCAAGATGCATTTTAGTCGACAAAATAAACCGTAGATTTAGTCAACTAAAATCACATGACATTTAGTCGACAAAAACTAGACGAACACTGAAGCATTTCAGGTGACTAAATTGTCACTAAAACGAAATGGGATTTTACTCAAAAGATTCAAACCAAATCCAAATGTGCTGTCCAAATCCAGGCGCACACGCACGCACGCGCACACACAACACACACACACACACACACACGCACACACGAACACACGCACGCACACACACACGCACGCGCGCACACACCACACACACACGCGCGCACACACAACACACACGCACACACACACACGCACGCACACACACAACACACACACTACCTTTCTAGGCTCCAGTAGAACAGTGAAGACTC